>NC_048221.1:54994161-55033241 GCF_002007445.2 Ailuropoda melanoleuca | reverse complement strand
TCCCATAACGCCAGGATCACACCCTGAGCTGAAGGCAGACGCTTAACCGCTATGCCACCCAGGCGCCCCTCTAGTTTTATTTTTTAAAAAAAGATTTTATTTATTTATTTGAGGGTAAGAGAAAGTGTGTGCATGCACAAGCAGGGGGAAGTAGTGAGGGGCTGAGGGAGAAGACTCCCCTACTGAGCAGGGAGCCAGATGCAGGGCTTGATCCCAGGACCCTGAGATCATGACCTGAGCCAAAGACAGATGTTTAACTGACTGAGCTACCCACGCGCCCTGACAGTCTAGTTTTAGAACATTTCCATCACCCCACAAAGACAAGTTGTATCTGGGCTTTCTGGCAAAATCCATAGCCAGACCAACACACCCCTACCCCACCCTAAACCAATTACAGGCAAGGCAAATGTAAAGGCCAATTCAGTTATTCAGCCACCCACGCTGCAAATGTCTACACTCTTCCTTCCTCTTCCCTTGCTTCCAGTAGCTGAGTCTTGGCTCATCCTGGCCCCTGGGCTCACCTTTTCCTTCCTTTTCTCCACCAGTGGCTGTGACGAGCCACTGTGGGCTGGAACAGATGTTATTTTCTGGGGTTCTGAGCTTTGACATGCCCCAGAGCCAACCTCAGCTTGTGGAAGCCTTCCATCCCATGTCCTTCTGTCTCCTTCTACGTTGGAATGGAAGGCTATTTCCTGCCCCTCCAGTCTGATGTAGTAAAGTTGAGCTCCCAGAATTGCTTTTCCGTGGCACTTTGGGGGTTCCTGTCTAACACTGTTGGGTATTTCCCATGGGAGAAGAGTTCACACTTCCAGAGAAGAGTTCCAAAACATATTGCTCCTCCATCTTCTCCATGGGTCTGTCTTTGCCTCCTCATCGTGTCTTCCCCACTTGGCTGGGAAAGATGGTCAGGGATCTTCAGGGTACTTACTGGTCCTGGTGGACTTGTCCTCTGTGGTCTCCTTAAGCTATGGGAAAGCCTCTTCCCTTTTCTGCTGGGGAGGGTATGGATTTTTGTCTACTTTGTTCACTGATGTGTTCCAGGGGCCTAGAACAGTACCTGAACCATAGTTGGCATTGGTAAAGTTTATTGAACCAAGTAGAAATGGAGTCTAAAGAGGGCGGGAGTGTTCTCAATTCCCTCCCAGCTGGGTTGGTGGGAAGCCCTTTGTGGGGATAGGTCCCATTTGATCTATTTTAAGCTTCTTTATAGACATTTGGGTTCCATTTCTTTCAGGACCCTTGGTTTATGGATTATCTTGGCAGAGCTGGTCTGACCTTCCACAGAATTCCTCACAAACTCCCATGTTCCTCTGCTCAGGCCAATCATTGGTGCTGTTTGGCTGGGTCAGTTCCCCCAACTGGACCCATAATCCCAACTGGGCCAGCCTGCCCTGAACCATTTGGACTTAGCTAGGCTGCCTTTGGGGTTGCGATCTCCCAACTCCTCCTTCTGGCATTGCCATCCGCCAAATGGGCTCTCTAGTTCCCCTCTCCCCAGAGTCCTGAAAGGTAGGGGTCGCCTTGAGCACAGAGCCTTCAGGTCCCTTTCCCCACCGGCATTCTGGTCTTCACCCGGGTTTTGTAGCCGGCTTAATTTCTGACCTCACTGAAGCTTTCTCGTTCCTTGTAGTGGGCCGCTACACCTTTCCTTTCTGCGTGGGAAAATGCTATACCACCTATCCCATTCCCTATTGGAGGGATTCTGCATTGTCCGCCCCGTAGAGGAACACTGCCGTGGTTGTCCCCTTCCCCAATGATCCATTCTAGAGGGGGCCATTCTGGTCGCAAGGTCTGGGTTAATGGGCCCCCAGGCTCGAGCCTGCTCCTGATTGCTCCTGTGAGGAGCCTGGTCCGCGGGCGGTGGGGGGCGTGGCGAGCGGTGGGGGCGGTGCTGCGGGAGGAGTTGGGTTGTGGGCGGGCTTACGGGCAGAGCTGAGAAGCGGACTGTCCTCGGGCCGAGGACACAAGTCAGGCTGGGGGCGGGGGTCGAGGGCGGTACTGGGGGCGGACTCTGGCTTGGGGAGAGGCCAAGAGAAGGGCTGGGGCGGAGTCTGCCGGGGGCGGTGCTGGGGGCGGACCTGAGGGCGGAGTCTGGTCGGGGGTGTGGCTAAGGGCGGAGTCTGTCCTGCGAAGTGCTGAGGTTGGAGTGGGGATGGGGCGGGCCACGTCGCCAGGCGGTCCGCGGCTTCCGTGAGCTCAGGCTTCCCTCAGCGTCCGGAGCGCCGGCCCCTTCGGCTCCCGCGCGGCCATGGCGGGGCCGGGCCCGGGCCCGGGGGACCCGGACGAGCAGTACGATTTCCTGTTCAAGCTGGTGCTGGTGGGCGACGCGAGCGTGGGCAAGACGTGCGTGGTGCAGCGCTTCAAGACCGGTGCTTTCTCGGAGCGCCAGGGCAGCACCATCGGCGTCGACTTCACCATGAAGACGCTGGAGATCCAGGGCAAGCGGGTCAAGGTGGGAGGCCCGGCCTGGGGTCGCCGCGCGGGGGTGGCCTGGCCCTCTCTGCCTGCCGCGCAGCCCGGGCTCCGACGGGTACCGCGTTTGACCGGGGCCCCTAGAAGGCGCTCCTTCAGCGGGGGCGGCTGCAGGCCGCAGCGAGCGCCCCGCATTGTCCTGAGGTTTCTGGCAAATCCCTTTCGACTCCCCGTGTCCCTTCCTTCTGTTGGAGCAGGCCTGGGCCTTGGGGTCTGGGTCAGGTTCAGTCCTCAGAGCGCCGGCCTTGGGTTGTGTGCGTGCGTGCGTGTGTGTCTTGGGGGTAGTGTGGGGGAGCAGGCCCTGCCCTCCGGAGCTCACACCCTGGGGGCACTTTTGCTCCAAAATAAGTTCGCCCGTGGAAGACAGAAGAGAGCCTCGGAGTGCGGGGGACAGAAGGCCGCCTGGCTGGCCAGACTCTTCCCCACCTCGATCGAAACCCCCAGCTCGGCCCGTGGTGGGGGGAACCCGGCCAGAAAACTACACCCGCCCCCCCCTCCCCTCAACGACTAGGAGGGATCAGGAAGTAGTTGTTTCTAGGACCGGAGGGCCAAAACTTTTTGTCAGAATTTCCGGCCTGGCCACGCCTCCCTGCAGTCTCTTTGTGGACCTTGTGGTGGAACTTTACTCGACAAGGGCCAGTACTGGGTCCCCTCCCCCAGCTGGAGTTTGATAGAAACTGAAAAGTTCACAGATACCGGAAGGTGGGGGAGAGGACCAAACTTCGGCAATGACTCTGAATAGAAACAGCAGGATGTAGTTGCCACAATGTCCTGGCAATGATTTGATAAATAATATTTGTGATTAATGAATCAGAGTTTCTTAACCTGGCTACCAGCCCTCCTTAATAGAGTTAGGAGACCGTGGCCAGGCAGAGCATTGTTTTTGCTCAGTAACTTAACTGAACTGTGCAGAAATCTTTTCCATTCTTTCATGGTTTTCAGTTCACATGATCTCCAGGACAGCTCTTAGGAGCACTGGGCAGGGGCAGCACAGGGCAAGTGTTATCTCCTGTTATCTCTGTGTTTTCTAAAAGTTGAGCCAGGGTATTGGAGTCCCTTGAGACGTGATGCACTGGTGCTTTGCGTTCCCTGGGCTGCAGTAGCCCTGCTCATGTTTGCCTTTTGCCAGGGTACTTAGCTCTTTGTTTCTGCAAAATTGGGATAATTTTTGGGTGTTGCCTACCTCCTGTCCCTGCATGGAGAAATAGTAAGCCAACAAACTTTACATGACCACAGTGCCTCTAGAGTTGATGTGCCAGGGGAAGCAGAAACTCCCTGCCCGAAGGGTTTTGTTTTGTTTTAAAGAATCTTTTGGGTTTCTGTGTGTTTTTGGTTTCCTTAGGATAGAAAAAAAAAAAAAAGAGCAAGGTGTGGCAGGCAGCCTTGAGTCATTATTTGGGACCACCCCTTTGGAACAGGTGGCAAGGGAAGGGCTGTAGGATGGGTGGAGTGTGTCTATGGATGAGTTTGTGCCCTGTGATGATGCCAGCAGCCACAGGGAAAGTGGAGTGCCTAAAATATAGGCATAAATAGCAGTGGTATTCCTGCAAGCTGTTGGCCTTCTCCTGCACCCGAGTGTTTGTGGTGGCTGGGTGCTGACGGTGGGCAAGGAGGGGGCAGGGTGTTCCTGTTTACCTGGCGAGATAACAGCCTGTGCCCCAGTGGAGCCCAGAGTGTACTGTGTACCCGAGCACAGGTTATGCAGTGCAGGACCGGCAGTTTGCGATTTCTGTTCCTTATGGTCACCTCCACATTGTTCTTAGGAGGCAGTCGGGTGGGATTGGGATCAGGACGCGTAGGGATGGTAAAACCCCTCTTGAGAGGCTGTTGTGCACCAGCTGATGTACGGATGTATTCTTATTAACCCTGTACTGGCGCCGGACAGCCTTGCCCCAAGGCGCACAGCTAGTAACTGACAGAAGTGGGCATTTTTCTTCCAGGGTTTCTGACTCCATAGCATTGAGGTCTTTCCCCTACGCCAGACTGCTTCTTAGAATCTGATTGTTTGGAGTGGGAAAGTCTTTGGCAATTATCTGCCTCCTCATTTTGCAGTCAGAGAAACCCGAGGCCCAGGGTACTAAAGAGGCTTCGGATTGAAATTGAGCAGCAGTGGGTGGGGACCAGCCTGTCAAGTGGCAGTTTTGGGGCCCTACTGGCTCAGCAGGAGCACGTCATTATTGCTTTCTAAGTCTGTTAATACCTCGGAGGTGTCTTTGCTTTTAAAAAAAAAAAATCAGGTTTATTATAGTTAAATTTATACTCCTTAAACTTCACCCATTTTAGGTGTACTGTTCTGTGAATTCTGATGAAAGGTATACAGTCCCATAATCACCACCACAATCACAGTATAGAATACTTCCAGCAATCCAGAAAGTTCCTTTGTGTCCCTTTGTGTCAGTGTCCTCCCTTCACCCCAGCCCCTGGCAATCACCGATCTGCTTTCTGTCCCTATAGTTTCAGCAGTGTGATTTTAACTGGAACCTTTGATGAGCCAGATTTTATTGTTATTGTTCCTGCAGAAAGTGTGGCCACATCAGGGATTTCGTTTAAAACCTTTCCAGGGGCTGTCTGGGGTCCAACAAGCATCCAGCATGATCCCCCAGACCTACTCCCCTGTACTGCTGGCTTTTGTTAGAGCTTGAAGAACCCAGAGGTAGATCACCTGGTGTTTTTCAAGCTCCTCTGAGCTCCAGTGCTTGGGGGTGCCGTGAGGGGGAAGTAAAGGGGGAAGGCCAAGAGGCTGCAAGTTCAGAAGGGCCTTACTTAGCTTCTCACCCAGCCAGAGCAAAACTGCTTTTATCCAGTTCTATATTGAGGTTCCACTTGTTTTTATTTGACTGAAAAGTTCTGCAGCTAAAAAATTTTTAAAAAAAGTTTGCAACATCGCAGATCTAATTAAACCCCTTTATTTCTGTAGTCACTTCCTGTTGCAACCAGAATGACATCCAGACTCCTCACCTGAAGAGTTGGGCCCTTGTCTGACTTGGCTGATTTATCTCCTTCCCTCTACCCCTTACTCGCTACTCTCTGCCTCGCTGGCTAGCCCTTTCTGTCCTTCAGACATGTCTTCCTTGGGCTCTTTGTATCTGTTCCCCTGCCTGTCATAGTATGTCCCTACATCCCCCTGCTGCTTCGTCATTTGGCTCCCGCTGCAAATGCCTCCTCTTCAGAGAGAGGCCTTCGCTGACCTTCTGGTCCCTCTGTCCCATTACAGGGTGAGTTCAGGGATAAGTTCATTCAAGTCCTTATCAGGACTTGCAATGACCTCATGTGTTGATCTCCTCCTGTGCAAGGTCTGTCAGCTCCTTGAAAGTGCAGGGATCTAGTCTGCTTTGTGGGCCTGCGAGTCCCCGCACCTATAGCCGTGTTAGACACATGGCACACAGTACATGTCTGTGAATTGATTTTTATCAACAGAGGGGAAGCTGAGGCCAAAGTAAATGAAGTGACCAGCATGCCTAAGGCCACACACAAATCAGGGACCAAACCAGGACTTGAACCCAGAATCTGCCTGGGTCCTAAGCCCAGGCCTCATTTTTACACTTGACCACTCGTCTGAGTCCCTCTGAGTTCAAAATGATGACCCTGAGAGTCTGCAAGTTAATGAACGTAGTAAAAACGCAGTTGCAGCCACTGCACTTTGAGAAACAATGTGGACTTGGACATTTTTAGATTTTTCAGTAATAAGGATTGAAGCCTAGCAAGTTTCAGGATGTTTGTCTGCTACCAGAACAACTAGCCAGCTCTGAACAGCTCACCTAGCCTGCTGCGCTGGTTAGTAAGGGCTCCATATAGGGTGATGGGTTCCTGTGCCCTACCCCATGTGGATTCACGCAGCTCTAACTATGCAGGTTGAACTTCAAGAGTGAATGGGGGGGGGGGAGCTGCGTCTTTCAAACTGTGGAGTCTCTGAAAGATAATGCTGGCATAGGAGTCTGAAGGTCTGAGTCTTAGTTCCAACTTCACCACAACCGTGGCCAATCCCTTTTCCCTTCTTGGACCCCACAGCTTCCTCATTTGTGAGTTGGGACTAATGATCTTTGCTCTGCCTGTTTCTTAGGGTTGATGGAAGGCTATGGACATGCTTAAACTGGTATAAAAATTTCCTTTATATATTTTCGAATAGATAATCCATCTACATGGTCCAGAATTTCAAAATTTCAAAGGTATAAAAGGGCATGCAGTAAAAAAAAACAAAAACAAAAAAAACCTCCCTTCTACCTTCGTCCCCCAACCTTGCAGTGCCCTCTAAGAAGAGGCAATCAATGTTACTGGTTTCTTGTCTATCCTGAAAGTGCTATTGCAAATAAAACCAAGGAATTAGAAATATGAGGCCTTAAATTATTATGGCTGTTGTTACCATTTTCCTCCTTCGATTAGACAGATGATTTCTTAACTCACCCTTCCCCCACCGCCCCCCAACCTCACTGTCCCCCAGGAAATCTCAGCCGGTTCTAAATCCTTAAAACATTCTGACCGCTCCTCTACTCTCTCTTATCTGGGACAATACAAAGGCCTGTTATGTAAACTCGTTTTGCAGATCGCTGGGGACATAGGCCTCAAGTCCACACACAGAGGTTAGCCTTGTCGAATTGTACCCCCTTTATTCAGCTCTCTGTCGGGTTCACTCTCCCCTTGTTGGGGATGTTGCCAGATCTCTCCTTCACAGAGGTAAAGTGTATGCCCTTGGGCCTTGGCTCTCAAGCTTCCCTAGGCCCTACAAGTCACCTTTGTTTTTGTAGCTGCTCCTGGCACTTCCAAAAGAGGGGGCAAGCGGGGAAATCAGAACTGCCTTCTTTTTCAAGTTTGCATCCTTGGTCCTTCCAGTCGGGTCTGATTTTGCTGTTTGGATCAGGTGCTTTTCCAATTTGGATGTTACTGGTTTGACTTTTCCAGTTTTGATCAGAAATAGCAAAAGGACTGTTAGATAAGAAAGAAGTTCTGGGTCATGCTGGTCGTCTGAAATCTGTTCTTGAGGCCAATGACAGCCATCCCATTGCAAAATAAACCTTGCCTCCTGAGGTTTCTGACAGTCCTGAGGGAGCACGTGTCATGGAAAGACAGTGGAAGGAGGGCCAGTGTTAGACCCACGAGGCACCACCTTAAAATCTTGACTATGCCTCTTGGCGCTCTGGGCGTGTGACGTCACTGCTTCTCATCAGCTTCACCTGCAAACCTCTTAGCTTTAGGGACCTGGACCATTGTGGATCATCAGTAAATGGGGACTGACATTGGTGTGGAAATCACCTGGGAGAGAGAGTGGCATTGGGAGTCCAGAAGTGTGGCTTCTCAGCTTGGATGCCCAGCTGACCTTGTGCAAGTCACTTCACTGATCTGTTACTCTTATCGGTGAGCTGCAGAAAGAATCCCTATCTCACCTACGCACATAAGGTTTGCTCACAGTCACCCTGTGAGAAGGACCCCCATCTTACAGAGCGGGACATGAAGGCCTATGTGTGGCAGAGCAGAACAGAACCTAGCCTTCTGGCTCCTGGTCTGGTGCTTGTCTTCACTGCTGTGCTGTGCCCTCTCCCACCAGTAGTACACGCACGAACACCAGACACGCACGGGAAGGTTTGGGACGAGTTTAGTATCTGGGCCGTCATATAGCACTTGCATTTTACGTTTTTTTGTGTTTTGATTAGCAGTACCGTATCAGCGTTGTAATGCCAAGGTGCTGGTTAAACAAACAAATCCTTCTTAATTCAGACGAATTGGGTGAATTGGTTCACATGGCTGGTGTGAACAAAAGAAAAAGCCCATCTTCTAGAATGGCTTACAAAATGCTGTTCTGTTGAACATACAGCAACAGAACCCGAGCTAGTGCTGTTAGAGAGAGGATCTCTCCAACCTGCTGTGATAAATTGATAAGCAAGGGCCATGTCTCATCAATAGCTCCTGTATCTATACGGGGACGCACATGGACTCCTCTGATCTTACTGGTACTCCTTTGCCTTGTAAGCCTCCCTTTCTTGGACTGGAAGAACAGGAACTTAGTCCTCCATGAGGTGTGTAAACATCATGAGTTCTTCGAGGTTTTCGCACTTCTTCGTCAGTGTTTGAAGTGACACCATCCCAGATTTGGAGTGTGACTAAGGAGTGATGTGACTGATTTGTGGAAAAAATAGCGACCTAGAACCCGATGTGTCCATGGGCCCTGCCCCTTTCAAAAGAGTCTCCTTGAGAAATTGCATGCGTATTTCCCAAATGTGTGATCAGCTGTGACGATCCTTATTCACATAATTCAGAACCTGCAGCTCTTCCTTCTGGCAGGTCCCTCAGGGGCGTATTTGAGAGCGCTCCATAGTGGTAGCATTCTTCAGTCCAAAGTGAGGTCTAACTATAAAGTCACAGTTCTGGTGCACGTCAGGCTAGCGGGCAGGTCCAAGGGCCCTGACAGCAACGGCGGTGCGTGTTGGGCAGTGACAGGTCATTGGAGTGTGTCATCTCTTGAGGCGACTGCTTTTTAAGGGGATGCTGTTCATCTTGGTGTGAGAGGCCTGAAAGGTTGGCTTTGATCTCACAGCTCATGGTTGTGGATTAGGTTAGCTGAAGCGGATGGTGTCGGACCATTTCATCACTGAAGGATCCCCTCACACTGAAAAAAAAATTCGGTAATTTCAAGCCAGGGAATCCCTACTCCCGCCATTTTGATACCTGAGAAGGGTAAAAATTAGGTATTTTTAAAATGAAAAATATCCTGGGGCACCTGGGTAGCTCAGTCAGTTAAGCATCCGACTCTTGATTTGGGCTCAGGTCATGAGCTCAGGGTCGTGAGACTGAGCCCCGTGTCAGGCTCCATGCTCAGTGGAGAATCTGCTTGAGGTTCTCTTTCTCCCTTTGCCCCTCCCCCCAATTTGTATGCCCGCTCACTCTCTCGCTCTCGAAGAAATAAATTTAAAAAAAATTTTAAAAATAAAACGTTCTGTTTAGATTTTCCAATGAAAAACTTTGATTTTTTTTTCATTTAACTTGTGTTTTTATTCTTGGGTTTTAACTCTCTCATGGGTACACAAATAGTGGATGATTTTGTGATGAAAAAAGATCTTAGGGGCGCCTGGGTGGCTCAGTCGTTAAGCGTCTGCCTTCAGCTCTGGGCGTGATCCCAGCGTTCTGGGATCGAGCCCCACATCAGGCTTCTCCACTGGGAGCCTGCTTCTCCCTCTCCCACTCCCCCTCCTTGTGTTCCCTCTCTCGCTGGCTGTCTCTCTCTCTGTCAAATAAATAAATAAAATCTTTTAAAAAAAAAAAGATCTTAGCTGTCAGAATAAAAGTTCAGTTCTCTAGCTATGAGCTTTAATATCTGCCATGTTCACATTATAGATAATTACATAGAAAAAATCAGTTTTTTAAAAGTACGTAAAAATTCTTTGAAACACATAGAAAAAAAGTGTTTTATTGTTGAAATCACAAGGTAAATACCTCAGGGTAAACTCTGACTCTAGGGTTTTCTTTGGGTTATTTTCCCCAGAATAAGCCCTTGGTAAATGTTGGCTGAATGAACTACCAGGTAGTGAGAGAGAGAGACAGAGACAGGAAGAGGGAGGGAGGGAGGGAGAGAAAGAGAAGGGAGAGCCTTCTAAGCAGCAAAGGGTATCTGTGAACCTCGGCTTCAAGGGTTGGGTTCATGCAGGAGCTGAAGGACTCCTGGCCAGCTAGGAGAGATAAATGTCAGGTGAAAACAGGAGACCGTGTAGGAACTTGGTGTTCTGTTTTGTTTGATTTTATGACTTTTGAGAAATAGTGTTACCATAGTGCAAGTTGATGGGGAAATTTTTATAGACTGATTTACTAAAAAGCCTAATCTCTTAAAATTTAACTGGCAAAGCTTGGCTAATTTGATGCGAAATGGTCGTGGTTGGTATTTTCAAGCCTAGCATGAAAAACTTGTTAAGTATTAAAAGGACTCCAAGCTATAGAGTTCCTGCTAGATTCTTCTTTTTACCATTCTGGGGTTCCCCTGCCTCTGCAGGAACATGATAATGGATGGAAGGCCGTGGTGTGTTAAGATGCTTTGGGGCAGTTTGCTCTGCCTGTATATACATGTATGGACATATCAACGGATACTGTTCTACTTTACATCAGTTGACCTTACTTGACTATCCTTCATTTTTTTTTTTTTTGATTTTTTAAATTTAGAGAGAGTGAGAGTGTGAGTTGGGGGAGGGGCAGAGGGAGAAGAGAATCCCAAGCAGACTCTGCGCTGAGTGCAGAACCCAGCGTGGGGCTCGATCCCACAACCCAAGATTATGACCTGAGCCGAAATTAAGAGTTGGACAGTCAACTGGCTGCACCGCCTATGTGCCCCTTACTTAGACTATTTTGTCTAAAGTAGTGCTCTACGAAGTTCCTTAAAAGAAATCCTTATTGAGGGGCGCCTGGGTGGCACAGCAGTTAAGCGTCTGCTTTCGGCTCAGGGCGTGATCCCGGCCCCCACATCGGGCTCCTCCGCTAGGAGCCTGCTTCTTCCTCTCCCACTCCCCCTGCTTGTGTTCCCTCTCTCACTGGCTGTCTCTATCTCTGTCGAATAAATAAATAAAATCTTTAAAAAAATCCTTATTGAGATAATAATCCATGTACCATAGAACTCTACCATTTAAAGTGTTCAGTTCAGTGTGGTGTTGTATACTCACAAAGTTGTATAACCATTACCACCCCCAGTTTCCATGCTGAAATCCTCTAGGATTCAAGTGCCAGATCATTATTGATTTTTTTTTTGGACATTTTGCATCAACAGTTATTTTAGACTTTAATTCCAAGTTTTATTTATTTATTTGTGGCTTACTGTCTTTTATTACTTTAGTTCATTTTCATTTTGCCTGAATTGTTCCTCAAGTGATTCTTTCAGAAAGAATCTGTAAGTGACTCTTGAAATCAAGTGACCCTTGATTTCTAACGTTCTGAAATCTTACCAATAGTATGTCTACGTTGTGGGATATTTTTTCATTCACCCTGCTCTGAACTCAGTAGGTATAATCAGAGTGAAAATTCCTGTATTTCTAAAGGTCTAAGGATTTTTTAAAAGATTTATTTATTTATTTATTTGAGAGAGAGAGAGAGAGAACAAGCAAGCGTGGAGAGATGGAGCAAAGGGAGAGGGAGAGAAACCCAAGCTGAGCACGGAGCAGATGTGGAGTTCGATCTCAGGGCCATGAGATCATGACCTGAGCCCAAACCAAGAGTTGGATGCTTAACCGACTGCACCTTCCAGGTGCCCTAAAGGTCTAAGGAATTTTATCTTTGATTAGCTCCTGTTCTCCTCTCTGGAGCTTGCATGGGGCAGGAGCTGGAATTTAGGGTCTGTTCCCCTTATCTCTTATCTTCTCCATCTTAACAGCATGGTGCTCTCTTGTGCTGTGTTCTGGACAAACCCTGGACTTCACCTTCCAGCACACTGATTTCCTTTTCAGCTGTGTCCTTTCTTTTTTTTTCTTTTTCTTTTTTTTTAAGATTTATTTATTTTATTTTATTTATTTATTTTTTAAAAGATTTTATTTATTTGACAGAGAGAGACAGCCAGCGAGAGAGGGAACACAAGCAGGGGTAGTGGGAGAGGAAGAAGCAGGCTCCTAGCGGAGAAGCCTGATGTGGGGCTCGATCCCAGAACGCTGGGATCGCGTCCTGAGCCGAAGGCAGACGCTTAACGACTGCGCCACCCAGGCGCCCCAAGATTTATTTATTTTAGAGAGAGAGCATGAGTGGGAGGGGCAGTGGGAGAGAAGAGGGAGAGTGATTCTCCAGCAGACCCCGGCTGAGTGCAGAGCCCAACCTGGGTCTCCATCCTGAGATATCCCCTGAGCCGAAACCAAGAGTCCGATGCTTTAACGAGCTGTGCCACCAAGGCGTCCCTCAGCTGTATCTGTTCTGATCATTCTTTCCATCTATTGTTTTCTTTATTTTGACAATTACAGTTTTAGTTTCCAAGATCTCCAGTTGGTTCATTTTCATATCAGTAATATTTTCATTCTGCGGGTATTATTAATACTCTTATTTTCCTTACTTTTTTTTTTTTTTTTAAAGATTTTTTATTATTTATTTGACAGAGATAGAGACAGCCAGCGAGAGAGGGAACACAAGCAGGGGGAATGGGAGAGGAAGAAGCAGGCTCACGGCAGAGGAGCCTGATGTGGGGGCTCGATCCCACAACGCCGGGATCACGCCCTGAGCCGAAGGCAGACGCTTAACCGCTGTGCCACCCAGGCGCCCCTTCCTTACTTTTTATTATGAAAACTTTCAAGCATATAGAAAAGCTGAAAGGAGCACAGTAAACCCCAAACCTATCCTGCACCTAGGTTTAGCATTTGTTCCTGTTTTGCTCTGTGTGCTTTGTCTTTCTGTATATGTAATATACTTTTTTTTCAAAGTAAGTTGCAGATACCATGATACATCACCTCATAGCTCAACATACAACTTTTAAGAATAAGCATGATTTTTTTTCTATTTTCTAAATTTCAGTGTGGTTAACATGCAGTGTGATATTAGTTTCAGGTGTACAGTGTGATGATTCAACAGTTCTATACATTGCTCAGTACTCTTCATGATAAGTGTACTCCTAACCCCCTTTATCTGTTTCACCCCTCCCCCCATCTCTGGCAGCTACCAGTTTATTCTCTGTATTTAAGAGGCTGTTTTTTGTTTGTCTCTTTTCGTTTGTTTGCTCATTTGTTTTCTTTCTTTCTTTCTTTCTTTCTTTTTTTTAGTTTGTTTTCTTCTTAAGTTCCACATAGGAGTGAAACCATATGGTATTTGTCTTTCTCTGTCTGACTTATTTCACTTAGCATTATACCCTCTATGTCTATGTTGTTGCAAGTGCCCGGGTCTTGTTTTTTTTATGGCTAAGTAATATTCCACTGAATATATATACCACATCGTCTTTATCCATTCATCTGTGGTTGGGCAGTTGGGTCACTTCTATGTCTTAGCTATTGTAAATAATGCTTCAATAAACATAGCAGTGTATATATCTTTTAGAATTAGTGTTTTCATTTTCCATGGGTAAATACCCAAGAGTGGAATTATTGGATCATAGGGTAGTTCTATTTTTAATGTTTTGAGGTGCCTCCATACTTTTTTCCACAATGGCTACACCAGTTTGCTTTCCCACCAATGGTGTGTGCAAGGCTTTCTTTTTCTCCACATCCTTGCTAACACTTCCTGTTTGTTTCTTTTTTTTTTTTCTTTTTAAGATTTTATTTATTTGAGAGAGAAAGAGAGAGAAAGAGTGAGCAGGGGGAGGTACAGAAGGAGAGGGAGAAGCAGACTCTCTGCTGAGCAGAGCCCTACATGGGGCTTGATCCCCGGACCCTGAGATCGTGACCCAAGCCAAAGGCAGATCCTTAACAGATTGAGTCAGCCAGGTGCCCCAGCACTTCCTATTTCTTGTCTTTTTGATTTTAATCATTCTGAAAGGTGTCAGGTGACAGCCATTATGACAAGTGGTGACATCTCATTGTGGTTTTGATTTTTATTTCCCTGATAAGAAATAAAAGCACAATTCTCGGGGCGCCCAGGTAGCGCAGTGGTTGGGCGTCTGCTTTCGGCTTAGGGTGTGATCCCAGCGTTATGGGATCGAGCCCCACATCAGGCTCCTCCACTAAGAGCCTGCTTCTTCCTCTCCCACTCCCCCTGCTTGTGTTCCCTCTCTCGCTGGCTGTCTCTCTCTGTCAAATAAATAAATAAAATCTTTTTTAAAAAAAAGAATAAGCACAATTCTTTTAATACACGTAAGTAAATCAGTACAGTTGACCCTTGAACAACTGGGTACACGTCTATGCAGATTTTTTTACAGAGCAGTTCTGCAAAATGTATTCTGTCTTCTTTATGATTTTCTTAATAACATTTGTTTAGTCTAGCTTATTTTGTAAGAATACAGTGTATAATACATATAACATACAAAAATATGTGTTAATTGACTGTTTATGTTATCTACAAGTCTTCCCATCAATAGTAGGCTATTAGTAGTTAAGTTTTTGGGGAGTCAAAAGTATACACAGATTTTCGACTGCCCAGGGGATTGATGCCCCTGACCCCACGTTGTTCAAGGATCAACTGGTATTTCTATAAAATAACATCTCCCGTCTAGTCGATTTTTAAATTTTTCCAACTTTCTCCTGGATGTTTTTTTATAGTGTTTTTCCTCTTTGTTTTTTGTTCTTTTTTTTGAAAGATTTTATTTGAGAGCAAGCACGAGTGGGGAAGGGGCAGAGGAAGAGGGAGAAGCAGACTCCCTGCTGAGCAAGGAGCCTGATGCGGGGCTTGATCCCAGGACCCTGAGATTATGCCCAGAGCTGGAGGCAGACACTTAACCGACTGAGCCACCCATGCGCCCCAGTGTATTTCCTCTTCGAACCAGAGTCCAGTACAAGTTTGGTCCAGAACAACACCTTGCTTTTTTTTTTAAATGACTTTTTGTTGTTGTTATTGTTGTTAATGATACTGATTTTTTTTATTTTTTTAAGATTCGCTTCCTGCATTTGTTTCATGGTTCCCTTGTGGTGTCTTTGCACTTGTTTCTTTGTCTCCTGTATTTCCTGTAAGTTGGAGGTTGAGTCAGAGGCCCAGTTCGACGTGGGTGGGACAGTTATGGTGAGAATGAACCACAAGTAACGTGTGCTGCCCACTGTGCCTTGGCAGGTGGCACAGGCTGCCAGGTTCCCGCATTGGTACTGATGCCCTTGGTTTGATCACTTGGTTGGGGTAGTGTCTACCAGATTTCTCTATTCACATTTCTTGTTAAAAGATTCCTTTTTGCTCTGTTAACTTTGTTTCTTGGGATATCACTTAAGAGTCATGGCCTCGAGCTGGCCTTTTCTACCTGGAGCAGCGGGTGGGATGAAATGGGATTCAAGGGGGAAATGCGTGAAACTTTGAAAGTGTTCTGTCCAGCTTAATTACTGTTGTTGGTAGATGTGACCATCTGACACCCTGAGACATAAACTGGATATTGGGGAGATCATTAAATGACAACTAGTTGACGGTTTGTTCATCCGTTCTGTAACTACCTCTTCTTTCCCAGGCATCATTCTAAGCTCAAGAGAAAAAAAGGAGAATAAGACACAGTCCTCGTTCTTCAGGAGCTCATAACTGGTTGGGGGAACAGATATGTAAGCAGATAGCTAGCGTGCAGTGCTATTAATGTCATTGCCCAGTTTCTGAACCAGGAATTGGAACACATGGCCTGATAAGTATGTGTGTGTTTATTTTGGCGACAACAAGACCAAATATTGAAAATTAGGACTGTTCCTGCAAAGCAGGGCCCTGTGGTTGCCATGGCTGTCACAGGGATGTCTGTTGAATGCCACAGGGGCACGGAGGAGGCAGTAATCCGCTCTCCCCAGGGTCACGGGGACAGTGAGTTTCGAGCTATGTAGGCCCTGAAAGATACGTGCATTTCCCAGTGAGGAAAAACAGAAGGGGCTTTGCAACCAAAGCCATATATGTGCAAAGCCATGGAGGTGTGGGAGAGGAAGTGTGGGTGTTTGTCCAAGTCAAGCGTAGCTGGAGTGTTAGGGGAGATGAGACTATGCAAGGGGCTCAGCACCAGACTTCTGATCATAGAAGGTGTGTCACCTGTGTCCTGAAGGCTGTGCAAAGCTTTGTGTGGGAGGCCCACTGTTTGTCCCTGAGGGTTGATGCTGGCTGGAGGCACCATCAGCCATAACTGAGTGGAGGGGCGGCCAAAGGGTCAAGGCTGAGTGGGGCTCTCAGCTTGGATACTCTCCATTAACCCTAGTGGCAGGGTGCAGGACGGACAGTTTGAGAGAAGGCAGAGCTCATTTTGGGACGTATGGCATCTGATCCCTCTCTAGGCTGGGTCCTTGCTGCAGAGGAATTTTGCAAAAAGAGAAACAGATGGATTTAAGGGAATTACTGTGGAGGCAGTGAGGGCTCTGTGAGACCGTTTACCCCGGAAGTCAGAGCTTGTGTCTGGGGCTTTGGGAACGCTGTCATTGCTCGCTCTCGGCTCATCCTGGTAGGCGTAGGTTGCTGCCACGAGGAACTGGCAGTCCACCTGTTTGTTATGGTTTCTTCCCAGCCTGGCGGGCCTGCCTGACCACCGAATAGGGTGGGAGGGCGCCTGGCTCCCTGCTTCAGTCGGGTCACTGTGTTTCCCTGTAGTGCCTAAAGGGGCCTGTGAGTACGGTTTGGTGGCAGCAGGGAAGGGGGCCACAGAGGAGGGGCATGGGTTGTGCTAGATGGTCTCGGCTTCCCTGTGAGAGGGAGGAGAGACATCCCTGGGGAGCCGGTGGCCCTTGTGAGCAACCCAGGCAAGACTCCTTGGTGAGAGGCTTTGGTCCCTTTCCCACGTCTTGTCTTTTCCCCACCAAGACTGTTCAGGAAGGGGTTTGACTGATTCCTGCAGGAGGTATGAATCATCACTGAGGTTTCTCAGAAGAAACAAAACAAAACAAAAAGCAAAGCACTTAAGGCTTCTGGAGGAGCTGTGCACACAGTAAAGGGCATGGGGTTTTAGAGTCCGTCAAAGCTCTTCTGCCACTGCTTCCCTGTGACCCTGTGACCCCTCGTGTAGAAAGTAGTACGACTGACCTGCTAGGGTTGTCGTGAGGATGAAACAGGCCAGCAGAGGTGCTCACTAACACAGGTGGCGCCTGGACGTTCTCGAAGCACATAGAACCCCTCCTGCACCCCGTGCTCCTGCCAGCCCTGCAGAGTGGGACTGGTCCCTGCTATTCCCAAGTTCCTGGTAAGGAAGTGCCAACTCTAGGAAACTCCTGGAACCATCCTTGACCCCTCCGCTGATGGAGTAGAATGGGGACCTGGGATTCCTGATCACTCCTTCACTTCCAGCTACGGATAACCTGCCAAGGAGGGCTGCCTTGTAACAAGGGGCAAAGAGAAATCTGTGACACTGGGACCTGGGGCAGCTGTGTTGAGGGGGCAGGAGTGTTGAACTCAGGGGTACACCCACAGCCCTTACGGCCCGCTGCAGAGGAGCCATCTGTGTTCAGGACTATGTTGTTTGCCCCTCCCTGTGTCACTAGCCCAGCGTGTCCTTGCCCTGCTTTCCCTCCCTTGGCCTCTTCCCACCTGCCTGCCTATCTTCAGCTCATATACTGGACGTTTGGCAGCTTCTCACCATTGCTCCTAAGAGTGCACCCGTGTCTCCGTTCTGGCTTGTTGGGAAGCCCCAGGCTGTGCTCTTCCCTGGAGACTGAGGCAGGAGGAGTGACAGCAGCTGGCCAGAGGAGTGGCCTGCAGACTCCACCTTCTGGTTCAACTCACCACATCCCAAGACATAATGAAAAATAGCTCAGGAACTCGTATTTGGGTCAGTCTGACCAGTTTGTGGAGTTTTGTCCTGAGAACTAATTTTTCCAAGGTCTTTTTCTACTACGAAGAAGCAAGGAACTTTCCACTGTCTGTTTCGTCATGCAGGAGAAAGACTGTTCAAATAAAATCCTCTTCTATTTCCACCGGAGGAGACAGGGCTGGACATAGGTTTTGGGAACTGAACCACTAGTGGCACCTTTTTTTTTTTTTTTTTTAAAGATTTCTTTTTCTATATGAGAGAGAGAAAGAGCAGGAGTGGGAGGGGCAGAGGGAGAGGGACGGAATCTCAAGCAGGCTCCCCACTGAGTGCGGAGCCCGACACGGGGCTCCATCTCATGACCCTGAGATCACGCTCTGAGCCGAAATCAAGAGTTGGGCGCTTCACAGACTGAGCCACCCTGTCACCTCGATAACGGAGCTTTTAACCTAATGAGTAGACTTGATTTCCCACTGGGGCACATAGGAAGTTACTCCTTGGGAACAGCAGGCACAAATCCCTGGAAAGCAGCGCTAGCGTCAGAGTACCTCTTGTCCCCGTCTTGTTCCCTCTCACTGGCCTGACTACCAGGACCTGCCTTCGGAAGGGTTCCTTTACTGTTGAGTACCTGCGTCTGTGCCTGGTTGCTGGTGGCCCAAAGGAGTAAGATGGGGTCTCTCCCCTCAAGAGTCCATTCTCGCTGGCGAGAGAGAGACTTAACAAAGCAAGAGCCCCACATAGACAGCCCTAGGCCAGTTCCCACTAAGAAACCTGAGTTTTGGTGCCTACAGAATGGTGATTTGCTGTTTTGTTTTTAATTGGATTTGCTTTAGGTAGGATAACCTTTTCTGTTGTCTTGCTGCATCTATGCTCCTTGCCTGGCCCCCAAAGGCACCTTAGTTTGGGACACTTGAGTTAAATGACGAACGTCCTCTGCAGTGCGTGCTGTTACAGGGTAAAGAACACAGATGGTAGGGAGCGGGAAGGCAAGAAATGAATTCTGCCCTGGCCTGGGGCTTGGGCCTGTGTGTCAGGGAAAGCTCTACTAACCAGGTGACTTGAACTAGGGTCTTGAAGGTTAGGTAGGAGTTCACCAGAAGATCAAGATAAATGCAGTCTATCCTAGGAAAAGAAGATAAAGACAAGAATACGCCGTCACAGGTGTAGGGACTCAGAGGGACAGTGTAAACATGGAGTCATTAGCTGTGGAGCTTAAAAGAGAAAATAAGCCTCATCTCTTACCCTGACACCATGCTTCCCAGACTGAGGCAGCTATCCATGGGCCCGGGCCCTTCTGTCACCAAGGCAAAAGACCCGAATGAGACCCAGGACCCTTGCAGCCTGGAAATGACCACCCCCACACTCAGAAGAGGGTAACTGTCCCCACCCCCACCCATTTGAAACTTACCTGACTGACCTCTGCTGAGTGGGAGTGGGGGCAGCTCCCCTCTTCTGAGTGTAAATGCTCTGGGAGCCCTTCTCCATCCTAACTGGACCTCGCTCCTACTTTCCGTGCCCAGCAGATGCTTCTGAGCTTCACTCCAGACGTCAGCAGCCCTGAAAATTTCCCCTGAAGTCTGATGTAAGATAAAAAGGCCTGGCTTGGGGAAGGTAGGAGAGGCTGGCGGCGTGCCAGGTGGGAAGTGGGAGAGTTAGGGAGGGCGGGCTGGGGCATAACCCACAGTACAAAGTCCTTGCCTGTTTATCAAGTGAGCGTGCGGCTAGAGGACTTCCCGCGGGTGGCGGTCTCAACTTGGCACATGCTCTCAACTGGTTTCGGGCTGATGTCAGACACTCACAGTCTCATTAGGATGTGAAGAGCTGATGGTTCGCTTTCCTAAGCCGAGGTCTGGAGCCCGAGCTGCTAGATGGAGACCCAGCGGGGCAGGGTAATAGGCTCTAAGGGGAGGAAGGGTACTCATCCATCTTGCATGTACTAATTCGAGCACCTTCGACGTGCCAGGCACTATGCTGGGTGCTGGGCATATACGGAAAGCCAGCCAGCCAGCCAGCCTCTGCCCTTGTGAAACTGCTGCGAGAGAGAGCAGGAAACATTTAAAAAGTGCGCGTATGTGAGGGCTGCCTCCAGAGCAAAGTAAATCAGGGTGAGGGGACAGGATGGGCTGCTCTTTTAAGAAAGGGGGACCGTGAAAGACCCGTGAGTGCAGCTGGTACTTGAGCAGGCTGGAGTGAAGGGAGGCCACAGTCATGTGCTGGTCTGGGAGAAGAACGCTTCAGCAATGGGAAGTCAAGGGCAGGGGTCTTGGTATAGAGACCTCCGAGTGCTCAAGGACCGGCCAGGAGCAAATAGGGCTGAAGTGAAGTTATGCGAAGGGCAATAAAGTCCAGGCTGCAGGTCTTTAGGCCTTTCCAGGGTGGAGCCCCGAGGAGCGAGGAGCGACAGGATCCTACTTAACACAGTTTCAGGGGCTCCGCATTGGCTGCTGTGTAGAGAATGGACTGCAGTGTGGGTGGAAGCCTGGGGCAGGGTTGAGGCTGGCTATGGTGGCTGTGGTGTGAGGCTTGGTGACAGCCGGTGTGGAGGGGAGGGAGCAGGAAAGGACTCGGTGCCCATGATTCCTTCTCGCCCAGGCCCCAGCTGAGGACAGGGAGCAGGGAAGTAGGCAGACAGACAGACAGACAGACGGGCTTGGGCCCAGCATCAGGCTCTGATCTCTTGGCCAGTCACGGCACGTGGGAGCCTGCCCTTCTGCTCTGTGCATTGGGTTGGTGGTTTCTGCCTGCAGGCTCCGACGGGGACCCAACCTGCCGCCTCAGGACCCCACAGCATCCATGCGGTGGATTCTGCTCTGGCTTCTGAGGAAGAGAGCCTGCCGCCGTCCATCGTCCTCTCCGATGGACGGCTCAGGACAGCCCGGGCGTGGTTGCCTGCCTCCCCACCCGCCTGTCTCTTGAGTAGCTAAGGTGGCTGATCGCACTCATTAAACTTTTCACCCAGACCCCCTTGGGGCCCTGCCTAATGGCAGGCGTGGGGCTCCGGCAAAGGAGCTTGGCTTGGCTGCTGGGAAAGTAGGCCCTCACCTGGCTTGGCTTCTCCCACCTGTTCTGGAACACAGGGCATTTGGGCCACGAGATGGAGCCTCCTCTACTATACCTTCTCCGCGATCCCACAGTAGGACCCCGCTCCACCCGGCAACGCGGGTGATCCTTGACAAACATCAGCCAGAGCGCCTCTCGTCTCAGCCGGGGCTCCCTCTGGAAAACAGGAGCCTGAGACACGGGGTTGCACGCAGCTCATTTGTTTTGGCGACCGGAGAGAGTAAAACAGGAGGAAGGGAAAGCTACAGGGCTGCATGTATCCTCAAGTTGGTCACTGCCACGGGCACATGGGGCTTGATCCTGCTGGGCAGGCCTTGCTCCCCACTGGCCAAGGGTTGCTCCATAGGGTGGTAAGGCGCTCTCACTTCTGGGTCATGAAGGTATGATGCTTGGTGGTTTCCAGCAGGCCTCCTGGGCTGGAATCGGAGATGCTGCAAGGTAGGCAGCGAGTCACTTCAGGCCGTTATACTGGGTGGGCTGGTTGCTGCTGCAGTGGGCTGGAGTTCAGGGTGGGCTGCTAAGATATGTGAGGTGGGATAAAAGAGATGTCTAATACGTATTCCTCGGCTTCAGACAGTCTCCATCGGCTTCCCATTGCCATAAAAATAAAGTCCACACTCAATGTCGGCCTGTAAGATCCTGCATGTTCTGGCTTCAGCTGTCCCTGATCGCATCACCTTCCATGTGCTGTCTTCACTGCCATCTGGCCACCCTGCCCTTTCTGTATCTCCAACACGGTGAGCTTTGTCCTTATGGACACTGTGGCACTGTTCCCTCTGCCTGAACACTGTTCCCATGCCTGGCTTCTCATCATCAGTCCTCAGCTCTTGAGTGTCACCTTCTGGGACCACCCCAGGAGGCCCCTGTCGCGGGGAGTCTCTCCTCATTATCTTTATTTTCTGCAGAGTGCTCATTACCCTTCTCTGCAAGGATCCTGTTCGCATTCTTCTTGTCTGTCTTCTTTTCCTGGGATGTGAGCTCTGTTTTGTTTTATTCTCTGCAATTCCAGCTCCTAGAACAAGAGCTGGCCCATGGCAGAAACGCAGTACATAGCAGACAAATCAATGACCCACGCAACAGCCCGATATATTTTTCTTTGGGCATTTTATATATTCTACCTTGCATTAAATCTCCTTTGCATATATTTAAAACACTAGCCAAAAATTGTAATTGCGCAGTAAATATTGTTAAATGGTTGCTTTTTTTTTTTAAGACTTTATTTATTTGATAGAGAGAGAGCATAAGCGGGGAGGGAGGGAGGGAGGGAGAGGGAGAAGTAGGCTCCCCGCTGAGCAGGGAGCCCCGACGCAGGGCTCCATCCCAGGACCCTGAAATCGTGACCTGAGCTGAAGGCAGCCTCTTAACCGACTGAGCCACCCAAGTGCCCCTAAATGGATGCATTTCTCCAGCACCTTCTCCGTGTTAGGCACCGTGCACCCTGAATCTATCATTTGGCCCTTACTGTACCTTTTTTTTTTTTTTTTAACAGTTGAGAAACTGCGTTAAGTTGTAGCTCAAAGCTGTAGTTCTAGCTTTCCATGCTGGGAAGTGATGGAACTGGTTTATGCTCTCAGGTCTGTTGGACCCCAGAGCACTGACACTGCTCTTTTCCTTCCCTTCCTCTAATGTGGGAGAGTAGGATGAGACTATTACCCGTCATGGGAAGGACCTACTTTCCAGAAATATCTCCTCCATGGCTGCCCAAATTTCACCAATTGGTTGACCTAGATACCTTAATCTGGAGCTATTTTGTTGGTTTTTATTTAGTTTTTATTTTTATCAGTTACACACGTGTATGGCTTAAAGAGTCATTAGGTTCAACAAGGTTTGTTACAAAAAGGTCTCCTGGCACCCCCACCTCCAGCCTCCGGGGGTAATCACTTCCGGCTCTTTTTCAGCTGCGACCCACCCCCTTTCCCCCAGTTACAGGCGTAGTTTGTTGACTTCTGACTTTGGAAGGTGATGGTTAACTAACTCTCAGTGCTTCCTCAGCCCCCGTTGCACACGTACACACTGCGCCCTCCCAGTAGAGTTGTGTGGCAACAGTGATTAGATCATGATTACATTCCTTTCAGCTCTCTTCCCAGAATGTATTCTGAATTTGCTCGCTTCTCCCTTCCTCCGCTGTTACCACCCTGGTCCAACCTGGTCTTTTACCCGGATTATGGCCACTGCCTCCTAACTGGTCTCCCTATTTCTGTCTTTGATCTCTTTTGATCTTTTCTCAATAGAGCAACCAGAGAGATCCTGTTACAAAGTAAGCCTGATTGGCTCAAAGCTCCCATGGCTTCCCACTTTCACTCAGAGTGAAGTCCAGAGTTCTTACTATGGTCTAGATGGCACTGCATGATCTGAGCCCCCCTTGATACTTCTCTGTCATCCCTTATTGCTCTTTCCCTTTGTACTCTGCTTCAAACACACCAATCTTCTTGCTTGCTTTTTCTCTGCCTCAGGGCCTTTGCACTTGCTCTTCTCTATTCCTGGAATGCTTGTCTCCCAGACATTTGCACAGTTAGCTAACTTTCTCCACATCTTTATTTTTTATTTATGTATTTTTTAAAAGAGAATTTCTTTTAAAGTTTATTTTTTAGTATTCTCTACAGCCAGCACAGGGCTCGATGTCACCATCCCGAGATCAAAAGTTGCACACTCTTCTGACTGAACCAGCCGGGCGTCCCTGTTTGTTTGTTTATTTATTTATTTATTATTATTATTATTTTTAAAGATTTTATGTATTTAGTTATTTTTTTTAAAAGACTTTATTTTTAAGTAATTTCTACACCCAGCCTTGGGCTTGAACCTACGACCCTGAGATCAAGAGTCGCATGCTCCACTGGCTGAGCCAGCCAGGCACCACTCTCCAGATCATTACCAACAGTTATCTCAGTGAGGCTTTCTGTGGCTGTCCTGTCTAAATCCTCATTCCTCACGGTGCTTCATAATTTCTTCCCCTGCTTATTTTTTCCTGTCTTATCACTATCTAGCATACTTACTTTTTATTATTTACTTTATAATAACTATTTTTATTTATATTATATATATGTATAAGTACATACATTTTATAATAATTATAAATCCTTATTACTTAGGATCTTACTTAGCGTTTGTCTCCTGCACCAGACTATAGGCTTGAGGATAGGAATTTGCATCTGTTTTGTTGGCCCTGGTATCTCCACTCCAGTATCTGGAACACGTAGCAGGTGTTGATGAATGAATACATTACGATTAGTAAGTGCTGTTCACTGCTAAGCCATGTAGTGTACTGCCATTATTTTTCATTTACCATGTTCACCAGTTTTTCCTAGAAGTAGTAATTGTCTTTGTTTTGTTTAGGTGTCTCTGTATTTACCGTTAATTCATCTCTCTAATTAGGGGAGATCCTAATTGATATAACTTTCCTCCCCATCTGTATTATATACCTTGCCTCTTAATATAAGGCCTTCTCTTGGCTCTGTCGTCTTCTTCTTCTTCTTTTTTTTTTTTTAAGATTTTATTTATTTACTTTAGAGAGAGAGAGCAAGAGAGAGCACGAGTTGGGGGAGGGGCAGAGGGAGAGGAAGAAAGAGACGCAGACTCTCCACTGAGCAGGGAGCCTCACACAGCCCAATCCGAGGACTGGGAGATTATGACCTGAGCCGAAGTCAGACACTTAACTAACTGAGCCACCCAGACACCTCTCAGTTCTGTCTTCTTAAAGAAATCTCTCTCAGGGGCGCCTGGGTGGCACAGCGGTTAAGCGTCTGCCTTCAGCTCAGGGCGTGATCCCGGAGTTGTGGGATCGAGCCCCGTCAGGCTCCTCCGCTATGAGCCTGCTTCTTCCTCTCCCACTACCCCTGCTTGTGTTCCCTCTCTCGCTGGCTGTCTCTATCTCTGTCAAATAAATAAATAAAATCTTTAAAAAAAAAAAAAAGAAATCTCTCTCAGAGCTTTCTTGATTTCTATTTTAGTTTTTTGTTTTGTTTTGTGGGGTTTTTTTTGTTTTTCGTTTTTTGTTTTTGTGGTTAGAGTAATAGTCTATAAGAATTCAGCCTTTTGAAATTTATTGAGACTTATTTGAGGCCTAGCATATGTATGGTTTATCTTGGTGAATATTCTGGGTCCACCTGAAAAAAAATGTGCTGTTCTGCAGTGTTGGGTGTAGTGTTCTGGAAATGTCAATTTGATCAGTAGTATTGTTTAGATATTCCTTATCCACACTGATTTCTTTTTTTTTTTGGTCTACTTTATCAGTTACTGAGAAAGAGGTGGTAAAACCTCCAATTATGATTGTGGATTTGTTTCTCCTTTTAGTTATGTCAGTTTTAGCTTCATGAAATTTAAAACTCTGTAATTAGGTGGATACATTATTTAGTATCATTATGTCTTTCTGATAATTGCCCCTTATCATTATGAAATGTCTCTTCATCTCTTGTAATTCTTTGTTTGGAAGCCTACTTACATATTCCTAAAACTGTCGTACTTTCTTATGCTTACTTTTTACAGGTACTTTATATATTTCGTTTTTTTATGGGCTACCTATTTGTGTCTTTATATTTAAGGTGCATCTCAGGTAGATAGCATGTAGTCTTGCCTTTTATCCAGTCTGACAAGCTATGGCTTTTAATTGAAATGTTTAGTCCATTTATATTTAATGTAATTATTGATCTGTTTGTGTTTAAATCTCCCATTTGCTCTGTGTTTTCTATTTGCCTCTTCTGTTTTTTATTCCTTTGTTCCTTTTCTACTTTCTTTTGGTTTAGTTGAATTTTTTTAAAGAATACCACTTTATTTCCTCTGTTCGCCTGCTATTTCTTTTACTAGTTATAGGGCTAACTATGCATCCTTAATTTATAAAGTGTCTTTAGAGTCAGTTTTGTATTACTTCATATGTTACAACTGACACTTAAGACTTATTTCTCACTTCACATCTGACACCTCACAAATGTAGTCACCTTACAACAGTATAATTTCATTTAACCGCCCTCCTTTTTTGATGCGCTGTTATTGTCATACTTTTTATTTCTAATACATTATAAACTCCACCTTACAGTCATTATTTATAGTTTTCCAGTCAGTTGTCTTATATGGCAATGACAAGAAACAAAAATCATATTTTAGATACACCTGCCTATTTACCATTTCTGGTGCTTCTCATTCCTTTTGTACATCAGAGTTTCCATTTAGTATTATCCCTTTTCAGCCTGGAGAACTTCTCTTAGCATTTCTGTGGTGCAGGTCTTCCAGGGAGATTCTACTCTCATTTGTCTGAAATTATCTTTATTTCACCCTCATTTTTGAGAGAGGTTTTTTTTTTCCAGCATTGTCTTCTGACATCCATTATTTCTGGTGAGAAGTCACTTGTTTTTTATTATTGTTACCCTGTATATGTCTTTTTCTCTGACTCCTTTAAAATTTTTCTCTTTTACCTTTGTTTTCACTTTTGACTTGTTTACCATAGTCTCCTATGGTATATTTTGTATTTCTTCTGCTTGGGTTTTGCTGATCATTAGATTAATATTTTCATTAAATTTGGAATTTTCAGTCATTAGTTCTGCCACATTCTCACCATTTCCTCCTCCTGGGACTGCAATTATGTGAATATGGAAATGTATGATGTTGTCCTACAGGTTCCTGTGCCTCCGTTGCTTTTTCTTCAATATTTTTTTTCTCTTTGTTCAGAGGAAATGATTTCTACTGATTTTTCTTCAGGTTGAGCGATTCTTTTTGTGTGTGTTTGCCCTATCCATTTTGCTGCGCAGCTCGTAGAGTGAATTTTCTACTTATTAAGTTCTAGAATTTCAATTCTTTTTTATATGTTTTTAAAAAAACAGTTTCCATATCTGTGCTGAAATTCCTTATTTGCCCACTCATTGTGACCATATTTTCCTTTAATTCTCTGATCATACTTAAAATAACTGCTTTAATATTTTTGTCTACTAAAATCCAATATTTGGATCATTTTGATATAATTTTCTATTGACTGTTTTTTTCTTTGTGGATCAAATTAGGGTTTTTTGGGTTTTTGTATGTTTAGCAATTTTTTATTTTTTTATTTATTTTTATTTATTTATTTTTTTTTTTAAAGATTTTATTTATTTATTTAACACAGATAGAGACAGCCAGCGAGAGAGGGAACACAAGCAGGGGGAGTGGGAGAGGAAGAAGCAGGCTCATAGCTGAGGAGCCTGATGTGGGGCTCGATCCCACAACGCTGGGATCACGCCCTGAGCCGAAGGCAGACGCTTAACCGCTGTGCCATCCAGGCGCCCCTAGCAATTTTTTATTGTATACTGGAAATAGTGGTTGATGCCACTGACTCCGGATTCTGTTCTTTTCTTTTGAAGAACATATATTCATGTCTTTTTTTTTTTTCAAGATTTTATTTATTTATTTGACAGAGACAGCCAGAGAGAGAGGGAACACAAGCAGGGGGAGTGGGAGAGGAAGAAGCAGGCTCCCAGTGGAGGAGCCTGATGTGGGGCTTGATCCCAGAATGCCAGGATCATGCCCTGAGCCGAAGGCAGACACTTAACGACTGCGCCACCCAGGCGCCCCCTTTTTTAAATTTTTTTTTAAAGATTTTATGTATTTATTTGAGAGAGAGAGAGAGAGAACACACAGTGGGGAGAGGCAGAGGTTGAGAGAAAAAGAAGCAGACTCCCTGCTGAGCAGAAAGCCCAGTGTGGCTCGATCCCAGGACCCGGAGATCATGACCTGAGCCGAAGGCAGATGCTTAAGGGACTGAGCCACCCAGGCGCCCCTATTGATTCATGTCCTAATGGTCAATTCAGTTTGCTGGCCAATCACCTTGAATCCGTGTAGGCTTGCTTTTATGTTTTGTTAGGACAGACAGATGGACGTCCAGGGATGTTTCTCTAGCCTTTCTGACTTGACAGAAGTCAGTCTCCAAACCTGAGACTTGTCTTGGGGCTTGGTTTTAGGTTTTGTTAGGGCAGGTTTTCGGAGGCCTTTGTCTAGTCATGCATGGTCTTCACTCGTAGGCAACAGCCTTTCTGATGTCTCAGGTTACTAGCTGGGTTACTAACAAGGGGCTAAGAAGGCCTCTTCACTGTCGCTGGGTTGGAACTTCAGCACCCCCCAGCACTGCTCAGCCTCTATCTCTGGTCTTTCTCCAGCAGCTAGGAGTCCCTCTATGGTAAAAATCTGGTAGTCCCACCCGATGCATGGAGCCCTCAGGGAAGGACTCACCAAAGACTCCCACACCACACCCAGACTTTAGGCTTTCCCACCCATGCATCGCTCCTCATTCCTGTCCCATCAGCTGCTCCAGACTCTGATACTTGCCTCTTGGCCATATGGGACCACCGTGCTTTGCCTGGATTCTAGCCCATTGTCTGGCAGGCAGGAAGCCCTGCCCGGGTAGAGGGTCGTGGTGGTCAGGAGGCATATCTTAGGAGTTTTGCTTCTTTCAGGGTCATTGTCTCCTGCTGCTTGTTTACATCTTGAAAACAGCGACCTCCCATGTTTTTCTCAGTCTAATGGTTGTTTTTGGAGGGAGGGCTCATCTGCCAGTAATTACTCTGCTGGAGCTGGAAGCTGCCCGTGGAACCCTGTGGCCTGCTGCTGATGGTTGATGTCCAGGCTCGCCGCTCAGCTCTTGTTTTGGGGTCTCCCCCTACCACCATCCTGAGGTTCCCTTTTGCCTCTCTTTTGAGTTGAATTCTCTGTTTTTGGGATCCCACATCTTATTTTTGGTTGATTTCTTTAGTTAGAGGAACTGTCAGTAGCTTCCTGAGAAAAGGTGGCAGGAAGATAAATTTTTTGAGGCCTGTGTATCTGAAAGTGTGTTTATTAAACCATCACATTTGACTGATGGTTAATTGGGTAGAGAATTCTAGGTTGGAAATAATTTTCTAGCCTATTATTTTAGGCATTATTTCATTGACTATCTAGTGCCATGTGGATTTTGTGAAACTTTAACGTTAAAACCTGTTTTTTCTTTTTCTTTTTCTTTTCCTCTCTGGAAGCTTTTAGGACCTTTTTTTCTTCCCCATTGTTGTGGAATTCCCATGTGGTGTGTTTTGTGGGGGTCTGTTTTCCTCCATTGTGTGGGTACTTAGTGGGCTCTTTCAACCCAGAGGGAGTTTTCTTGAAGTTTTTCTTTGATTTCCTCCCCTTGATTTTACTGTTCTTTTTCTTCTGAAGTGTTTACTATCCCCATGTTGGACCTCCTAGGCTGGCTCTACAGTTTTTTTTCCTCTCTATTTTGGAGGGATTTTTTCAACTTTATCTTCCAACCCTTAGGTTGCATTTTTCATTGACGTTATATTTTTAATTGTCAAAATCTCTCTTTTTTAAGATTTTACTTTTAAATAATCCCTACACACAGTGTGGGACTCGAACGCACAACCCTGAGATCAAGCGTCACATGCTCTTCCAACTGAGCCAGCCGGCGCCCTCTATTTTTCTTTTGGAATACTCCCTCAACTATTTTTTTATTTTTTTAAGAAATAGTATTCTGTTATTGTTTTATGGATCTTTCCTGTCTCTGAAAATACTGATGTTTGTTTTTGGTAAACAAATTTCGTCTCTGCGTAGTTTTTGTTCCGTCCATGTCACTTTTTTTCTGTGTTTGTTTGGCCTCTGTCTTATGTGCTGTCCTCTAGGGTATAGAGATGAGTTTCTTGGTCATCTGGATTCCAGGTTTGTGTATTGCCAGAGTTCATGCCTTTCCCTTCACCCCAGGCGTGAGCTAACAGACACTTGGTTTCCTTGGAGCTTTTTATGGTTGAGGAGTAAATAGGAGGTCTCAGGACCAGAGGGTTCCATTTGGCATGTTGTGGCCCAGAGTTTGTTAACTCTTAGACTTATGTCGGTGGGGCCTAGGGAAGGGGGTCACTTCCACAGCCCTGCCCTCAGGAACTGTCTGAGGCCTCTGGGGCTTTTCCGTATCCCGGACAGACAAGGGGGCCTCCCACGCCTTGTGAACTAAAGAGGCACCCAGAGTGCTTGTGCCAGTGACGGAAGATGGATGGACCCACAGCTTGGTGGAGATCAAAGGCTTGTGTTCATCTTCAGAGAACCCCAGAACCTGTAATTTGTGGAGCAGAGAAGACAAACCCTGAGCCCCCAAAAGCCCTGGCATCTGCCCACTCTGATGGCCCCCGACAGTCCATCTCCCTCAGGCCCAGAACTGGTGACCTCCACCCAGCCCGGGCACAGTGGAGGTCCAGGTCTGCTCCGGGTACAGCCCCTCCGCCTGCCCTATCTGGCATGTGTCATGCCAGACTGCTGCTTCCGCAGAAACCAGGGGAGCTCCTGCTACACACGGGCTCCTCTCCTCCATGGCCAGTGTTCAGGAGGGCTTGGCAGTGGGCACCGATGGGTGTTTGCTAAGTGAACACATGGCAAGGAGAGACCCCAGGTTTCTTGCCTTTGGTCAAGCTGGGCCAGCTGGTGATAAAGGCCCCATGGGAGGACCCTATGCACTGCCTCCCGCAGGCCCTCACTGCCCAAGCCCCGGCCCCCTCACCACCAGGTTGTGAGCATCTTCCCAGGGATCACTGAGGCAGAAGTAGAGAACCCTAATGCTGGAGGAACCTTCCACAAGGCTGGGTATAGAGGTGAATTTGCAGGCCCAGAGAGGGAAAGGCACAGGACACACACACACACAGCCAGCATCATAGCATACCTGGAACTGTGAGCTGCTGGAGCTCTTCTGGTTCGTTGTTCCCAGCAGTGAGCCCAGTGCGTAGGGGAGAGAGGGCACACAGAGGGCCCTGGGTCAAATATGCTTTCTGCTGCAGTGCACAATGCCCCCTTGCCACCTTTTAGAGAGCAGAGCTGAGGGCTCCCCACCTTCCCTTGCATCTTCCTGTTCCCCTCAAAGTTGGGCCACAGAGTTCTTTCCTCTCTCTGTCCACCTTCTAGCCCCTCTTGTGTGGTTCCTGCCAAGGTGTGGGCTGGTGGCCTGCCCAGCGGAACCGGTGCTTTGGGCGTGGGTCGGTGGGATCGCCCTCCCTATCCCTTGCGTGTGGCCACACCACCAGGTTCACGGGAGACCCCCTATTTCTTTAGCTGCAGATCTGGGACACAGCTGGCCAGGAACGATTCCGCACCATCACCCAGAGCTACTACCGCAGTGCCAACGGGGCCATCCTCGCTTACGACATCACAAAGAGGAGCTCCTTTCTGTCAGTGCCTCACTGGATCGAGGATGTGAGGAAGTACGCAGGCTCTAACATCGTGCAGCTGCTGATCGGTGAGCTGGGGGGACGGGGCAGGTCCAGCAGGGTTCCTCGGGGCCACGGATCTCTCTGTCTGTCCTAGTCTCTATCTCCTTCTTACACACAGGGCAAATGGAGCACAGAGAGAGGCTGAACTTGGCCAGGCAGGAAGGGAGCCAGAACTTGAACCGTGATCTTCCAAATTCTGATCCTGCCAATCACTTACACAGTTATATTCAAAATTGGAATTAGGGGGAGGAAGAAAGGGAGCTAACATTGGCTTTGCAGTTACCGTGTATCCCCACAGTGGGTAACACTGGTTAAACCTTCACTGGTGTCATTGGATTTAGTTCCCATAACCCTGGCTACTCCTTGTTTGTCAGGGGCTGGAGCTGAGGCTCTTAAAAGTGAAGTAATTTATCCCAGTGCACACAGCCTGTGAGCATGTAAATAGATAACTTGAGCTCTGCCGATTGTCATTTGGTGACTTGCTGTCACACCACACTGCAGAGCAGGGCTTCTTAACCATCTGTGTGCTTCCCAATCACTCAGAAGTTTGCAAAAGCACAGATGCCAGGCACCACATCTGATTCAGGAGGGCTGGGTGGGGCCCATGAACATGCATTTCTCACAGGTTCCCAGGTGGCGCCATGTTTGTGGCCGAGAGACCCCACTTTGAGAACCACTGTTGCTCTTACCTCCATTTTCCCTTTTCCTCCTAAGTGAACTTCCCAGACCTGGGCTCAAGAAGCTTTGGACCGTTTATATGGTCCCTGGGGTCCTCATTCCAACCGTCAGGCTGATTTTTCCAAGATGAGATTGTACACATGGGGCCTGGGTGTAGCTGTAGCTGGGAAAGGGTGGTGCTTGGTTCTGCCTGGCCGGCCTGGCCTGGAGTGGGGGAGCGCTCGGTGGAGCTGGACTCCCCAGGCAGGGGTGGAGTTCTCCTTACCTGACCTTACACTTCCCTTTTATCTAGGACATGTAGTAAAACATTCTGTCATAGAGCATTTTATACAAATACAAAAAATAGAATAGTGCAGTGAATCCCGGATACCCATCCCCCAGCTTCAGCAACGAGCAACTCATGGTCAGTTTCTTCTCTACCCTCATCCCGTCCCCTCCCTTGTCTTTCTTTGGGGCGATTCCCAGCACCGTAGCTATTTCATTTGTAAATATTCCAGCATGAATCTATAGAAGATACAAACACTTAAAAAGTACCTAACAACAATACCATTTTCACATCTGAAAAATATTGATATTTTCTTAATATAATCAGGTAGCCGATCAGGGTTCAGATTTATCATTGCCCCTAAATATCACGTGTACTTTTTTTTTTTCCAGTTTATTGAAAGCAGGATCCAAATAAGCTCCCCACATTGAAATTAGTTACTGCATCATATAAGGCTACCAAAGACAGTTTAGATATTTCTAGATGGTTATCTATTTTTTTTTTATCCTCCCTATATGGTCACATTACAAAAGTTAACCATTTAGAGACTTAAAAAAATTCCTCTAGAAATTGGGTCAAGGAGCAGTTGGCCAGATTTTTTGGAACATAATGAAACATCTGACACCTTGTAGGCGAAGCCAGGGTTGTGCTCTCGGGTCAACTGGTAGTCTGTGCTCTCATGCGCAGAAAAGCAAATAATCGAAAAGTACGATCTTACAGTGAATAAAAGAATTCCAGAGGAAAATAGGAGAGAATAAATAATAAGCGTAACGAAATGTTAGCAAAGAACAGACCTTGCGATGCTAGGTTTCCTTGTTAACGCCGCCACCTAGGGAGTGCCTGCCGGGTGCCAGCTGTTTTCCTGCTCATTGTACCATTCGATCCCCCCTGTGCTGAAGGTGGCATCCGAGATGGAGAAACCGAGTCTCAGGGATGAAGTGGCTTACCCCGGGGTCACACAACAAGTGAAAGGGAGCCAGAGTTTCTCGCAGCTTGAAAGTACCCTGCTCTATTCACCAGACTTTACTGCTCCTGCTTGTTAGGAAGAAGCAGTAAAATCCACGAGCCTCTGGAAAAGATAAACAAGAGAAAAAATGAGGGATGAGAGGTCAGAATAAGACCTTTAAAATTAAGGGAGGTCTTTTTTTTTATTTTTTAAGAAGAGAGATACAAAACGGTGTTTGTTGGTGGCGGGCAGGGTGCGGTGGACGGCACAGCATCTCAGCTTGGCCCTGCTTGGTGGGACAGGGCTTGCTGGAGCCTGTGGGCCTCACCGAGCCGCACCTGACCTTCCGCTGCAGGGAACAAGTCGGACCTGAGCGAGCTCCGGGAGGTCCCGCTGGCCGAGGCACAGAGCCTGGTGGAGCACTATGACATCCTGTGTGCCATCGAGACGTCTGCCAAGGACTCGAGCAACGTGGAGGAGGCCTTCGTGAGGGTGGCCACAGAGCTGGTCGTCAGGCACGGCGGCCCTCTGCTCAGTGAGAAGGGCACCGACCACATCCAGCTGGATAGCAAGGACGTCGGAGACGGCTGGGGCTGTGGCTGCTGACCGGGGTGCAGGGCAGGCAGGCAGGGGCCTCCCCACCTCGTCTCTCTCTCTGTCTCTGGCCTGCCGGGCCCACCCCTCCAGAGCTGGCCCTCCATGGCGCCAGCAATTCTAGAGCAGCTGGATAAAGTCCTGGAATACTCCATTCCGTGGCCTGGGTACTTGATGGGAAAGCTACCTTCGAGGAAGGAAGAAGCGGGGTACCTTCTGAGGGAGACCTGGTGTCGTACAGGGTGTGGGGTGTGGGGCCCATCCTGCCAGCCAGTGGCTATCCCCTTCATGTCCTTCATGGTCCAGGACTGGCCCGGACCTGCTGGTGTGGACCACAGCGGGAGAGGGGCCGGGATGTGCCGCCTCTGCCTCGCATGTACTGGTTCTGACCATTTCACACCTTGAGTCTTGCTGCGGCTGTGGCAGCAGGCTGCTGCCCTCCGGGGATGTGGCTGGTGCCTTGGGTTCTTCTGGGTCGTTCCAGGGCCTCTGTGCGTAGCCTCGGAGAGTGAGAGCACCCAGCCCAACAGACTCGGTTCCTGAGCATAGCCCCGGGGAAGCCCTAACTCCTTCCAGGCGAGGAACCTTCTTCCTTTTTTCACTGCCAGCTCTAAGCTCACAGATAGCTTGGGGCTTGGCTTGCTGCCTTAGCAAGACCTCTCAAGTACTCTGGTTTTCCATGTAGCTTCTTGTTTTCATCGGCACAAATATGGGGTCATGGCCCACAGCCAAGCAGGGACTGTCTGCTGGCCTGGGGCCCAACGTTCTGCCACTCAGTTTGCAAAACCAGCTGATTCTTCAGCACCGACTCTCAGAACTTGGGGAGTTGGGGGAATGAGATAGGAATGTGGACATTTAAGGGACAAGTAAAAGCTGGCATCCGTGAGGCTAAGATCTGAGAGGGACCTTCTGGGCACCTGGGCTGACCTGTGCAGGAGCCCTTCCTGCCACCTTTAGAGCGACGGCTTCCCTGCTGCTTCCAGTCTAGCTTATGGTTTCCCGAACGGAGAAGGCAAGGCCCTGGCAGTCCTGGGTCTGGCCATTTCATCCTCCTGGGCCTACCTGCCCTTCAGAGCCTCAGCGTTGCTGCATGCTGAGGTTAGAAGGCAGGGGAGGCCTGGCGTCGCTGGGGCTCTTGGAAACACACCGTCCTCTGGGGGTAGCTCAGAGGATCACAGGGATGGAGCTGGGGAGGCAGGTGATCTTCCCGTACCACTCAGGCCCTCTGTGTCAGCCCAGTCTAGCCTCTTAGGCCCCCCCTCTGTGTGGGGCCCCAGGAAATACACTGCTGTCAGAGCCTTAGGCAAGGCCACATCATGGGCGTGGAGCCCAGGCAGCATCCCTGGCCCAGGCTCAGCCCCAGCCCCAGCCCCAGCCCCAGCAGTGGGCCACCGGCCTCCAGCTGACTTCCCTTGCCTTCCACTTCCCACCTGCTTCACCTGCTCTGCCAGGCAGGCCCGACCTCAGAGTCAGAAGCCAGACCTTCCGCAGCAGCCAGACCCCTAGTGGTTTGGTGAAGCAGAGTTGGGCACAGAGGGCTTCCCTGGCTGGGATTGAGACAGGCAGGGCTGGTGACTCTCTTTCGGGCAGGGAGGCAGCCCCAGGACGGCTCAGCCTGGTGTTGGAGGGGAAGGATGTTGGCCTGGTTGGACCAGGAGCTACTGAGCAGGGGCCCGCACTGAGGGGAACCAGCCCACTGGTGGCAGGGTGGGGTGGGACCTGGGAGCAAGAAGGCCGCTTGGCTTCCTTCTCAGTGGCCTTGCCACTGGAATGGGATGAGTGGGGCCTGGGGCCCAACCGCCGGCAGGGAGAGCTGGTGTCTGCTGGGTCCCTCCACTGCAGTGCCTGGGCTCTACCTGCAAAGTAGAACGTGCCTATAACTGAGGCACATTCGGGCCAAGGGCGAAGGTCCTCCAGCCCCATGACCTCTGCTAGGGGCTGATGTTTGGGCAGAGTTGGGCGTTCAACCTGGGCCCAAGCTGGAAGAGCAATCTCGTGAAGCCTGACCTCGCAGAGACCTGCTGCTCTGGGTGGCGGTGGCGGGGACATAGGGGGTCTTGGAGCACAGGCCTACAGCCCCCACCCCCCAACCCCGCCCCTGTGATTGACTTGCAGCCTCAGTTCCAGCTGAGCCCAGGTACAGACCCTACCCATGGTTACCTGCTGTCCCTCTCTGCCTCAGGGCTGGGATGGCTAGGGAACACGGGAGGCCCTTCCATTCCGTCTCCTTCACAGGGACACCCTGGGCTGCCATGAGGATCCAGGCGAGGCATAGCAACAGGGTAGCTGGCTGGTGACAGGGGCTTGGACTATGAACCATCCCCCTCCTCCAGATCCCGGGGTGGGAGGCCTGAAACCTTGCAGAGGCTTGGCTGAGAAAGGAAGGGAGCAGCTGGCCCAGGCAGGACCAGGGAGGTTTCTGCCCACTGGCAGCCTTTGGCTCACCCAGCAGCCACGAAAACGCTTCCCTTTCCTGCCTTTCTCAGTCCCAACATGTCCGGAATGCTGGGCTGAGTGGTCTCCTGCCACCCCAACCTCCAGGCACCACGGCCGCCAGGGGTTTAGCCTAGAAATCCAGGGGTTGTCTTGGCTCCTCACTCTCTTTCCCCACCCCACCGCAGTGCTAGGATCCCACCTCCACACTGCCCCCCTGCCCCTCTGCCCTGGACAGGCCCCGGCCTCCCTTGGACACCTCATGGACCTCCCTGGCCCCTGGGCTCGTAGCCTGCGTAGCCCAAGGCACCCTCCTACTGCAGTCGGTGTGGCAGTGGTAAAAGGTCACACTAATGCTGCCCCCTCACCTTCCAGGGTGCCTGGGGCCCTCGGGATATGGTCCCTGCTTAATCTGGATGTCCAAGACCTCCACAGCTCTGCCCTGGCTTCTCCCCAGCACCTTGTCCCCCGGGAGCACCTTCTGTCCAGACCGCGCCCACTCACCGAGCCTTTATTCCTATCGTTTAGAGTCCCACAAATGACCCACCTGGACACCCCTGAGAACTAGTCCCTTGCTCACAGTACCCCCTGGCAAGACTGAGTTCTTTGTCCCCTGCTTGCTCAGCAGGAGCCATTTCCTACAGGCTCAAACAGACCGTTTCCTAGCCTCGGCCCCGGATAGAAATGCTAGTGCCCAGGGCCCGGCGCTGGCGTGGTGTTGACCGCGTGCCGGCCGAGCTGCCTGTCTGTAGTGCCGTGTCGGGGGCGGGGAGCGCTAACAGTCTCCTGTGCCTCCGTCTTCTGTCACATGGGGGCCTGCACTTGGGTAAGAGAAAATGGGGAAGTGTTGAGAATGCGACCCACCTCTGTTTCCTCCCGCAGCAGGCCCTGGGCTTCTTGGGCCAGAGAGCTTAATCTCTTCCTCTGTTTATAAATTACCCAAGAGGAGGAACAGGTGGGGTCAGGGGCCAGGGTGTGGGAGAGGAGGCAGGGGACAGAGGGCCAGGAAGTGTCCTGGCAGCAGCAGGCCCTGGGGAGAGCACCATCTGTGGCCTGGGTGGGGCCGGTGTGACACGGGCTGGAGAACAAGAAGGCTGGTGTTTTATACTCCCAGGAGGGGCAGCGGGGCAGGCAAGGGACACGGATCGTGAGTCCCAAGCCAGAGAGGTGGGTCCCTGTCCTTCCGGAAGAGGGGTTCAAGGACATCAGACCCCAGCAGGCATGGAGCTGAAGGAAGCTCCTAATTCATACTGAACTCAGTTACTCTTTCCCAGGAGGGCTGCCCGGCGGGGGGGCGGGGGGGTTGGTTCAGGGACCCTCTGAGCCCTGCGGCCTGGACTGTTGGGCTGTGGGGAGGGCCTCAGCTAAGCCCAATGATGCCGTTTGCATTTGGGGATTTTTCACATTACCTATTTATGATACATAAATCTTTATAACAAATCTATTTTTTTGAAACATGGAAAAGTTGCCTTTATGGAAACCAGAGCCAGAGTGTACACATTCCTAAACCATTAAACAGATTTCTGCAAAGAGCCAATGGTGCCCAAGACTGGTTCTCTCACCTTTGAGCCCCACACTGGCCCAGGTGGCCATGTCTCCACAGACGGTTCCACCTGCCCAGCTGGCTTCCCCGACTAGTCTCCCGACCCAGAGTGGGTGGGCCTACGCGCAGCCGATGGCCCTTCTGTTGCCAGGAGCCCTGTTAAGACTTCCCTGCCCAGGGGCGCCTGGGTGGCACAGCGGTTAAGCATCTGTCTTCACGCTCAGGGCGTGATCCCAGCGTTCTGGGATCGGGCCCCACATCAGGCTCCTCTGCTGTGAGCCTGCTTTCCTCTCCCACTACCCCTGCTTGTGTTCCCTCTCGCTGGCTGTCTCTATCTCTATCGAATAAATAAATAAAATCTTTAAAAAAAAAAAAAAAAGACTTCCCTGCCCAGACCAAGGTGGGATCCTGTGGCAGAGAAGCCATTAGTGCCTAAGGGGCAGGAAGGAGCTTGGGCTGGGTCCTCACTCTGCCAGTGATACCTTTGTGACCTTGGGCAAGTTACTGCACTTGTCTGGGCCTCAAGTTCCTTCAGTTGGGTTTGAGTTGGGGAGGCAGGTTGAGGAGGACGATTCAGTGATGGCCGGAGGCACCGGGCCTGATGTCTCTCATCTACAGCCCTGCGGGAAGGTGTTACTATCCTTGTTCTTTGCAGGTGAGCCAACAGGCTCAGGGGTTGGGAGTTCCTTGCCCAAGCCTTGAAGCCATAACAAATCAGAGCTTTTATTCCAAGTCAGGAGAGCCCCCGCGAGGGCCGGACTGGTCCTGCTCACTGCTCTATTCCCAGGGCAGGGAATGGTGTCAGGCACATAGTAGGGAGCAGTGCTGAACTGGGGGCCCTGATACCAGGAAGTCCATGACTCCGTAGCCCACCCAGATGCTCTGGAGTGTGTACCCGGTCATTCTCAGAAGGGGGCCTGTATTGACATGGGGGCCGGCTGCTCACCACGGCCCAGTAGTACTGTACTCGGTCTGCCATGCCCTGCTCGGAGACAGAGTGACATCAGACCAACCTCCATCCAAATCCCAGGTCTGCTGTGACCTTCGCGTGACCTTGGGCTTTGGGCCTCGGTTTTCCACCCAGCCTTGGTTTCCGCAGATATGGGACACTAATTCCTGTCCTGCCTGCGTACCGGCAAGCCACCGCAAGATCCCAGCTGGGAGAGGCTTTGTACGCTGCGCGGCTGGAGCAGGAACTCCTGTTTCTGGCTCTGTCCCAGAGGTGAGAAGCCTGATAATTCCATTGACTGAGCGATGGAGGCCTGGAGCCTGGACCTTCCAGAGGGGCCACTTCCAGGCACTTCCTATCACCTTTTCCAGGGAGAAGAAACGCCTGTGGTTTGAATTTCCTGCTGCCCAAGTGGTCCAGAGGGGCCACTTCCAGGCACTTCCAATCACCTTTTCCAGGGAGAAGAAACGCCTGTGGTTTGAATTTCCTGCTGCCCTTGAATGCAGGGCAGCCCCAAGCCTGCATGTGCCCCTGGGAAGAAAAACCCCTATGTGGGTGGTCTGAGCCGGGCCACCACACGTCCCCACAGAGGCTGTGATGACGGCCCTCTCTTGCCACTGCCCACACCGTGGAACTGCCAGACCCTGGGACAAAGTCCTGGGCTTTCAAACAGGGAAACTGAGGCCAGGGGCCTAGG
>NC_048221.1:54925013-54994061 GCF_002007445.2 Ailuropoda melanoleuca | reverse complement strand
CGCTGTGACCCGGGCTTCTCCAAGCAGGGCCTCCTGTTGACACACAGTGCGAGTTGGGGCCTGGACCCAAAAGACAGCCCCCTGGTCCTGACGCTGACTCCAGACACTCCCAGGAGCCCTCCAGGTTGTGTGGAGCCCCCTTGCGCGCGCGCGCGCAAACACACACACACACACACACACACACACACACACACACACACNGCCCAGAGACTGCTGCGTCCTGTCCCTGCTGTGGGCTCCCCGCGCTGGAAAGAACAGACCCCGCCCAAGGGGCAGGCATGGCCCCGACTGGTGTTTCCTGGGCATCCGTGGTGTGCTTTGACCCAGGCCACCTCGGGGTTGTGGTGAGGACGGCTCTGCCCACCGTCCTCATCTCTGAGCAGGAGCCCGGGATGGTCCCATCCCTCCCACAGTGGGGCTGTCTGCTTCAGGCCTCTGTCCCCAGCGGCGACTCCGCCCCTTGCACCCCGGTGCGACCGTCGCCTCAGGGCGGTTCCCAGGGAACGGGCTGCAGACGTGAAGTCCCCAGTTCAAAGCTGCTTACGCATCAGCAGTGTCAACAGCACCTACGAGGGAGCTGGAGGGTCTATGCCCAGGGCTGAGGGGCCGTCAGAAGGCCCGGACCTGGCAAAGGAGCCCACGAAAGAGGGCAGTCAGGGGGCTGGGGAGTCGGTTCCTGGAACTTCGGTGAGTGGGGCCAGCTCGCTCCAGCCTTCTGCTCTTCGTGCAGTCAACGGGCCAGCAGCCTGGCGTCATCCGGGAGCTGGTTAGAAATGCGGGATCTCAGTGTCCGCCCCAGAGCTCCTGATTCAGAATCTGGTTTGTAGTAAGATCCCCAGGGATCTGGGTACATGTCACAGTTTGAGGAATACTGGTCTACACAGCCTGCCCACCCCACCCAGGTGGCCCCTGGGCAGGCCTTCATGTCTCAGAGGTTTTTAGGTTCTTCCTAAAAAAGAAGGCCTGAGGGTTCTTGCCCATTTACCCCTGAAGTGTGTTTTCCATCCTCCGCGGAGTCGCCGACTCAGTCTGGGGACCTCAAGGCCCAAGGGCTGGTGGCTGGCTCCTTGTCAAGACTCTGACTCTGACAGAGACAGAACCCGCGGGGTCACCTGGGCCAACCTAACACCCGACATTCTTCCAGCAAACTGCAACCCCATCTGGCAACGTTTGAGCTCGTCGTCGTGTGTGACAGCAGTTCTTGATCTTTTCTGGATCTCTGACCACTGTAAGCTGTAGACCCTGTCATCAGAAAAGATGTACATTCACATCTTTACCAAATGTGGCACATTGTGGGGGGTGAGTAGACAGGGGAAGGCTGCCCACTTTCCAAGTCTGGATTCTTGAAACTTCTATCAGAATGCCGTTTACAGCCTCTTGAGATGGTGGAGTCTGAGATTCATTGAGAGGTTTCCATGTGAATTCACGAGGGAGTTTAAGGCCTCAAATGCATATCCAGTGAACAGCAGAGAGAAGATTTGAGCCCTGGATGTTGGGCTCCAGGGTTGTGCCTTAACCCCCTAAAATCCTGGGAGGTACCCTTGGATTTCGTGGGGTGGGACCGTGGCTGGACCAACAGGTTTACATTCCACAAAAGGGACCGGATTCTAAGTGGACGTTTCTGAAAATAGCAGAAACCTTATGGCGATCTATCTCAACGAATCTTAAAAACAATAAAACCTCTATGCACAGGAATGTCCATGACAGCCTTATTTCCATGCAAGGGGAAGCTGGGAGGCAGGTTCCCACCGCTGCATGTTATTTTAGACAGTATGTCTGAGCGCTGGAGGTGAAGGACCACCTCTCAGTGAAGGGCTGGGGAGCTTGGGTCTTCCTTCTGCCTTTCCACACTTCCAGGCTTCTATGATCAACACCTACTATGTTTGTCATAGAAAGACCCAGTACACTTCAGAAGAGTCATGAAAACAACATTCAAAAACATGATGCCTTAATCAAAGGGTTCAGAATACCCAAGTCAAGAAGTGTTATGATTGATATTAACAATACGGTCTGGACATGAAAATGTTAACGGTGATTGTGTTAAAATGGAGCTATGAAGAACTTCCTCCTTCTCTTCTCTCTTTTACAAATATTTAAAACTGGAGCTAGGCTGCTTTTTGGGAGCTATAATATATAGCATATTTCATGTGTAGCCTATTGACATCTGTTACGTAAGTGTGTGTGACTATAGCCCTCTACTGAGCTGTAACGCACGCGCGCATACCGCTGCAGGCTCGCGTGGGAATAAGTGATACATCTGATAAGGGTTTTCGGAAACAATTTATTCTCTAGCTTTCATCACTCATAACCTCGTTCAGCGGTTTCAGGGAGAACTTTGGCATGGTGGATGGATAATCGGTCATGGATTTGCTTACTTATTTGGTGGGGGTTTTTTGTTTGTTTTTTTACTTAAAAATCACATATGTGATACGTGATACTTGCTTTAAATTGAGAATTTCTGGATATCCACAAAAGCAGAGAGTGCAGCCAAGCCCTGTGTACCCACTGCCCGGCTTCAACAACCCTCCTCATCTTGCCACACTGGCCACATCTCCCCCGTCCTTTTCGATTGGCGTATTTTAATGCAAATCACAGAGGCATTTCACCCAAATTGATCACTATGAATCTAAAAGCAAGCAGGCAAGCGGAATCTTAATGCCATGACCCCACCTAACAAATGTAATCACAATTCCTCCAAGTCATCCTGGATCTGTCCATATGCAAATTCACCAATTGCTCAAAAAAAAAAAGTCTTTTTTAATTTTGTTTTTGTTTGTTGTTAATGATCATATTTGGGTGTGTATCTCTTTTTAAGTCTCTTTTAATCTGGAATAGTGTTCCCTTCTTTTATTTTTTTCATGCCACTTACTTGTTGATGAGACTGGGTCATTTGCCTGCAGCATCCCCTCTCACATTTTGAGTTTGGCCAATTACACCGCGATGGTGTTCTTTAGCATGTTTTTCTCTCCCACGTACTTCCTGGAAACTGGTGGCTCAATTGGATTCTTGGCAAGAATAGGGGTGGTGAGATTTGTGCCTTTTGCTCATGCTGGGAAGTGCATAATGGCAGGGTGTCCCACTTTTAATGTGTTGAGGACTGATCAAGGGGGTCAGGTGGGGCCCACCTTGGGCCTTCTGGTAAGGCTCTTCATCAGCTTCCAGCTAATGCTTTAAACATCTGTTAACCATCACTGCCTGCAACCGTCATTTCATCAGGGGGTCGCAAAAATGGCGCCCTCTAACTCCTTTCAACCTCCACATTGAAGCCATCCCTTCCATACACACTAGCTGGAATTATTTGAGCCGACCTAAGTACAATGGCTTTGATGAATTAAAACAGGCTGAGTATGTGTATGTGTGCTTTTATAGAGGAATATATTCAGTGGGTTAATCCATCAGAGCCATCATTCATTTCAATGCTCAAATTATTCCGTCTCTGGACAGTGAGATTACTTTCGAGCAGGCTCCCGAGTTCTTTGCCAGGAGCTGTCGGTCTTGAGTGCTTCTTTGCTTCCTGGCCTATATGGTGCATTTTCTGCCCCAGACCTAGAGTCAGTCAGTCATTAGCCCAAGGAGCCACTGGGTGTTTTGCTGTTTCCAAAACAGGTTTCTAAATTTTCTCCTGTTCTTTGCTTGGTGTTTCTTTTCCCCTATTGTTTGTTTTGAACATGCTGGGGGCTTTTCTCAGCCTGGTTAGCCCTGACTGGCCCCCCTGTACCGAAAGCTTCTGGGGAGCCTGGCTAGATGTGTGGGTCCTATGATGGGTGGGCTTCTTCCTATAAGGTAATCGGGGCCAACCTGGCCTTTCCACTACGGAGGGGTCCTCAAATGTCTGTGCCTGGAGGTCTTTTCTCCCAGGTCTTTCTGTTTTTGCAGTGAGATCTTCTGTCTCCTCCCGGGGCGGGGGGGCAGGTGGTGATGGCAGAATCTCAGTGCCCTGCCGGCTGTCCCAGGCCTGGAGGCGCTCTTCTCAGTGTCTCTGAAAGCACATCTCTCTCCTGCACTGTTGGGACAAAATGGTGCTCATGTCGAGGTGGAAGGTTGAGAGGGCGCCTGCGGGTTCCCAGTGCTCCGAGCCCGATTTTCAGCTGGCGCTTGGTTCTCAGCCCCTAGCCCCCCCCCGCCCCCGCCATCTGATCTTACTAAAATCTATGCAACCTAGAACTGAAAGCAAATCCCTATTTGCATGGTCAGCTTTTAAAAATAAAGTGGTTGGTGCTACGAAAAAGTCTTACTTTGAAATATCCTGTTTTTCTACAAAGTCATTTAATAAAAGGATAAATTCTGTTTTAAAGGTTCTGTGTGTTTTTTCTAGATGTGAACTTTTCCGATTGCTTTGGTACAAAGGCTTGTACACAGGGCTAACAGAAATATTTTTAGGATCTGTATGACTGCTTTCGTGCGCCCTTGCTGCTTTAAAGAGTCTTGTGTCATCAGTGTCGTTGGCTCATTTGTGCAGTTGGTTATATTTGAATTTTGTTATCTTAAATGAAAGTCATGTAAAGTGTTACCATCTTGCAGACCTTAAAAAATTCTTTTGTTTCATTTCTGAATAAAAGTCATATCCCAATCGCATAAAGGGAGCATGGAACCTCCTGGGGGTTCTGTGGGGAGACGGGCTGCCCCTCCTTGGGCTCCCTCTGCAGGCTGAGGGGGAGGGGGGCTTCTCTCACCTGCTCAGAAAGCTGTGACCCCTCTGCCCGCTCTCCATCATACAGAAGCTTGTGGGCATCACTTTCCTACCCTTGTCCCCTCCATGAACCTGGCCCCTGTGAGTTTATCCCTTTTTTACAATCATCTAGTAGTTTCGGTGGGACTTGGGGCAGGGAGAGGGGCCTGTCCCCTGTGGTCAGCATGCCCAGTGTAAGCGGAATCTGGGGAAGGTTCTGTACACGTTACCAATGCCTCTCCAAGAGGCTGCTCTGGCTTTATCTGGCTTTCTGCTTAAATCCCTCATGAGGATTGGTAAGGAGGTTCAGGTGGTGTTGGTCTCACCCCTTGTTTGGCAGGTTCTGGAACCAAAGTTTTGATTGTTGTGAAATTGAATTCAGAGAATAATCTGGGAGGACTAAATCTTGCTGTTCCCAAATGGGTACCTTTTTCCATTTCTCAGACCTTATGGCCTCGGTGACACTTTGTCATACTTGTTTTTTTTAAACTGAAGTTTAATACCCCACTAAAGCTCTGTATTTCAGAGCTGTATTTCAGAAATGGGCTTTTTAAGCGTCTTGAAGCTTGTCAATAGCCCACAAAAGCAGGGGTGGAGAAGGAGGGAAGAGGGGCAGGCAGGCCCCCGTCCAACCAGATCGAGCCACTTTATTTCCTATACCATGTACTGTCTAGGGGTTCATTGAAAAAAAGGTCTTACGGCTAAAAAGGTTTGCAAACCATCACTCTAGACTTTAAATAAAAATTGTGATAAAATATACATAGAATTTACCGCCTTAAGCATCTTTGAGTGTACAGTTCGGTAGTGTTAAGCACATTCACATGGTTGTGCAACCATCACCACCGGCCACCTCCAGAGCTTTTTCATCTTAGTTCTTGCAAAACCGAAACTCTACACTTGTCAAACAACTCCCATTCCCCCCCTCCCCCGAGTCTCCACTCCAGACTTTTTAAAGACAAAATGGATGGGTGGCTTCAGTTACGGAATAAACGGATCCACGTTTGTTGAAGGATACTCCAGAAATACACAAAGACCTGGTTAAAAACTCTGTAAGGTGATTCACACTTTCTGAACTCAGAGTAAGGACTAGTTACTCAGGTTGCGATGCAGGTGCCTGGCATTCTTTTAGAACCGAAAGCATCAAATGCATGTATTCCTGCTTTTGCTTTTACTCACAGGTCGGCCCCCTGAAGCTTTCGATAAAGAATCCAGCAGGTTGGCTGAAACTTGGAGCCTCACTTCTCCTTTCATGATGTCTTTATAAACCTCATTTGTTTTCTACTTAGTAGGGGTCTGCAGACCTAAAAGAAAGGAATGGGATTTTATCTATGTCCCTGTAAGAGTCTGAACAAGAACAGAATCACTGGGGCCATCAGGGGCTCCATCTGGTTCCTTCTGTGTTGTTGCCCTGACAACCCTGAGGTATTTTAATTTTTTAAATTAAGAAGGTAATACAGTTTATGGGGCGCCTGGGTGGCTCAGTCGTTAAGTGTCTGCCTTCTGCTCAGGTCACGATCCCAGGGTCCAGGGATCGAGCCCCTCATCGGGCTCCCTACTCAGCCGGGAGTCTGTTTCTCCCTCTCCTTCGGCCTGCCTCTCCCCCTGCTTGTGTGCACTCTCTCTCTGTCAAATAAATAAATCTTTAAAAAAAAAAAAAAGGCGGTGATACAGTTTAGCTTTCCTCTCTGAATTTACCCCACTTTATTAGAGATCTATCTAAAAAAACCCAAGACTTTCCCAAGATTTTGAGACATTTCACAAAGCCTGAAGTGTAAGTTATCCTTTTTATTACCTGTAGTGATTGAAAATGAGGATTCCAGCCCGAAAGCTGTTTAGAAACCTGCCAATCAGAGGCCGGGGGTATCTGTTGAGTCAGATGCTGCTCTTTGGAGATTCCCCAGGCCACGCACTCGCTGTTCCCCCTTTGGGGCAGAGCTGGGCGGGGACGGTCTTCCACATTGTGCTCTCGGCCATCTCCGGGCACACACACTGGGGCGGGCTCAGGCCTTTTTCAAGAGATGGAGTGCGTTCTTTGCTTGACAAGGACCTAGCTCTCATCTGGTTTGACGTGCATCCACAGGGGCTGGAGAGGGTGAGGGTCCTGGCTGGGAGACTGTGTGGACACATGCGCTCACAGGAGGTGTGGCCGAGTGCACATGCAGAACACGGGAGACAGGCACTGTGTGAGCAGCTGGGTCTAGCTGTGGCTCAGAGCCAAGATTCAGCGTGTGCCCCCCGAGAGCGCCCACCCTTTACAAATGCCCTCTCGACAGCGGGGCCACCTTCTGATCGATCACCATTAGCTTCGCCTAGACCTCGTGTGGCCGAGGGTGGCCAGATGCCCACCTGCTGCTGTGGCTGCGCGCACAGGAAGAGCGCGGTGCCAGGCCTCCCTGCGGTTAGGGTGGGGCCGGTTCCTGGTTCCAGACAATGACTGCTTGCGAAAGCCATCGCCACCACTTCTGGCCTGGCCACAAACATCCATGCGTTCCCATTTGCTCTCTCCCTCGCCGCTGGCCGGAGGAATGCAGGGGACAGCAGAGGGCTCTGAGCAGGGCCTGGGAGCTTGACCCAGCAGGAGCCTGGAGTGGGGCAGAAGGCCCTCTGGTGAACAGCCCACGCCGGCGGTCAGCTGAGGGGGTCAGCTGCTGGCAAGGTGGGGGTGGTCACAGCAGTCGGTCAAGGTCACCTCAGTGAATTCTCCACGTGAGGCTTGATTTTGAAAATTCTCGTGGAGGAGATGGTCAAGAGGATGAGGCCATGGAGACCGTGTGAGGGCAGTGGCAGAGACAGCATTTTGCTTGTAATGGGGCTAAGGTCCGTGGTTGTCCACTGCTAGTGGTGACAGAGGCGGGAGGGGGCTCGTGGGGGGGGGCGGTGTTGCCTCCCAGGGCGGATGTTCTGTGGCTGCAGTCGAGAGGATGAGGGGCGGCAAGGGTGAGGCCAGAGAGCAGGCCATGTGGGTGCCGAAGGTGGCGGTGTTCATGGCCGTCAGGGGTGGCTGGGAACTGCGGTCCTGCAGGGAACAGTGGTGGCCAGTGGGGATGGTTGGTCATGATGGTGGAATCTGTGGTCGCTGGTTTGGTGGCTGTGGAGTGGGTGGGGACTGTGTACGTGGTGGCCACTTTGCTGGGCTGGGACAAAGACCATGGGGACAGAGGAGGTGGCTGGCTGAATTTCCCAGGGCACCTGTTTCTCTGGGGATTCTCGTCTGAGTCCGCCATCCTCCCTGGGAGATCCGCAGCCGGCCGCTGCCAGTCCCTCCCCTCCCCACTGCCCACAGGGGTGTCATCCTCTGCACTGGTGATGCTGTGCTGTCTCGGCTTCTGGCAGGTTCTCACGGGACCAGCCGCTTGGCTAGCAGAATCAAGGCTTATGATCGCTCTTGTGCCCAGACCTGTGGCTGATGTGTTGGCCTCAGGAAGGAGCAGAAGCAGAATTGAGGGGCACCCCACACAGAAACAGGGGGGCTGAAGGTCCTTAGTTTCAGGAAACTTTCAAGGAGACACTTTTCAGGTGTGAAAGGGGAGCTCTCCGGGATCATGCCTGTGAAGGGACTGTCAGGGGTCCTGGGACCTCGTCCTCTGTCCAGTGTGGGGGAGCAGTGCCTTCCTCGCAGGGTGCAGAAGAAGGACCCACGGCAGGTGTTTCACGCAGGGCCAAACCCATACTAAGTGCCCCGTGAGGAGAGGCCAGCTTTTCCCATTCTCACAAGGCAGCCCTGTTTCAGCGGAGTCCGCCTGCAAAAATCGCAGACTCCCAGCCTGTGGACTCCATCCAGCCCGTTACTGTGTTTTATTTGTGCTGTTGATAGTTCCGTAACATTTTTTGGATTTAGTTGCCAGCACTTGGGTCAGAGATTTCACACACAAGTGTAGATTTCCAGCCCCCCCGGAAGAATGGGGAGACTTGGTGCTTGGGCCCACGCCTCCGCAGGCAGCATCAGGTGGAACACGGGCCCTCTGGTTTGCCGCAGACCCCACCTCTCCCTATAGCCCTTCTCTCCCCTGAGTTTGGGCCTCCTGCTCCAGCCTCACCTCTGTGGCTCGGTGTCCTCCAGTGGTGCTCTGTGCCCACCTGGCCTTCCCCGTGGCACCCTCGGAGCCACGGGTCCACAGCACAGACCTCCTCGAAGGAAGGACCTTGGTGTAATTATATCTGGATTTGGGGTGGCCAGGAACAGACCTGGAAATATTCTCTTATGAGGCGGAAAAAGTTTATTAGTTTAACTGCTGGCACCAGAATTCCTCTGAGGGAGAGAAGTGTCTTGTGTGAAGAATTTGGTGGCCGTTGCTGGGGGTGGAAGTGGGAGTCCAGTTTGCAGGTGTCTGATGTCAGCACCTGGAGTTGTTTCCATGAGACAGGGAAGAACTTGTTTTGTTTCTGAAGAAGAGAGCTAGAGAGGAGGAAAAGGAGAGAGAGCTTATAAGAGAAGATGAAAAAGGATGGGGCCGTGTGAGCAGGTGTCTTCGCGGCCAAAGGCCATTTTGGAAACAGTGGAGTGCCTTTCAAGGTATGTGTGTCGGAGAGGTGGAAACGGATCTTCTCCCGCCCAGGGGCTTCCGTGCCTCCTGCTGTGCTCACCGCTGCACGGGGAGAGCCAGCTTTCTGTGGAATTGAGGGGGGGGGAGGAGCGAAACGCTGGCGTGAGATTTGCCTGGGCCCTCTGGAGTGGCCCATGCACGAAGCAGGTGCCAGGACCGAGGAGAGCATGAGGAGCCGAGTCCTGGGACCCGTCAGCACAGAGGAAGGGCTCGGGATGTCCACAGACTGTGGGATGGGGGTGGCTGGTGTGGAGGACGTGGGACAGCCCATTTTACGAGGAACCTGGGGGACAGAGAAGCCCCAGTGGGTATCTGGTTCTAACAACATGGACCCAGGTTTCCAGAAGGAGCCAGACTTGAGTGTTGAGAGGAAAAAAACCAGAATTCTGAATTTGGATAAAACGGTTGAACAGCCAGTTTATTGGGAGTGACTGGTGGCTCCGGCTGCCCAGGCCTGGAGGAGTCTGGGGAGGGGCTCAGGGCCCGGCCCCGGGTTGGCGGTGACCCCAGGGGCTGGGCTCAGTCGAAGGTCTCTGTAGCAGTGCACAGCAGGCCGGCCAGGAGAGCCAGGCCCAGCGTGGCCACGACAACCAGCAGCACGTCCCACCAGAGCCCCGGGTAGGTCCAGGACGCCGGCAGCTGCCAGCCGCAGCTGCCCAGCTCGTAGCCCGTCAGCTGGCCCAGCGGGCGGGCGGCGGCGATTGTGGGGCTGGCGCAGCGGACGTGCAGCAAGGCCTCGGGCGTGCGGTCCTGCAGCCAGAGGCGCAGGTAGGTGAGGCCGCAGTCGCAGTGCCAGGGGTTGTGCGTCACATTGAGCGTCTGCAGCTGGGGCAGGTGGTCGAAGGCGCCGGGCGGCACGGAGCTAAGGCTGTTATTGGCCAGCAGGAGGTGGCGGGTGTGCACCGGCAGGGCGGGCAGGGCCGTGAGCCCCCGCCCCTGGCAGTCCACCCACAGCCCCATGGTTTCCAGGGCCTGGCAGGTGCACTCCACAGGGCAGTCCTTGACGGCCTCTGCGGCAGCCCAGAGCAGCAACAGGGCTCCCCAGGCAGGCATTGGCAGGCTGGCTGTGGGGAGAGTGGCCGTGAGGGAAGGGAGGGCCTGGCAGCCCGCTCCCCCTGCCAAGGGCCAGTGGGACCGATATGGGACAAAGGACAACTCACCTCCTTTCTCAGGCCTCAGCCTTCTCCTCTGTGAAATGGGGTGGTGAAGACTGCAGGAAGTGACGGCGCCTAACCCAGGCCTAGCTGAGCCTCCCGGACACTCAGAAGGCCTGAGGGTGAGTGTAGCTGGGGAGGGGGGAGTGAGGGTAAGAACGCTCTTGAGAAGGGACCTCCTGGCCCCTAATAGAAACCCCAGCCCCTCCTCAGGGGAAGGGGTGCAGATGCCTGCTAGATGCTTCCCAGTCCTGACCCCTGGCCCCCAGGCTACCCCCCAGCCCCCACGCCCAAGCCTGGGGTCAGGCCGATGGTGTGGACTTCACAGACCACGTCTCTTCCCGTGGATTCCCACAGCTCACCTATGGCCCGGTGAACTCTTACGTGATACCCGATGTAGAAAACAGCAGAATGAGGATGCTGAGGTGGGGACCGGGAGGGAGTCCCAGAAGGGGTTCCCCCTGGAAAGCCACACATCTAGGTTAGCGCTCAGAGTTGGGGAAATCGAGGCCCAGAGACAGAGAGTGATTCATGCAGGGTCACCCAGTGGTCTGCGTCCGAGAAGGGACTCCAATTCCTCATGAGGCCTCATGAGCTCCAGGCCCTTGCCTGGTTCGCCGACTTTCCCACCATTGCTTCCCCTTCCCAAGACAGGCTCTCCCCACCAGGGCCTGGCCCACAGCAGGCCGTGAATATTAGATGAATCGACCAAGGAGCCCGTGTCTCAGAGCCAGCGCCCCCACCCAACCCTGTCTTCTGGAGGGGAAAGCTGAAGGGGAGCAGAGGCGGGCCGGGTGGCTGGCCTCCTTTCCCTGCCAGGCCCCGTCCCACCGTCCCACCTGGGTGGGGGTGGCTGTGGGCGGTGGTGCTGGGTAATAAGGAGGGCCACTTACTTGTGAGGTCTGCAGCCGGCACCCCTTTCTGTGGCCTGAACTGTCCTGGGCGAGACTGAGGTGGCAGCCGATGGTGGCCGCCGCTCGAGTGGGAGGAAGGAAATGATGAAAATAGCCTGGCTTATCCCCCGCCTGCAGCCCTGGGGGTCTGTGTCCGGAGGCAGCAGGCCCTCGGGGTCCCTGGGACTTGTGCCCTGAATGGTAGGTCAACCCCTGTTTACAGAAGGGGGTCCCACAGTGCATCCCTGTGGACCACCGGTGCCTCGCTGGGCCTCAGTACAGGGTCTGTGGGAGAGCCAGAGAGACCCCTCACCAGGTCCCAGGACGTGGGGAAGGCTTCCAGGAAGAGGAGGCCTTGGAGCTGAGCGGCTCTGCTGGTTGTTCCTCCAAAGCTCACACTTGCTCCTCTGGGAAATGGGAGCAATAATCCTTGTCCTGCTTGCGTATGCAGGTGTGGGCGGGGCGGCTACCACGGGCTGAGAATCCTAGGCGGGGAGAACGACAGCGTTTTAAATTTTCTCTGGTTCTTCGGAATAGGTCAAGGAGAGTCACTTTTCGGTGTCACTGCGTCTTTAGCACCTTCTAACACCTCCTGGTCCTTTTCTTCCACGGGACGCTGCAAGCCTGTGGCTCAGTCCCCATCAGTCATTGGTTTCCAGCTAGAATTTAAGATCGTTTTTTTATTTGCATTATATTTATCTCTATAGCTACATTTTACCTAGGGGCGTGGCATCAGTTTTCCATTTACGTTAGGGATACAGAGTTCCCTTGAAAACATAAGTGGATTTTCAGTTTACTTATTTTTTCATATTGAAAAATCATTAATAAACACCAAGCCTAACAGTAAAATATTATACAGAAGTATGTTATAAAATTAAGATTCATGTACTCATTTTATAGTAAGTTATAAAAATTGCACGCATATGAAATATCAAATCAGTCAGAAAAGGGCTTGCAGGGAAGACACAATTCCTGCCCGTGGAGGGTGTGGGGGGCTACTGAAGTGTGGGAACCCCTGGGGTGCAGCAATGCTTTGGAAACAAGTAGGGGAGTTCTAGCAACCGAAGTAAACAGAGACCTTGCTAGAGGGGCCTGGAAGAGGAGCCCAGAGTGAGGGGCCACTGAGGAGAGGAAGGGGACCCATGGGCCATTCCCATGGTCATGGTCAGTGTCAGCCACGGACACCAAACCTGAGAAGCGGGTCCTAGTCCCCCCTCCCCCTGCTACGCTGCCGGCTGAGGCTCCACGGGCACTTGAGCAGTGCCAGGTGGTACCTGGGCCACGACGGAGGGCACCTGGGACCACACCTGCAGTCACAGCAGCAGCAGAAGTCAAGGGCGGAGAGCTGAGGGCCTTATTTTTTTTTTTAAGATTTTATGTATTTATTTGAGAGAGAGAGAGAGAAAGAGAGAGAACAAGCAGGGGGAGGGGCAGAGGGTAAGGGAGAAGCAGGCTCCTCACATCCTGGGATCATGATCTGAGCCAAAGGCAGACACCCAGGAGCCCCAGAGGGGTGCTTTGGCCACCCCATTTATGCTAGACCCACAGGAGCACGCCTTGTGTTCACATAGTGTGAGTGTTTTATTTTTCAGCATCTCGCTGCTCGGGGCTCGCTTCGAAGCACGCTGCCGCTCCTCTGTGTATTTGTCGCCTGCTTCTCCCCGACAGCACAACAGCTCCCCAAGGGCCGTGTCTGCGGTTGAGCCGCGGTGCCAAGTCAAGGTCAGCACCTGCACTTCGTGAGGCCTCCCTTAGTCTGTGCCGGCTGATTGCCGGAGGGAGCCAACGCTTTGACTCTGAAAGATTCCATCTGCAGGGGGGTCCCCGGTCCTCTTCTAACCCGACCCCTCCTTGTGCAGATGCCAACAGGCCGCTCAGAGGGGAAGCCTGACTCACTGAGAGGCTCCCCTGCCACCGTGGCCCCGTGGCCCCGTGGCCCTGTCAATGGCCCGCTGCTCCTAGGACTCCTGGGATTGGGTTTGGTTTGGTTTGGTTTGAAGTACCCAAAGACGTGTATTGCAGCGTTGTTAATGGTAGCGAAAAGCTGGAAACAAAAGGAATAGTTACTGGTGCATGCACACCGCAGGATGCTTTATGGACGTTATGTTACATGAAATAAAACTGCATGAATTGTGTCGGAGGGATTTCCATTGTGTTGTTGAGTGACAAGAGTGAAATGCATGGGAGTGTTAAGTAAGAGCCCATTTTGGTAAAACACACTGTGATACACTGTCCATGTTCAGGATGACTCGAGAATGTGGGCTCCTTATTTCGTATCACGAGCCCCTCTCAGGCTAGCCTCTGCCCTCCCCCGGGGCCAGGACGCTGGGCTCTCTCCTGCCAGCCCCAGAGGGTGCTTGGCCCAGCTCTGCTCTCGGGAAGGAACTGGCCATTCACCTTCCTGTGAAGCCCAGGGTGGCTCCCCGGTGTGCCCAAAGGGCCAGCCTCCCCAACCTTCTGATCCCTGGCCCAGAGCAGGGTGCTGAGGGAAGGTGTCATTTGGTCCCCTGGAGTCATGCCTGCTCTGGAGACAGCTTGCTCTAGCTGGGGTCACCTGGCATGTCCAGAACCTGGACCCCAGAGCGGGAACCTCAGCCTCCATGGAGCTTCCCTTCTCCCACTTGTGGACTCCTGGACTTGGCCCATCTTCATCTGCCTGCATGCCTTTATGGCAGGTGGGGAAGGAGGCCCGGTGAGTGGTGGTCCCCCAACCCCCAGGCTGTGTTTCCTGGCCTGACTGACCTAGTGGGGTACACGCTCTTCCTCTGGGGCCTCTGAGATTTCTCTTTTATTTTTTAGCATATGTACAACTTAAGAAAAACAACAACAACAACAACAACAACCACCACCAAACAAAAAACAGCACACACGAGAACTCATTTTTGTTGTGGAAAAATGGAATGTTCAGATGAGCAGGAAGAAGACAATAAAATTTTCCCTCAATTTCAATATCAAGCAAGACTGCCTTTTATTTTTTTCCTGTGTGTATTTTCTTCTTACCCCAAATCGGGTCACTTGGGGCCCACGCTCTTCTGAAACCTCCTTTTTCCACCTGTGAATACACCCACATATGCCACCAGTGTTCGCCATGGTTCCATTGTATGGATGCGGCAGCTTTTATTTAAGGCATCTCTGGGCATAAAGAGAATGCCTTGCTCTCCTTATCTCGGTCAGACAGGCCTTTACGGGGGCTGAGGGTGGGAGAGGGACAGCTCTTTGGGTTTCCTGAGGTGGGGAGGCTCCTCCTTCCAGGGCTGCCCAAGTTGGCTGACCCTGTATCCTACGCCATTTTCCCTGTGGAGAAACTCAGGCATTCTCCACTCCTCCCCCTTCAAGTTCCTTACTAGGTCAGCACCCACTCCCTATATGTGAAGGCGCACTCTGTCTGGTCCCCTCCTACCTCTCAGTCTGTAAACATGCTTACAACCTCCTTGATTCTGGAAAAATTTTGTGTGTGTGTGCACGTGATTGTGTGTGCATGTTGTGAACACCACAGCACGCTCCCTGCCCACTCCCCTCGGTCCCTTGGGTTCACAACTAACCCCGGTACAGTCAATCCTTCCTGCGGGCACCGAGTCCTATCTCAGTCATGTGTGTTCTCTCTTGGCTTCTAGTCCAGCTGCACCCACTTGCCCACCCATCTCCAACGCCAGCCCAGACCTGGGCATCCTGTACCTTCTGGACATCCCCTCTGAGCATCCTGCAGGGGGCTCATACCCACCATGGCCTAAACCTGGGTGTCTTTTCCCCAAAAGCCAGCCTCCCCCAGTGTTCTCCAGCTTAGGGAGGGCAGCTGCATCCACCCAGATACCCAGCTGGTAACGTGGGGCACCATTAGAAATGTCCTCTCTCCCCCACTGCCATATCCCAAAAGCAGCCAAGTTGGCCAACTGCCTTCTGCATATCTGTGGACTTTGACCCCTTTGGGGTGGTTCTCTGCTCACTCTATGTCCCATCCTCTGGCCCTGACTTCCACCTCTCTTAAGCAATCATTACCCCCCCTTCTCCTCTGACATCCTCCTTCACTTCGAGAACGGGAACCCAGCTCTGCCCCAGGACCCTGTCCTCTTGCCTCTTCTTGATGCTTCCTGTGATTTCTCTTCCTCACTCAAACCCCAGCTGTTTTGATATGCATGTTGTCTGCCTGGCCACCTGCTCCTGCCTGCTGCCCCCCATCCTGGTCACTCCTCTTCCAGGTAACCCCCACTTGGAGCACAAGACTTTCTGTCCACCATGAACATTGTCCTCCCCCTCTGTAATTCCAGGATCCATGTGGATGACCCTTGGTCTCCCTGGCCTCACAGTCCACTGGCCTCTCCCCGAACTGTGCTCCTGCCCTGGGGCCCAACCCAGTTACTCATCCTTCCAACCTTAAAGGATGGCCTTTAAGCTAAAGACTACATTTCCCAGCCTCCTTTGCCTTCAGATATAGCCATGTGACCAAGCATAGGCCAATGGGAAAAGAGGAAGAAGCGATCAGTTCTGCTTCCCCGCGGGCTGCAGGAGGCTGGAAAAGCCATCTTGGTTCTTGGGGTGTAGCCCTGAATTGAGGATGGCAGAGCAAGAAGATAGAAGGAGCCTGGGTCCCTGATGGTTCTGGAGTTGCCATCCAGCTTAGGCATGCCTACCTGGATTTTTCCAGAGAGAGAGAGAGAGAGAAAGAGAGAGAGAAAATTTTATCTTGTTAAACAGAAACCTGCCTTTTAAGATTTCTGTTACCCCAGCCCACGTGCCTGAGGGCAATCCCGCCATTCTGCCTGTAGGGTAGGTGTGCGCTCACACATTCCGCCTTCCCACCCCAGCACAAAAGAGTCCTGCTGCTATGAGGCTGGGTGGGCACAATTCCTAGGAATGCCTCCCAAGATCCTCCACCCTAATCCCCAGAATTGGTGAATCTGAGGAGACATCACCGCTGTGATCGTGCTGTGTTTTGTGGCACAGTTGACCTTTGAAAAGGGTGGTTTTCCAGGAGGGCCTGATCTGGACGTGTGAGCCCTTAAGTGCAGAGAGCATTCTGTGGCTGCTGGCAGAAGAGGAAGTGAGAGAGATGCCGCGGAAAGGGAAGTCGGAGAGATCTGGAGCGTGAGAATGGAACCTCTTTAGAAACGGAAAGGTGGATGGAAATGCAGATGGGCACACGAATGCTTCCGGAAGGCTTGACTTCAAACGGAACAAATGTTTCCCTTCCTCGTTCTTGAGCCTCCCCCTCCCCTTCACTTGGTTTTCTGTAGAACCCTTTGGTCCAGGAACCCGATATGGTTACGTAGTAACGGGCCTCGGGTGGCCGGTGCGGCGCCAGGTGTCAGAGCACATCGGAGACATGACAAACGTAGCGGGCGAACGTGCGGGATTCCTATCAAAACCTCCCGGATCCTGCACGTTGCTTTAAAACCCCTCAGTCTTTTACCCCTGGCGGGCCTGCGGCTTGGAAGGCTTTTGCCGGCTGCAGCCTCCCTTACCTGGCAAAGTGGTAAAACCGTCATTCGTCTTTATTCCCAAACTCTCTCTTCGTGTCCTAGTTCGGCTCCAAAGCACAGAGGTCGGTTTTGGACAAGAAGGACTTGAAGAGCGAGCAGGAGCTGGATGCTGCCAACAAGCTGCAAGGGGCCGGCAAGTGCATTCTTCCCCAGAGCCTCTGGGAAGGAACACGGCCCTGCCCGCACCACGATTTCAGCCTTTCGAGAACTTTTTTAATTTTATTTTATTTATTTATTTGACACAGAGAGACAGCCAGCGAGAGAGGGAACACAAGCAGGGAGAGTGGGAGAGGAAGAAGCAGGCTGCCAGCGGAGGAGCCTGATATGGGGCTCGATCCCATAACGTAGGGATCACGCCCTGAGCCGAAGGCAGACGCTTAACCGCTGTGCCACCCAGGCGCCCCAGCCTTGTGAGACCTTAAGCTGAGAACCCACATCCACGTTGTGCCCACACTTCTGCGCCTTGGAAAGTGTGAGATAAGGAATGAGTGTTGCTGTAAGCCTCTGAGTTTGCGGTCATTTCTTACAGCAGCAAGAGAAAGCCAGTATGAAGGGCAAAGTCGGCGCTGGCGCTCTGCATTCTATGCCTTGTGAAAACGAACGAAAGGCAATCTTGTTGAGAACGGAGCAGGGAGGCCGGCAGGGGGAGCTCTCACGCCCCACCACTCGTGGTCAATTGACCCGATAGGAAGACGGGGACCCTGCACTTGGATGCTACTTTTCTATTCCAGCAGGTGGAAGGAAGGTTTCTTCCCCGCCTCTCCTCCCGCCCTGCAACAGCCCAGCCAATGAGAGACCGTCACAACTCAGCCAATGAAAAGCCACTACACTTGAGCTCCCAGTTTACTCCAATGGACTTTTCGTTTCTAACAGCCCCTCCCAGCTCCCCTCCGCTTCCTCCGTAAGAGACCTTTCCTCTCCTTATTCTGTGCACTTGGTTATGGTTTTGCAGTGCTTTGCTTGTCTCTGTTTGCAGTTCTCTGCTATTCCCGAATAAACCCGTTTGCTGGCAAGGTAACCGGTGGTTTTATTTCTAAGGCTAACATCTTTCACTTTCTCAAGGGCGTTGCTCCCACGGCTACCCACTCTCCTGCATCATCGAATTTATCCTTTACTGGATCATTCCCATTGGATTACAAATGGCCTATAGTATTGTCCTAAAAAAAAAAAAAAAACCCTCCCTAATACCACATTTTCCTCCTGTTACCACTATTTTTCCTGCCTCCATCACAAAACTCTTCCAAAGATTTGGCTCCACCTGCTATCCAACTCAGCAGTAATTCCTGCTGTCTCAGCCCCCAAAATATGTTCAGAACTGACCCATTGTACGGCCGCTGCCCCGGTCTTCTCTTAGCTCCCTTGGCTTCCCATTGCAACCAGAATGAATTCCTACCTCCTCCGTGTTTCATGAGGCCCTCTGTGGCTTGACCTCCACCTAGTTCTTGACCTTGCAATGCACTCTCCTCTTTGCTTGCTATCTACGGCCACACTGACCTTTCTGTTCCTCAATCACTCCATTATCTTCCTGCCTCAGGGCCTTTGCACTTACTGGTCCCTCTGCCTGGGGCATCCCTCCCCCAAACTCTGCGGTGGCTTTCTCCTGACCATCATTCATGTCTCAGGTCAAGTGACCTCCTTCTTCCATAGCACTTGATAGGACCTAAGATTATCTTGTTTTTACATTTTTATGCATTTAAAAACATTTTAAAAAATTTTTAAGTAATCTCTACACCCAACGTGGTGTAGAGAAGTCACAGTCCTGGCACCCCAAGATCAAGAGTCACACGCTTCCCCGACTGAGCCAGCCAGGTGCCCCTAAATTTCTATGCATTTCTTAAATGATTGTGCCCACTGAAAGTGAACTTCAAGAGGACACGTTCTGTGTTTTGTTAACTGCTGTTTATAACCACACCTATGCCTAGCACCTAGTCCACGTTTGTCAGTTTTGCTGACCATCTCTCCTCTGGTTCCAGCCAGTCCATATCTCTCCAGGACTTTTATCTCCTGGATGTGTCTCTGCTTCTGGCTACAAAGGTTTGACCTTGATACTCGCTTGCTCAACATCTTCATGGCTCCCGGGTGTCTTCGGGATGAAATCCAGCTCCTCGGCAGAGTTCTCCTTGGCCATCCCATCCAGGCTCCCTGTCATCTCTTCCTGACCCGAAGCTTCACGGTAGGTCATCTTTGTTACTACTCACCACCCGCGTGCCAGTTGCCCTCTCTGCACCTTTCTCTTTCTGGAATCCCCCCGCCCCGGTTTTCCTGTCACACTCCTTCCTTTAAGATTCACCCAGGGCATGACCTTTTCCCCGAAGCCCTCCCTGACCTGCTCCTGCAGAGTTAGTGGCTCTGTAGTTTGCCCGTCTGTCTGTCCAGGAGCCCAGCTGCTCTTCAGGGACCCCAGGCCCCGAGGCATAGTGGACGAGCGTCACAGAGTGAAGAATGGCTGAGGATTGGTTGGGTCTCTTAGGTGATTTCAGGTGGTACATAGGCCTCTGACATACATACTGAGACACACAAGGGACGGACTCACTCCTTTCCCCTTCCCTGACCCGAAGGAGACAGCCTTGGTCTGGTCATGGTATTATAAAGGAAGCTGCTTAGAAACCCTTTACCTGGGGGCGGGGGGCCCAGGATCCTTCTTCTCACGGGAAGCCGTGGAGAGTAAGAAGTGGAAACTATTACCTAGTGTTTTTAGCCTGTGTGCAACCAGGGGTAAATGGGTCACCCCTGCCCCAGCTGCTGGGGCCCCTTTGGCCAGAAACTCTGCTGGTTGGTTTCTGCAGACACACATCTCTATCCATAAAGCTGTTTGGGGCCAGGCTGTGGAGCAGCATGCCTGGCTTCTGAAGCCTGTTTTGTTAATGTACTAACTCCATGATCTTGGGAAATAGTCTCCGCTTCTCTCTGCCTCGGGTTCCTCTTCTATAAAATGGAAGAATAAAAGAACCTGCCCTCCTGGGGAGCCGTGAAGGCTGAGTGAGTACGAGGCACTTGAGACATGTTACGTGGAGCCTGGCGCAGTCTGTGCTGGGTCAGCCAGCCACCGGCGAGGGTCTGCCTGGATGCTGTCAGGGCATAAGAGGTGGGTCTGGCACCCTTTGATCTGTCAGTGGTGTCAGAGGGATTTCTGTTTGGTTGAATGGATCAAACAGTCTAGCTTGGCACCCCTGACCACTGGGGCGTTGACCCCTCAGGCTCAGCAAATGCATCTGGTCGGAAGTTAACAGGTCATTCTATTTTCCGTGAACTTGCTGTTACCTTCTCTGTAAGGCAGGTGGGACTGCTTTCCCAATTAAATTAGGGCATATCAACTTTCCTTCCTAAAACCATTTACATAAATTTAAAAAGTGGGCTGATTCTAAGGAAAATATTGAGTTCGTAATAGCACACGTGGTGCAAAGATACGGCAAATATCTGTAAGGTGGGGCGTTCGATTGAGTTCAATCCCGGACTCGCCCACCTCGCGCTAGGGGTGATTTTGAAGCCTGTTTATTCCTCTATTCAATGAGTGCGCTCGCCACCTAGTGGCGAGAGTGTGAAATTTACAGGATATTTGGGCAAGTGGGAGCAATTTCAGGTCAACAGAACGATTTTGTTGCCAGAAGGTGAGAGAGGGTGTTAATTAGAAATTCTTACAAAAACACTTTTTCCCCCCAGAAAAACATTCTTAACGAGTTTCAGACCATTTGAACAATCCCAAAGAGGCCTTTTTAGAAAAGAGGCAAAAGAAGAGTGATAGACGTGAAGGCTATTCACAAATACCCACCCAGTTCTCCTATTTTCCGTGAGATTCCCGCCCCACTCTCTGCCTCCTCCTTGCTTTTCCGCTCACCCAGCGCCAGCTTCGGGGCATGCAACCAGTGCAGCTGCAAGGGCTCCCCACTCAGAAAGGCCCTGCGATTGGGGCATTAATGTTCTGTGGCTGCTGTCGTGAAATTCATAATTGTCTTAACTTTGAACTTCTTCAGTGGAACATGCCCCAGGGCCTTGGAGCCTGGCTGACACGGACTCCACTACCTGGCACCTCCCTGACTCTTGACTGCCTGCTCCCCTGCCCCACTGGCCCCCCAGACCCCTCCTGCTGCCTTCCAGGCCAGGGCGTGTTATGCTGTTGGGCAGGCAGCTCTGGGCCTGGGGGACCCTTGTCCTTGCAGACTGCTAGTCTAGTGATTATTGCCAGGCCTACAAATGCTACAAATATAGCCAATGGCTATAAATATAGCCAAACACCCACCGCAAACACACCCGAATTATCCTGTGTTCTGATAAAGCCTGTTTTTTTAAATTAGGAAATCTATTTGTTATCTCTTGCTATGTAACAAATCTTCCCCCAGACTGGCAGCTTGCAGCAATAACATGTATTCATTTATTATCCCGCACTTTCTGTGGGTCGAGAACTTGGGAGCGGCTTTCTGGATATTGCAGTTTGGATCTCAGCCTGGGCACGCTTGCTGGCTGGAAGACTTGACTAGGGCGGGGAGGACATGCTTCTGAGGTGTGAGCTGGCTGTTGGCTGGAGGCCTCAGGTCCTTGCTGGCTACTGACAGGAGATTCGGATCTCCTGTCACACGGCCTTCTCCACAGGGTGCTTGGGGGTCCTCGTGACATGGACAGCAAGGAGGGAGCCACGGGGCCTCGTCTCACGACCAAGTAGCAGAGGTCACACCATCAATTCTGCCTTATTAACCTTGTCCTTATTAAGTCTTGCTCGTGCTCAGAGGGAAGGGAGCTTTACATCTTCAAGGAAGATGACCGAAGACATTGGACATTTTAATAGGAAATTTTCAAATTCAAATAGTTGTAAGATTGCTCTCAAGGCAGTGCTAAAGCTTCATTGAGAAGCATCTAGCAAGGATGAATTAGTCAATGGTAGCTCCCAGGAGCCTCAGTTGACAGGAAACTTCTGGGTCAGGCTTGTGATTGATGCTCAGGCCCAAATATCAGGGGAGCACCTGTTTTTGGTGAGGGCTTCTCAAGAACTGTGCGTTTACTTTGCTTCTGACCAGAGAAAACCCCAGGTTTCCCGTGACGGCAGCTCCCTGGGCTCCATGATGTAACCCCCTGGAGACATACCCCAGCCTGCAGCTCAGCAAAGGTGGGCCCCGTCTTTTTGTGAGATTGGCCTCTCTGACCCTGTTTTTTGTCAGTGGCCGCAGGCCCTGGTGCTCAGTACAGGTCCTCCTGCGTATCACGGGGACAGGCTGGGGCCTGAATCCGGGCTCTGCTATTGAGCTGCGGGGCTGTGGACAAGGGCCCTCATCAGTCAGAGGTGGAGGTGAGAGGGAACGCTGCCCACCCTCGCCCCACCCGGCTTCTGTGGGTCACAGATGTTGATGCTGCCTTTGGTCCCTGACCCGGGCCTTTCTCCAGGGAAGTCCTGTGGTCCTCTCAGGACATCTCACCCCGAGGCACTGGGCCAGGTTCCCCTGGGCTGGGAGTAGCAGGCCAACCTTGGGCCAGAGCAGAGCATCAGGCAGATGCTTAGGTCACGCCCAAGTTCAAGGTCTTGAAGTTGAGAAAGTCCCAGCCTCTCCCCACTGGGCAAAAGGAAGGCCGCTGAGGGGCAAGTCAGCAAGGGTGAGGGGCCAGGAAGCACCGGACACCAGGGCTGACTGCAAACACAGCTGAGAGACCTTCTGTGCCCCTTCTCCCTTTTCTTCTTTTTCAGTGGACTTAGTTTTTTAAGAGGAGTTAGGTTCACAGCAAAATTGAGCAGCAAGGATAGAGTTCCCTCTACTCCCTGTCCCTGCGCATATTCACAGCCTCCCCCACTATCACTGTCCCAAGCCCGCGTGGTGCATTTATTACAGCCGAGGAGCCCGCGTGGACACATCGTCATCTTCCAAAGTCCACAGTTTACAAGGCCCACTGTTGGGGTGTTTGCTCTATGAGTTTCGACAAGTATGCCTATTATTGGGGTCTCATGTCGAATAGCCTCTGCCCTAAACTCCCCTGGGTTCTACCCCGTCATCCCTCCCCCGTCCAACCTCTGGCGACCTGTGATCTCTTTACTCCGTGGTTTTGCCTTTTCCAGAATGTGATATAGCTGGACTCATACAGTATGTAGTTTTCTCAGATGGCTCCTTTCATTCAGTAATACACATTGACGTTTCCTCCACGTCTTTTGGGGGCTTGGCCGCTCATTTCTTTTTAGTGCCGAGTAATAGTCCATTGTCTGGATCTGCCCCAGTTTATGTATCCGTCCCCCACTGAAGGACATCGTGGCCGCTTCCAAGGCTTGGCGACTAGGAATAAAGCTGCGTAAACACCCGCGTGTGGGTTTTTGTGTGCATGTACCTTTCAGCTCATTTGGAGTAAATACCACGGAGCGTGATCGCTGGCTTGTGTGGGGAGAGTAGGTTTAGTTTTTAAGAAAATGCTGCACTGTCCTCCAGAGTGGCCGCCCCGCTTGTGGCATTCCCCAGCGAAGTGGCAATCCCGTCGGCCAGGAACAAGAATTGCTCCGCATTCTCACCAGCATCTGATGCTGTCAGCCTTTCCGATTCTGGCCGTTCTAATAGGCGCGAGCGGCGTCCCCTTGTGTTAGTTTGCCCGTCCCCAGCGACAGCTGACGGCGAGCATCTTCTCACCGTACCGTCTCTGTATCTTCTTTGGTGAGTTGTCTGTTCCGGGCCTTTGCCCATTGGAAAAAGAATGAGGTTGTTGATTCTCTTGTTATTGAGTTTTAAGAGCTCTTTGTTCCAGATAACAGACCTTTATCAGATGTGTCTTTGGCAAACACTTTCTCCCAGTCTGTGGCTTCTCTTCTCGTTCTCTTGTCAATGTCTTTCTCAGAGCAGGAAATTTTAATTTTAACAAATTCTAGGGTATCGGTTACTTCTTGGATGGATCATGGGTTTGGTGTATTTTAAAAGGTCATAAGATGCTCCAGTTCATCTAGATTTCTCCCGTTCTATTCCAGGAGTTCTGTAGTTTGCCTTTTATATTTAGGTTTATGGCTCACTTCAATTTTCGTGAAAGGTTAATTTTTGTGAACTGTGTAAGGTCTGTGTCTAAATTCTTTTTTTTTTTTTTTTTTGCATGTGGGTGTCCATCTGTCCCAGCACCATTTATTGAAAAGCCTGTCTTTGTTTTGTACTGCTTCTGCTCCTTTGTCAGAGCTCTATCAGTCGACTGTATTTGTGTGGGTCTGTTTCTGGGCTTTCTATTCTGTTCCACTGTTGTTTTGGCCAGCATCACACGTCTTGATTACTGTGGCTCTATGGTAAGAATTGACGTCGGGTAGTGTCAGTCCTCCCACTTTGTTGTTCTCTTTAATATTATGTTGGCTATTCTGGGTGTTTTGCCTCCCTGTATAAACTTTAGAATTGATTTGTCAGTATCCACACAATAACTTGCTGGGAGTTGGAGTGGGGCTGCACTGAGGGGAGAGATCAGTGGGAAGAACTGACATCTTGCTAACACTGAGTCTTCAGTCCATGAACATGGAATATGCCTCCATTTATTTAGTTCTTTGATTTCTTCAAAACTCCGATAAGAGTTTTGTAATTCCCTTCACATAGATTTTGCACATATTTTGTTAGATTTATAGCTAAGCGTTTCATTTTGGGGGATGCTAATATAAATGGTGTGGAGTTTTTAAATGTCAAATTCTACCCGGGTATTGCTGGTCCTTAGGAAAGCAGTTGACTTCCGTATAGTAACCTTGTATCTTGCAATCTTGCTGTAATTGCTTATTCCTGGGTTTGTTTTTCTTGTTGATTCTTTTGGATTTCTACTTACATGATCATGTCACCTGTGCACAAAGACAGTTGTATTTCTTCCTTCCCATTCTGTTTGCCTTTTGACTTAGTTTGGGCTGCCGTAACAAGACACCATGGACTGGGCGGCTTAAGCAACAAACATTTATTTCTCAGCGTTCTGGAGGCTTGATTAACATGCCAGCATGGCTGGGTTCTTGGTGGGGGCCCTTGTCCTGGTTTACAGATGGCCACTTTCTTGTTGTATCTCGGGCTGGCGGAGACCGAGAGAGGGGTGAAGCAGGCAGTCTCATGTCTAAGGGCACTTGTTATCATGAGAGCTCCACCCTCATGACCAAATTCCCTCCCAGAGGCCTCAGCTCCAGATACTATCCCACTGGGGATTAGGGTTTCAACATATGAACTTCGAGGGGTTACGAGTATTCGGTCCATAGCACCTCGTATTTCTTTTTCTTGTCTTTTGCCTTGGCTAGGACTTCCAATAAGATGCTGAAAAGGAGTGGTGAGAGGGAACATCCTTGCCTTGTTCCTGATCTTAGTGGGGAAGTATCTAGTTTCCTTCTGTGAAGTGTAATGTCGGCTCTAGATTTTCTGGAGATGTTATCAGGGTGAAGAGTTTCCCTGTGCCTAGTTTGTTGACAGGTCGTTATTATTGTTTTCTCATGAATAGGTGTTGGATTTTGTCAGATGTTTTTTCTGCAGTTATTGATATAATCGTGTGATTTTTCTTCTTTAGCCTGTGGAGTGATGCATTACATTACTTAATTTTTGAATGTTGAGCTCGCCTTGCATACCTGGGATAAATCCCACTTGGTTGTGGTGTAGAATTCTTTTTATATATTGTTGGATTCAGTTTGTTAATTTTTTTAATGACGTTTGCATCGGTGTTCGTGATAGATACAGCTCCATAGTTTTCTTTTCTTATAATATCTTTGTCTAGTTTTGGTATTAGGGTAATGCTGGCCTCAGAATGAGTTAGGGCGTATTCCCTCTGTTTCTATCTTCTGGAAGAGATTGCAGAAAATTGGAAGAATTTCTTCCTTAAATGTTTGGTAGAATTTACCAGTTGAGCCCATCTGGGCCTGGTGCTTTCTGTTTGGGAAGGTTATTAATTATTGATTCAGTTTCTTTAATAGATACAGGCCTATTCATATTTTTTCTTGTGCAAGTTTTGGCAGATGGTGTCTTTCAAGGAATTGATCCATTTCATCTAGGTTATCAGATTTGAAGACTTGGGGTTGTTCATAGTACTCTTTTATTATCCATATAATGTTCATCTAGAGTGATATTTCCTCATTCATTTCTGATATTAGCAATGTGTCTTCTCCCTCTTTTTCTCAGTTAGCCTGGTGAGAGGCTTATTGAGTCTATTGATCTCAAAGAACCAGCTTTTGGTTTCATTGTTTTTCTCTACTGTTTTCCTATTTCCAATTTCATTGATTTCTCCTCTAATTTTTAAAAATTATTTCTTTCTTCTGCTTACTTTGGATTTAATTTGCTCTTCTTTTTCTAGTTTCCTAAGGTGGAAGCTTAGATTTTTTTATTTTAGATCTGCTTTTCCAAAATATGCATCCAATGCTATAAACTTCCCTTTAACCATTACATCCCACAAATTTTGGTAGATTATATTTTATTTTCATTTAGTTCAAAGTATTTTTTATAAATAACTCCTTTACTTTTCTTAAAGATTTTATTTATTTATTTATTTGACAGAGAGAGAGAGAGAGCGCACAAGCGGGGGAGTGGCAAGCAGCGGGAGAGGGAGAAGCAGGCTCTCTGTTGAGCAAGGAGCCCCATGCAGGGCTCGATGCAGGGCTCGATCCCAGGACCCTAGGATCATGACCTGAGCCGAAGGCAGACACTTAACCAGCTGAGCCACCCGGGGGCCCCATAGTTCAAAGTATTTTTAAGTCTCTCTTAAGATTTATTTTTTCACCTCTGTGTTATTTAGGACTGTGTTGTTTAATCTCCATATATTCTTGGATTTTCTGCCTATTTCTGTTGATTGATTTCTAGTTTAATTCTTTTTTTTTTTTTTTTTTTTAAGATTTTATTTTTTATTTATTGGACAGAGATAGAGACAGCCAGCGAGAGAGGGAACACAAGCAGGGGGAGTGGGAGAGGAAGAAGCAGGCTCATAGCGGAGGAGCCTGACGTGGGGCTCGATCCCGCAACGCCGGGATCACGCCCTGAGCCGAAGGCAGACGCTTAACCGCTGTGCCACCCAGGCGCCCCTCTAGTTTAATTCTATTATGGTTTGAGAGCATACAGAATATGTTGAAATTTGTGAGGGTGTGTTTTATGACCCAGAATCTGGTCTATCCTGGTGAATATTCCGTGTGAGCTTGAGAAAAATGTGCGTTCTGCAATTGCTGGATGAAGTCATCTATAGATGTCAATTAGATCCAGTTGGTTGAAGGTACTGCTGAGTTCAACTATATCCTTACTGATTTTTTGCCTGCTGGATATGTCCGTTTCTGTTAGAGGGGAGTTAAAGTCTCCAAATATAATAGTGGATTCATCTGTTTCAACTCACAGTTCTACTGGATTTTGCCTTATATATTTTGATACTGTTGTTAGGTGCATACACATTAAGGATTGTTGCATCTTCGTCAAGGATTGACCCTTTATCATTATGTAATGCCTCTCTTTGTCCCTCAGATTTTTTCCTTGCTCTGAATTCTGCTCTGATAAAACCCCAATAGGTTAGGCTCTGGTAAATAGTTTCTCTTAAGGGCAGGCCTTGGTAAGGAAAATAGAATGTTCTGGCATATTTGAAAATGGTCACTTCCCTTCCCACTGTGAGAAGCATGAGGGTTTTTTCCCTCTGATTTTCCCTGTGAGGACCTGGTAGAACTTCAGAAGGTAAAACTCACAAAGGTGTGGGACCCCACCCCCCATGACTGGGACCCCTGGGGTTTTTAACTTCTTATACTTGTCCACAGTGAGCCTCCACCAATTTGTTGATTACAGTTCAGCTTGTCCAATTCTGGTACTGGTTCCAGAGAAGGTGAGTTCTTCTTTGGCAAGTTGTAATTCTCTGCATTCACCAGCCTATTTCCAATTTTGGGGATGGCTATTTGTCCTGCAACCTCATTTCTCTTGTGGATCTAAGAGGAGTTGTTGAATTTTCAGCTTGTTCAGCTTTTTACTTGTCATTGGATGCACTGGTGACTTCCAAGCTCCTTACATGCTGGACTGGAAACTGGGCATATGGTTGCTCAGCCACAGACTACATCTCCCAGCTTCCCTTGCAGTAGGCATGGCCGGTGGGTTATGAGTAGAAGCCTTGTGAGCCAGAGTGCCTTCCCTTCCCTTTCCCTCTCCTCCTTCTTGTGGGTTGGAAGGTAGATGCAATGCTGGTGAATTGGCTTCCACTGTGCAAGGGGGGACATAACTCTAGGGAATGGCAGAGCAACAATGTGGAAGGGATCTGGGTTGCTGGATGACCACACAGAGCAGAGCTGCTCTGCCAGCCAGGACCACTCACCTCTGGCCTCTTACAGCAGGGAAATAAAGTTTTATCTTATTTGACCCAGAGTATTTTGGGGTCTCTTTATCAAGGTAGTTTAGCCCGTACCATAACTGATCCAAACCCCAAACCCTTAGTGAGCCCAGAGTTTCCTAGCTAGAGATGGCTGGCTGTGGTAGAAAGTGTAAGAGATGTGGGCAGAAAACAGGCCCCTTTCCAGGCTCGCTGCTGATTTGCTGTGCGATGCTGGGTATTTCTATATTCAAATCCATCTCAACTTGCTTCCAATGAGATGAGGGGCATACAAGCGTGGTAATGAACCACTGATGGTTGGCAGTTGGTAAGAGAAGATTTAGGGAAATCTTGAGGTTGAAGCTTAGTGTAATTGTAACCTACAGGAGACTTCTCTGCCTGTCTGCAGATTCCTCCAGGAATCTCTCTTCTGGTCCCTCTTATTTTTTATTAACATACAGTGAAGTTGACTTTTTTTGAGGTCTATGAATCTTTTTCTATTTTCATAAAAAATTTTAAAAAAAATTATTTATTTGAGAGAGAGCGAGAGCGAGCAGGTGGGGAGGGGCACAGGGAGAGAGAGAATCTCAAGCAGACTCCCCGCTGCCGGATGGAGCCCTACGCGGGGCTCCATCCCATGACCCTGAAATCATGACCTGAGTCGAATTCAAGAGTCAGCCAACGAGCCACCCAGGCGCCCCATAGGTCTATGAATCTTTTTTTTTTTTTAATTTATTTGAGCAAGAGTGAGTGAGAGAGAGAGCACAGAGGGAGAGGGAGAAGAAGATTCCCCACTGAGCAGGGAGCCTGATGCAGGGCTCGATCCCAGGACCCTGGGATCACGACCTGAACCAAAGGCAGACATTTAACCAACTGAGCCACCCAGGCGCCCCTCTATGAATCTTAACACGTGTGGATTCCCGTGACTGACACCATGGTCAGGATATGGAACAGCTGACCCTTCTTACTGGGCAGGGCACAGGTAGGGCTCACCTGGGTCATGCAGTCATGAGCAGCACAGCTAGAGGAGGAGGGCCTGGTGGGCTCAGCCTGAGCTGAGAGGAGCAAGCTGGAGGCAGCCCTCTCTGCTCAGACTAGCCTCCTCAGTGCCCAGCCCTGCCCACTGGGCCATCTGACAGAACCAAAGGTGAGGTGGCCCTTCTGGAGTGGACACTGGCCTTGGTCTCCGTTCCACTCCGAGAGGAACCATAGGGAAACTCGGCATGGGCCTGTGTCACTGTGCTCAGGAGACTGCAGTGTCTCCCTGACGCCTCCTGCCCCCCATCCAAGCTGCTGAGTGTCTGAGGCCAGACAGGTCAGGAATGCCAGCCAGGCATTGTCTGTCCCCAGTCTCTGCTGCCCTGCCCTGGAGTGCCCGCCGCTCCCAGGCTCCCCATTGGGTACCCCTTGATCCTTCTTCTCCCATGATCCCCTTCTGTGTCCCCGTAGCTCTGGCTCCAGGCTCCTAGTGCCCCCTTCCTCCTACAGTCCTGCAGCTGCCTCTTCTTCACTCCCCTCCATCTACCCTCCACGAGGCAGCTCAGAATCCCCCAATGGCTCCCGATTGCCTGTGGGAGCAAGTCCCAGATCCTCGTCTGCCTTCGAGTCCCCCCATGACCTGCTATTGTCCCTCCAGGCACCTGCCTCACCCCTACAGTTCCCCTCTGTGTGTCCGTCCTCCTTGGCTCAGATGAACCCCTCTTGGCTGGACTCTCACAAATATTTTACCTCGATTTGGCACTGATTTCACCCATGCCGCACTACTTGCCAATGTATCTTTCTCTCCTACGAGATGGTAAGGTAGGTGAGACCAGGCACCTTGTCTTACTCCTTCCTGTGACCCCATGAAATCCAGTACCCACTATATGCTTGGGAAAGATGTGTTCCAGGTGCTGTACTAACGGGGGCCCTTTCTGGCGCTACACTTTGCTCTTGCTGTTTCCTCACATTAAATACCCTTCCCTCCTCTCTCTGTCCGTCTAAATCCTACCTCTCTTCTAGAGCTAGTTCGAGGGCAGCCTCCACCCAGAAGCCTGCAGTAATCACCCCCGCCTTGTGTCCCCCCAGCCCTGCCTGATCTTCAGTACTTCTGGGGGTGTGGGAATTCCCCAGTGTGCCAGGCGTAGCCTGGAAGTTGGTCACAGCAGTGAGAGGAAGGGGACAGTGCTGGGAGGGAAAAGACCCCAAGAAACCAGGGAAGGGATTCTGGGCTGGGCTGTGTGACAAACTGGGCAGGGGAGGCAACAGCAGGTGTGGGCTGATCCAGCAGCCCCAGGGCTTGAATGTGAACTGTGGCAGCAAGAATGCAGGGGCTGCGAGGGATCCTGGGAGGAACTCAAGGAAAGGATGTCTGCCAGGCTCTGTTGTGGGAGGCTCTGGGGTTGAGCCCAGTCTCAGAAGGAGTCAGGGTCTCCAAGGTTCTGAGCATGTGATGGTGGTCGGGCTAGCCATGGAAGTTCATCCGATGGTGGTCAGGCTGGTCATGGAAGCTGGTCTGGTGGTGGTCAGGCTGATCTGGAGGCTGGTCTGATGGAGGTCAGGCTGACCAAGGTGCCCATAGGCTGGGCCAGTGGCCTCAGCAGGAGATGAGGAGGGGGTTGGTGAGTGCAGGTGCTGTGGAGGCCAGTGCTGAGGACTCTCTCCGCAGGAGCTCACAGCCAGCCAAAGCCTGGTGCAGGGCATCCAGGATGGCGGAGGGTCCGGATCTCCCCTCTGGAAGGAAAGGATGGACAGTTCAGTTTGCTCACTGTGGCCCACATAGCCACTCTTGCTCTTTTCTGGGGCCTTCCCCAGTCCTGCCCAGCTGCCTCCCCCTCTTGTCTCTCTCCCACTGAGGACTCCAGAGAAGGGGGCTCCTAGCACACAATTTCTGACCTCCCTGTCAATTCCAGAGACCATTCAGGGCACTAGACCTCCCTGAGCCTTGCCCAGCAATGCCCTTTGAGGCCAGCGAGCAAAGGCTCATCACCAATTGGTCGCCCCATTAGTGTGTGAGGCCCTTTGAGGAGAGAGCTTGGCCTGGATCCCCTTGATTTCACCAGCCACAATCTGGCACTGACGAAATCCTGAACTTTGTCTAAACAATGGGGGCCCTGGAGCTTAGTGCTTAAGGGAGAGACCCAAGGCTTTGGGTACAGCGGCACTTGGCCGTTCTCTGCTTCAGTCTCTCCGTCTGTGGAATGGGTACAAGAACAGCACCTTCTCCAATGGCTGTTTTCATGACTCAGGGGGTTGAGAGCACGTGAGGTGCCTCCGCAGAGCCTGGCCCACACTCAGCCCAGAGACTGAACTGACAGCAGGGAACCTTGCCTAGCTCCCGTGGGGGTTTGACCATGCTGGCTTCTGTTTAGTTCTCCCTGGGACATCAAATAGCATTTTTAACTTTCTGAAGCCTGTTCCTGACTATGTACTTCATGGGTGTTCAGGGCAGTAATGACAGTGGCATTTTGCAAACAAGACACTCAGGACAGAGAGTGCTGGGTCAGGCAGCTCTCCAGACGTTTGTCCAGGCTCTGAAATATGGGGGAGTTCTCCTACCGTGTGTGGGGTCCTTGCAAGCATCCAGCGTGTTCAGCAAAATCTTCCCCAGGGCTCTTTTCGATATGTTCTTAAAAAGAAATGGAGACAGGGCTGGACTGCACTGTGGCTGCCACGTCCTTGTTTGGCAGTGGGACTTGGTGGCCCCTAGAGGCTTCTGTAAGGCTCCCCGGGGGCACATGGAGTCACTACCCCCATCGCTTCCTAGACCCCTACCCCTGGCCTGGCCACACTGCCTGACGGACTTCTCAAAGACTTGGGGGGGGCGTTAGTGCGCAGGGCAGTGGCCATTCCATCAAAGATCACGTATTTTTGGATTACCATTTATGTGCCAAAGTAGAAGTTGGCACTTTGGAAATAGCCATGAATAAGAGCATTTTAATGCATTAGCTCATTTAATCTTTGCAACAACCTACGTTATTAGGCTCATTTTAACCAGTGAAGAAAAGCAGTGCTGAGAAAGAATGGGAAATTTGCCTACAGCCACCCAGCTAGGAGGTGGAAGAACCAGCTCTTACCCCCAGGTGGCATGGCCTGGAGCTGTGGTGGTGACCACCGCCTTCACTGTCTGCTGGCCTTGGCTGCCACTCAGCCATTCTCTTGGGCTGTGCTGCTCTGGCTGTGGCCTTGGTAGTTCTGTGTCTGAGGCAGTCTGGTGCACAGGCAAGAGCCCACTTAAAACCCAGGCAACCTGGGTTCAAATTCTACTTCCATCTTATAGTGGCTGTAATCCCAAGTTAACTGTCTCTCAAAAAAAATTTTTTTAATGGTTTGCTGATGCTATTTAGGAACACAATTGATTTCCGTGTTCTGATATTTTATTATTTATCTTGCCAAGAAATTACAATAATTTTCCTCTGGAGTCTCTTGGGTATTCTGTGTAGATGAGTATGATATATAATCACTGATAGCTTTGTGTTCCTGTCTAATCCTTACACCTTTTCTTTCTTTTTCTTGTCTTACTGCATTGGCTAGGTCCTCTAGTTGGCGTACAAACAGTGATGACAGGCATGCTTGTCTCGATTCTGACTTGAGAAACATTCCTTCTAATATTTCACCAGTAAGTGTGAGGTTTGTGAGAGGTAGTTGGCTGAGACTCCTTATCTGGTAAAGGAAGGTCCTTACTGTTCTTAATTTGCTGAGGGGTTTTATGATAAAAGGAGACTGACTGATTTTTCTGTGCCTATTGAGATGAACGTGTGGTTTTTGTCCTTTAATCTGCAATGTGGTATATGACGTTAATAGGTTTTTTGATCTTGAATTATCTTTAAATTATCTTTAAATCCAACTTGGTCATGTTGCATTTCTTTAAACACTGCTGGATTTGGTTTGCTAATATCTTATTTAATGTTTTGTGCCCATGTTTCAATGTGACATGAGCTTATAATTTTCCTTTCTTGTATTTATCTTTCTCTGGTTTTGAAATCAAAGTTATATCAGCTTTATAAAATGAATATACCTTGGGCAGGGCAGAGAAGCGTTCCCTTCTTTTTAATATAACTTCCCTGAGCCTCCTTTTCTGCCTTTTTAAAGTGGAGGTGACACCTGCCTAATGTAAGGAGAGCTCCGAGGCAGGTGCCTGACACAGGTCGGTGCTCCCTCCGGAGGGAGAGCTCCTCCCCTCGCCCTGGGCGTGCCCGTGCCCATGCGCGTGCGCCTACCAGGGCCCGGAGCCTCTGCAGGAGCTGCAGCACGTCTACCAGCTTCTCCTCCAGCAGGGACAGCCGCACACGCTCTGTCTCCACCATCTGCAGCTCCAGCCTCAGGTGCTCATTCTCTTCCACCTTCTGCTGCAGCTCCGCCTGCGGGGACCGGGGGGCTCAGCACCCACCCTGCTGCCCTCTGCCCAGCACTCACTGCGCCGCTGCCAGGCAGGGCCCGTGACTTGCCTTGACCCTTTCGTGGAGGTCGTCTCATCTGACCTTCCCCCCCACCAGCCTGCCAGGTGACTGGGCAGATAAAATCACCCATCTTCCCAGTGGTGGCACCAAGGCCCAGAGAGGCTGCGTGTCTGGCCTAAGGCCACACAGTGAGTTGCGTTAATGTAAGGATATGCATATTTTGTTTTCTGTTTGAGGACTCCATTTTCCCTTCTCTATCCATCTGCTTTCTTTTCTTTTTGATACATTTTTTTTGGTTGCAAGCCACAGAAACCTATCTGGGTAGTTAAACAGAAAGAGAATTCACTGGCAGGCTCTGGGTCATTCCCAGAGCAGGCTGGGCAGCTGGAGAAGCTCAGGGATGGGGCAGCAATGGGGGTTGAGATGGTAGGACAGTCTCAAGCCTCTTTCCCAGAGGTCAGAGCTGAGAAGGACACTCTGCAGCCACTCTCTCACTTCCCTCAAGATGGAGAGCCCCTGGAGGGGGTCCGATTGGGCCAGTGTGAATCATGGCCCACCCTTGGCCAGGGGAGCCCTGAGACCATGGGTCCTAACAGGACACCCACTAGGGGGCAGATGCCAGGCAGTCACAAAGCATCAAATGGCTACCTGCCTTCTAAAGCAGGGATGTGAGGCAGTCCCTGTTCTTGGCACCGATGGAGGGGAAGAGAAGTAGGTGGAGGTGTGGTACCCTTGGACACTCTGGGTCCACTCTGGGCTTTGGGCAGGACAGAGGGCGGTGCCGGTGCCCACCGCAGATGGGACTGGGAGGTGGGCTTGGGGACACCACTCATGTGCCTCAGTAACTCTGCTAACCCCTCACTTCCTTGGAATTTACTTAGAAAAGAGGTGGTGGCCATGCCCTTTGGAAGCACATTAGACCACAGATATGTCAAAAACAGTATGGATTTAGAATTTCAGGTATATCAATATAGAACAATCTTAGATCAAAACCAGTGCGCAGACGGGGCGCCTGGGTGGCACAGCGGTTGGGCGTCTGCCTTCGGCTCAGGGCGTGATCCCGGCGTTATGGGATCGAGCCCTACGTCAGGCTCTTCCGCTATGAGCCTGCTTCTTCCTCTCCCACTCCCCCTGCTTGTGTTCCCTCTCTCGCTGGCTGTGTCTATCTCTGTCGAATAAATAAATAAAAAATCTTTAAAAAAAAAAAAAAAAAAAAACCAGTGCGCAGAAGCAGAGCGGGCTAGGGCTCAGCGACATGGTAACTCTCAACAGCACTCCGCACTCGATTACTGTGGAATGCAGTAGAGACAGGAGAGAAACATGCTACGCGGTCTTACTGAAATGGAGACACCCTGCTAGTGGTGGTGTCTGCCAGCTCCCTCCCATACCCTCAGTAATTTTCCTGGGGAGAAGTGTCCCTCCTCCCCCTCGTTTGACTTTGCTGGAGCTGCTAATCCCTGACCCCTGCCTGCCTACCACAGGGATTGGCCTGGGGACAGGCACATGACCAAGGCTGGGCCAGTTGGAGTTCTCCCCTGAGATTTAATATATTGGGCTCTTATCCCCCTGGGCGTTCTTAGGTGGGCCAGTGGGAGCCTAGAGCTGTCTGTGGTCCTGCCTTTCCTTTCACCACCACATGGAGGAAGCCCTTGTGAAGTAGGGCAAAGTAGGCCAGCACCCGGAGAAACAGAGCAGGTAGAGGCCAGTGGGGGACAATCTCTTCTGAGTACTGGATCCAGCTGTTCCTGAAGCTCACCTCCTCGGCTGTTCTTCTGAAGCTGTTCTTGCCGGCTCCATATTCTAATAAATACCTGTTTTGTACTCAAGCTAATGCGAAATAATTCCATTAACTTGCAACCAAAATATTCTTCATTAAATCTAAAAGCAAGTTGCCTCTCCTCTCTGAGTCTTGGTTTGCTCATCTGTGAACAGGGCCCGGGACTTGGCTGACACGCGTCAGGGTTCTTCCAGCTATGAGCCTCTAGCATTGGTCCAGACCTCGACCTCTGGGCTCAGCTGACCTCCTCCCCAGGTGTCCCCAGGGCCTTCCCATGGCAGCCCTGGGGCCCCAGCTGCTCCACCAGCATGGCGATGCGGGCCTCCGGCTGTCCCCCGGTGCAGGCGTGGTCACCACTGCCACAGTGGCCGAAGTAAGTCATGAGCTTCTTGGCTGTCTGGTCATCACACCTGCAGCAAAGGAGAGCAGCAGCACTGCGGAGCGGCTCTGCGGAGTGTGCTCCAGCCTCAGAAGGTGGGGCTTGCCACCGAGTCTGTCTCCTGAAAGCTAAGCCAGGCCATGGCAGGCCCTGCTCAGTATCCCCCATGGCTCCCTGTCCTACTCAGAGGAAAAGCCAAAGGCCTCACCCAGTCGGCCCCGTGATCTCTCTGACCTCCCTGCCATTCGTCTTCACTCATGTGCTCCAGCCTCAGTAGACCTTCACTGCCCCTCCAACATGCCTCAGGGCCTTTTCACCTGCTGTTCCCTCTTCCTGGAATGCTCTCCTTTTGTGCTCACATGGCACCTCCTTAGAGCGGCCTCCCCAGCATCTCCCTGCACCCCACCCCGTCCCTTCCCCTGCTTCACCTTTCTTTCTCACACTTGTCACCACTCACTGGAATAGGGGCTCTGGGGGGTGGGGTGCTGTCTTGCTTATTGCTGTTCTCTCAATGCCTCCAGCTTTGCCTGGCACATAGTAGGTGCTTAATAAATGCTTGTTGTTGACTTAAGGGCCAGTGAGAACAATAACCCGGGAGAACTGTCAGCACTGTACCATATAATGAAGGTCAGTGCTGCCTCTTGACGGTGAGCCTACGGGGATTGGGCACCTGTTGGTCGTTTTATTGCCTCGCTAGCAAGTCCTCACAACACCTCTGCCAGACCAGTGTTACTGGCCCATCTTAGAGACGGGAAGGCTGAGGCTCAGAGAAGTCGGGCAACTTGTCTGAGGTACCCCAGGTGTCTGGGTCTTTCTCCCCTCCAGGGTGGTCATGAGTATTAAATAAGCCAGGGGGTCAGCTGGAGGAGGGAGTGTAAGCACTCTTTCTCGTAGGAGCAACTGGGTAAGGAAGGTTCTGGTATGTCCTGGAGTCACACTAGAGCTTTGGGATATCCCATGTCTTGGGATAATGGCCAGGGGAGTGGGAGGAAACCAGTGGGAATTAAAGCTCCCCACAAAGTGTGCCTTTGTCGCTCACCACCCTTCATCCCTGCACATGCTGGGGGGCTGTCTTCTCACTTCCCTCCTGTGGACTAGGGGCCAGAGTGTCAGGGGAGCTGGGGGGACCCGGCCTGGACTTGAATCAGGTCCCCAAGGTCAAGCTCTGTGAAGGGGCCTGGACCTCCAGCGCCGATCCTGGACGCCCCCCCACCCCGGCCCACATACCCACTCCCGCAGCCGGAGAGGCACGCCAGCAGCATCTTGACCTCTGCCAGTGACCTCTGCTCCTGCTGCCACTTCTCTTCAGCCTCTTCTTCTTCGTCGGAGGCGGCCTGGCCCTCCACTGAGCGGAACAGCTGCCCGTCCGCTGCTGGAGAAGCACGGGATAGGTACCAGGGCCAGAGGGAGGGAACCCGGAGGCCCTCCCCAGCGGCCAGTGCGGGTGGGTCGCGCAGGGGGGACAGGCTCCGGCACCATCAGCCCCTTTTCCACATGGCCGCTCTCCCACCCGCCCCGTCCCTGCAAGGTGAGGCCACCGAGGCTGGTGGGGCCCCTCCCAAGTGCCAGGCCCAGGAGCCCCTCCCTGGGGTTTTACGCAGGGACCCTGGGAGCAAGAAGTCCTTTCCCTTCTCTGCTTTGTAAGATGATGCAACCAGCCAGGGCCTGCCTGTGCTCTCAGGGGTGCGCATTATTTCCATTTTAGGATACAACAGCCCCAGGCAGGGGAGCCATGGGGCTGGGGTCGGGGCTCTGCAGGGCACGGGCACCAGGTTGAACAGATTTCCAGCTCTCAGGGAGCCGCATGCCTCTACCATTTGAGGGGTTGTAAGGGAAGGGTTGTCACGCGTGTGACTCTGTGTGACCCCCAGTGTGGCCGTGTCTGGTTGGGGTGCTCCAGTCTGGTTGCGCATCGGAAACCCCGGGGTCTGTCGTGGTCCCCGGTGTCTGGCCGCCCAGCGTCAGGCTCTGTGTCCAGGTGGAGGGGGGGCAGCCCCTGACCGTCTCTTCAGGGGAAGCCCTCCCTCTCCTCCCACTCCACCCCACACACGAGTCCAGCCTGGCCAGGCAGAGCGCACGCTGCCCGGCCACGTGACTAGTCCAGCCAAGGCAAGGGCCCCAGCGTGAGCCAAGGAGAACCAGGCCAACATCCGATTCAAACTTCCAGAGAAGAGAAATGCCGCTGTTCCTCTGGCCTGGGAGTTGGACGGTGTGGGTCTGCAGTTCGTGGGGGCTGTCTGGTCAGTCTGGGGGAGCTCCCTCTGCACAAGGCAGCAAGAGATGAGGCTCCACGACACGCAGGCTGTGCCTGAAGCCTAATTGGACTTTTTAATTAATTTGAGCCAGTCTGACAGCGACAATGGCCTGACCCTCGCTGACATAGTGTTTGCGCAGCAAAGCTGTGCCCTCCCGCCCCCAGCAGAGGGAGAGGAGAACCATAAGCAGTAGTGCTGGGCCTGGGCCTCTGTATTTTTAAAAGGCTCCTGGGTGATCCTGGCCACCTGGCAGGTTTGGGGACCACTGACTCGGGTCTCCTGACTTGGGACACCCATCTCTCCAGCCTGACTGTCCCGGCCGGGTGAGCTCAGGGCCCTTCTGTTTTATTTTAATAGAAACTGCCCTGGACCAAACAGAGCCAGGGTGGAGGGGACTGGCCCATGACTTTTTGGTTGTGTGAGTTGTATCCCCAATATTGACAATTTGTTTTTTGTCCTGGCAATTTCCTGATGCTGTGTGTGTGCGCGCACACACGTGTGTGTATGTGTGTACGTACGTGTGTGTACATATGTGTACGTGTGCGTGCATACGTGTACGTGTGTACATACGCGTGTGTACGTACGTGTGTGTACGTACGTGTGTGTGCGTGCATATGTGTATGTGTGCGTACGTACGTGTGTGTGCGTGCGTACGTGTGCGTGCATACATGTGTGTGCGTACATGTGTGTACATACGTGTGTGTGCGTACGTACGTGTGTGTGCGTGTACGTACATGTGTGTGCGTATTGTGTGTGTACGTAGTGTGTGTGCGTACGTACGTGTGCGTGTATGTGTGTGTGCGTGTGTGTGTACGTGTGTACGTGCGTGTGTGTACGTACGTGTGCGTACGTATGTGTGTGTGCGTATGTACGTGCGTGTGTGTGCGCGTACGTGTGTGTTCGTACGTGTGTGCGTACGTGTGTGTGCGTACGTGTGTGTACGTACGTGTGTGTACGTGCGTGTGTGTATGTGTACGTGCGTGTGTGTACGTGTGTGTATGTACGTGTGTGTGCGTTCATACGTGTGTGTACGTACGTGTGTGTGTACGTATGTGTGTACGTGCGTGTGTGTACGTACGTGTGCGTACGTATGTGTGTGTGCGTATGTACGTGCGTGTGTGCGCGCGTACGTGTGTGTTCGTACGTGTGTGCGTACGTGTGTGTGCGTACGTGCGTGTGTGTACGTGCATGTGTGTATGTGTACGTACGTGTGTGTGTACGTATGTGTGTACGTACGTGTGTGTACGTACGTGTGCGTGCGTGTGTGTGCACGTACGTGTGTGTACGTATGTGTGTACGTACGTATGTGTGTACGTATGTGTGTGTACGTGCGTGTGTGTGCGTGTGTGTGCACGTACGTGTGTGTGTACGTACGTGTGTGTACGTACGTATGTGTGTATGTACGTGTGTGTGTACGTACGTGTGTGTGTGTGTGTACGTGTGTGTGTGTACGTATGTGTATGCTTGTGGCATCATTGCCGTCACGGTCATCAACACCGTCCCGGTGCCCCAGGGGTTCTGAAGAGGAATGGGAAGGATGGCGCCCAGCAGCCCCTCCACACCTGCCCATGACTGAGCCCAGGGAGCACCGGGCACCCTCTCAGCCAGTGTTGCTCGTCTTTGCACCTGACGGTTCCACACCCACCGGGCCCAGGCTCTTAAGATGATGGGCCTCTTCGTGGTCTCCTTGAGGGGTGACCAACCAGCCCCTGCTTACACGCCTCTGATGATGGGGCGCTCACTCTCCCTCAGTTCCCTGAGCACCTCCCTTCCCTGCATGGTACTGAAAGGAGACACATTTTTCCCACACTGAGCTGGAACCTACGCCTAGGAACCGCCGTCTCCCGCCGGTGTGTGTGCTCTCCAGCCTGTGGACTCGGGCGCCCAGCCTCAGCACACAGGGAGAGTGGGGTTCTGTGTGGAGGCTGGATGGCAGCATCGGTGCGGACAGCCGTGGGAACAGGGCTGGGCACAGCAGACCAGTCGTGAGCCTGGCAGCAAACCTGAGTGTGGCGGGGACAAACCTTCGTCCAGGGGTCTGCTCCCGGAACCGCTGTCTGACGGCCAGGCGCCCTCTGGAGGGCCGTCCGGGCTTCTGGTGCCACCGTCCGCAGGGTCTTCACTCTTGGTTTCTGGCTCCAGGCTGGCTTGTGACGAGATTGGGAGGTGAGTGCCCTCCGACCTGCGGGCAGGGGAGAAGACACAGGTGTTGAGAGGGAGGAGGGGGCTCGGCTGGGTTTCTGCAGGAGAGGGTGGGATGTGGGCCCACGCTCTTCCACTGCTGACTCTGCACGGGTAAGCTGTGTCTGATGGGCCTGAAGACGATGCTGGATTGTCTCTGTGGTTGATCCTACTGACTCCCTACCCGGCGGCCAGCACGTTAGAGCCAGCCTGCCATGACAGACACTCACTCTCTCAGCACCTCTGGCAGCGAGGGCACAGGCTGTAACCCAATTTTAGCCAGTGAGACTAAAGGCAAAATCTTCTGAGAAGCCTCTGGAATGGATTTGTATCCCTTATAATAGGAAGATCAGGAAAGCAAATGCCCTTCCTTCCTGCCTTTGGACATTGTCATGTGGATATGATGTTTGAAGCTATGGCAGCCATCTTGAGACCATGAGGAAATGGGGGAGAGAATTACAGAGTAGTTAAACAGGAGCCCCGACATCTTTCAGCTGCTGAGGTAACTAGTCCTGGAGTTACCCAGCTCTGGACTTCTTATTACGGGTGAGATTTTTTTAAAAAGTCTTCATTGTTTCAGTTACTTTTAATTGCATTAAAATTGAAAGTATCTCTCCTCTTTGGGCTTTGGAGAACCTACTTCACCCTCATCAATCAATTTTCTTGGTAGTCTAAGGTCCTCGCTTTTTGAATATTCATTTTCCATGTCACTGCAGTTAGAAAGTCAAGGAAAAAATGAAAACAAATCTATCATAACATGAAAATAATCACTATTGAAAACTAGTCCTTCCCACCTTCCTCATTTTACACCAACATCCGTCTCTCATCTCTTCAGAATCTGTCACTCCTTATCTCTCCCTGACCATCAGACGTAACAACCCAGTACAAAGGGTCTGTAAAACGGAACTGCACATCTTGGAAGAGGAGAGGCTTTGGGATGTCAGCGAAGGGGAACCGTGGGCATCACAGCAGGACCGCTGATTGTGGGGACGTGGCGGAGCTGGACCAGTCTACAGCTGAATAAGACAAAATCCACAGGATTAGGAAGGGCCAGGAGCACCAAAAGAGGCCTTGGAGGACTAGGAAAAGCCTTAGAGAAAGTAACAAATATCTCAAATATCTTTGCAGAAGAGACCGTCCTCACGATTAAGCTGCAAAAATAAGCAAACGTGAAGTTAAGGACGCACCATTGTATTTTCACACAGTTTTTTGGAAAAAAACGATTCCAAAAGGAATATAATCAACCCAGAAACAGTCTGTGTCTAAGAATAAGTGCACGGTGCTGCAGCCATGAAGATTACTTTAAAAATGAGTGAAAAATGAAAATGACACTTGCCATGTGGTCCGGCAGACTGCCTCTGGGTACACACCCCAAAGATGTGAGAGCAGGGACCCAAGCAGGTGTTCACACCCATGTCCACAGCAGGATTCACGACAGCCAAAAGGTAGAAACACCCAAGTGTCCACTGATGGATGAATGGATGAAGTGTGGTCTCTACAAACAATGGAATGGTATCCAGCCTTAAAAAGGGAGAAAATTCTGACAGATGCTACAATATGGATGAACCCTGAGGACATTATGCTCAATGACATAAGCCCGTCACAAAAGGATACACACTCTGTGAGGTCCCTAGAGCAGTCAAATCCCTGGAGACAGTAGGACGGTGGCTGCCAGGGGGCTGGGGGGGAGGGGAGTTGGTGTTTAATGCGGACAAAGTTTCCGTTTGGGAAGATGAGAAGTTTCGGTGGATGGGTGGTGGGGATGGTTGCACGACAGTGTGAATGTGCTCAATGCCACTGAACTGCACACTAAAACATGGCTAAAATGGTAAATTTTATGTTATGTATAAATTTTATAATTAAAAAAAAGAATGAGTAGTTGAAGACATCACCTGGTTTTCTTAACTAAAGAGCAGAATGCACTCACTTCCTTACATTTTGGTTTTATTTTTCAAGTTGAAGCCTCATGAAATCTGACACAGGTCACTGTCTTTCGTCCCATTTTATGCAGATGCTTTTCAGTGGATTTCCCAAGACCAAGTATTACCGGAAAAGAAGGACCCTCTGCTCCGTTCAGATAGTCGCTATTTGGAGTCACCGGCCAGTCTTCACCCGCACAGACCGCTGTGAAGGTAGAAGCCAGACACCAAGGATGAACCGGGGTCCGTGGTTCCAACCCCAGCCTTGCCAACGAGCGACTGAGAGTGGGACTTGGGCCCCGTTTTGCAGGTGGGCCACTGGAGCCGATGACCTCTGAGGGCCTCCCGTCTCTGCTTGGGGTCTCGTGGTCAGGCCTGTGTGAGTATCCCGAGGAGCCAGCTTGGCCAGGAGCAGTGTTGGCCGCGTGCGTGTCAGGGAAACCACAGCAGCTGTTCCAGAGTTACTGGGACACGGGGACGAGGCACTGCAGAGAGTTCTAGCAGGTGTGGGCACCCAGGGTTGGTCAGGTGGATTCAGTGTCCCAAAGAGCCAAACAAAGGGGATCTGCGGGGCTGCACTTGAGGTCTGGGGTGGGGGTAGGGGCAGGGGCATCGCCCACCTGTGGCCACCCGGGTACCTCACCGGCTCCCCTACCTCTACCACAAGCAGCTCATCTGTTTAGTGGGGGGCGGGGCACATGGCTCCTCCCCACGCTAATTAGCGTGATCCCGCCCCGGCCACCGTGACTGACCCAGGTCGGCCACAGATAGCCAATGCAACGCAAAGAACTGTCTGCTGGGTTTTTTCGCGCAGACCCGTTTAATGCCTGCGTGGTGAGGTGTGAGGATGATGTGGGGAGCTGTGACAGCCATGGGTGACTCCCAGGGGACGGCCGAGAGATGCAGGAGGCTACAGATAGAGCCTAAAGATGACAATAGAAACGAGGTCCTTGACGACAGTATTTGAGTTGCTGGACCAGGCTCTGCCTGAAAGCCAGGCTAATCCTGAACTTTTGTGTTTTCTGAGCCAGTAACTCTGACTTAAGTCCTGCATTCACGTCCCTCTAATGCAAGCTGAGAATGGGGATATGGTTTGGTAGCTGGCAATGTGAAAACCCCATTGGTGGGTATTCTTGCATAAGCGTGAAACCTTGTGAGGTGTCCAGAGGCTTGGGCCACAGCCTGAAGAAGAGAAGACACAAGGGTATAAGGCCACTGTTTGAAGACTCAAGGGTGGAGGTAAGTAGGCTTTATAAGGCCCCAGAGAGTGGTGCTTGATCAGGATGGAGGGAAGCAAATGTGAGACTTGGAGAATCATACGGAGGCAGTTTTAGCTCACTGAGAAGGAAAACTTTCTCACGGGGATAGCTGACCAAGAATGGAATGGGCTGTCTTGGAAGGTAATGAGCTTCCTGGCAGAAGAGGTATGTAAGGACGTAAGGACTTCGATGGCTGGAATTCTGAATAGAGTTGGAGGTTGAACTCAACAGTATCTACATCTTGCCACTATGAGATGCTGCTCCCCCCCCCCCAATTATTTAAGGGCTTCAACAAGCAAAATGGGTTGGAGGGGACAGCTAGCATAGGCTAGCTCTGGCACACTGGTCCCTACACTCCCCCCATCCCCACAGCCACTGGAGTCTTAGAAGCCCTGCTCCAAGTGCAACTTCCTGCATTAACAACAGCTAAACCTTTCTCAGAGCGCTTAGTAGGTGCCAGGCACTGTTCCCAGTGCCTTAAACATTTTCCTCACATCAGCCCTATGGGGTAGGTACTGCCATTACCCCTGTTCTGCAGATGAGGAGACGGAAGCACGGAGAGCCCGAACAACCTGTTCAAGCCACACAACTCAGATCTGGAGGAACTGGGATTCCCACTCAGGCCTTTGGCTCCAGGCCCACCTCAGCGGCCCCGCCAGGTGGGAGGGAAGCTTGGAAAGCAAGTCTGGAATGACCCAGCCCAGCTGCCGTTCTCATTAGGTGACTTACAGGTCACATGTAATGATGTCAGGAAGAGGAAGCCACTAACAGAGTGTGGAGAGCGGGACAGATGAGGACACACTTCAGAATTTTCCAAGAAATAAAATGTGGCTGCAGAGAAACTATTTCCCTAGGGAGACCGAGGGAGTGCTACTCTTGTCTAGTAATTGGTATTTAACTGAGTCTATCATTACCCTGCTGATTCAATCTGGAGTCTCATTCACATAATCACATAAATGTGCTGTAATATCCCCACCTTAATACAAAACCCAGAAACCAACCAAGCAAAATAACTCCCCACCATACGGCTTCCCCCAGCTACCGCCGGTTTCTGTCTCCTGTAGAGCAGGGCTTCTTGAAAGAGTTGCCTTTGCTACACGTTGCTGTTCCAATCTCAGCTTGTCCCCCATCCCTGCCCTGAGGCTGGATCCAATGGCTGCTTCTCAGTGCCCATCTCGTTTGGCCAGTGAAATGAATACTACATTTCATAGTGCACACTTCACGGTGTACATTTCACGGCGCACATTTCACGGCGCACACTTCACGGCGCACACTTCAGGGTGCACATTTCACGGTGCACACGTTACGGTGCACATGTCACAGTGCACACTTCACAGTGCATGCTTCACGGTGCACATTTCACGGTGCACATTTCACGGTGCGCATTTCATGGTGTACATTTCATGAATACTACTACACAGAAAGCAATGAACGCTACAAGACTCCCTCCCCTGGTCACTTTCTTCCCCTGGCTTCCAGGAGACAGCTCCTCCTTCCCTGGCACTCCTCGTCTACTTTGCTAGTTCCTCCTCTTCATCCCTACCCCTCTATGCCGGCTGCTGTGCCCTCAGACCCCACCTGAGAACTTCTTTATATCCATTCACCCTATAAGGGGTCTCAGCCAGTGCTGTGGCCTTAAGTGCTGATGACTTCCAAATGTATCTCCGGCTCTGGCCTCTGGGATCCAGTCTTCCGACAACTTTACCCGGCTTAACTGCTGCCTTGGCATCTCCACCCGGATGTCCCACACGCATTGCTGATGCCTCACAGTACCCTTGTCTTTCTCTGCTCCTGCTTCCCCTCGGTAAAAAGCGCCATCACCCACCTGGCCACCTAAAGCGGAGGTCATACGTGAGGGCGGAGAGTCTGACCTATCGCTCAGCTCCCACCCCAGTGCCCAGCCCAGGGGTGCTGCAGGGAGGCTGCTCAGCAAAGGGCGTGGTATCATGCTATTTTGTGGCCACTCCTTTGCCTGGGTTTGTGCAGATGGGGACAAGAGTGGGAAGGAGGAGGATGGGGAGAAGGAGTACAGCCCCTGCCCTGAGGGGACCTCTGGGTGGCAGGGAGCCCAGAGCCTTCACTCTTCAGGGCCACACTGACTGGACTCAGGGCCAGACCCTCACACAGACAAGGAGGGCGCCTGGTCAGCAGAGCAGGGAAGGTGTCCTGGAGGACTTGGGGACTTGGGGTTGAGTAGAATGAAAGAGGCTTGAGTGGAGGAGGGAAGGCAGCAGGTGTGTTTGGGTACAGATGGGGGGCAGCAGAGCTAGAGAAGAGGACTTCCAGCAGATCAGAAAAGGCAGAACAGACCCTGATTGGGCACCCGAACTTTGGGCTGGGCCTTGTGTGTGCTATTTTGGGTACTGCTCATCCCCTGGACTTATGAGTTGATATCTCTCAGAGGAAGAAAAGGTTAAGTCACAGTGATGGTTGGGGGCCAGCAGGGATCTGGACCTGGGTCCAGGTCCAAGCCTGACCTTGTTCTGTTGCCCCATCCCTTATGTCAGCAGTCCTTGGAAGGTCCCACGTATTATAGACGGTGGAAGCCAGTGGAGCTCTGCAGGTATTGGGTTGAACCATATGGAATTAGTGGATTACTGGGTTTTGCTGCTTTTGACCTAAAAGGGCAATTTAAAATGGTTTGATCTGATAGGATATGTTTGTATAATGTTTCTTGATTGACTGCAAATCTGTCATGTCAGTAGTGAGTATCCTGGTTTGTGAAAGGCTTTGTTAGAACTTTCTGGGCTTCAGGGCTGCCTGGCTGGCTGAGACGGTGGAGCATGTGACTCTTGATCCTGGGGTCGTGATTCTGAGCTCCATGTTCGACGTAGAGATTACTTAGAAATAAAAATCTCAAAAAAAGAAAAAGAGAAAAGGATTTTCTGGGTCTGGAAATCTGACAGCCATCGGCCCTAGGCCTGGACCATGTGGCCCAGTGGTTTAAGTAGGGTTTCCCATAAGAATGGGTTCTAGAGGGTTGGCTCCAGGGAGGAGATGGACCTGCCTGGGGACAGGGCAGAGGGTCACCTGTGGCCTTGCTGAATGATCTGGGTATTATGGCCCCTCGTGACCCGCAGGTCCAGCCTCCTTAAAACGCCAGCCCCAAGGTCACAGAGCTGACGCTGCATGGTGTAACAGCTCTCCTCTCCCCCCACGCCTGGGCCATCAGCACTTGCTCTCATGGTCATTTTCTAGAAGACAGCTCTGACCCTGCTCCAAAGCCCTCTGTGGCTTCCCATGGCAACTAGAGAAGTCCAGATCCCCTGATATTCCAGCCCCTTCATGGACAAGTTTCCGAAGTTGCAAAGCAAAGATCCCAAGGAAGAAAGAACACATTTCGCTCAGGAGGGCCCCATGGGTGGAGTGGAGCCCCTCTGCTCCCTTCCCACGCCCAGTGCTGCCCTTCCAGTCCCCACTGTACTGCCAAAGGGAGCAGAGGTCAGCTCTGGCCCTGTCTCTCTTCCCTTCAAAATGCTCTTAGAAAGAATGCCATTAGAAAGAACTCCAATGTCCTAACACAACATCAAAGGTCCTCCAAGATCTGACCAACCCTCCAGCCTCATCACTGGTGACGACCACTGGGCACAGCACAGCCAGACCCACTCATTCTCCCGTGTGTCACCCCTGGGGCCTTTGCGCATGACAAGCCCAACCAGCGCCTATATGGCCTTACCATGTGCCTGACACTGGTCTCTTCTGAGTGTTCTTGTGCCAACTCATCTACCCTCCCCAGCAACTCAAGGAGTGATTCTTCTTGCTGCCATTTTACAGAGGGGGAAACTGAGGTGCAGAGAACAGAGTAATTTGCCCAAGATCACACAGATTCCTCCATCTTCAGTGTGCACCCTGAGCCTAGCAAGCTCTGTCTGGAAAATCCTAGTGGCCCTTCACTCTCCCTTCTCCAGTGTAAACACCACTTCGTCTCAGAACTCCGCTGTCTCTCGAATGGGCTCCCAGAGTTCACATGCTTTCAGGTGTCCTGTTAGGATATGCGTCCCTCATCAGACCGGGATTTCCTCTGGGCATACGGCCCAGGGACAGAGTGGCCCAGGAAAAGTTGGTTGAATGAATCAGTGAATGAAACCATTGGCAGTAGTGGGGGTGAAGGAGAAGAAGGGCACGTCAGGCCTGGACAAATCCAGAGCCTGGATGGGGATTCCAGGTTCCCCCAACATCTTCTACTCTTAGATTGTTTCAGAAAGGACGGAGAGGGGAGCCACAAGAAGCCACAAGATCCTGGTGGCGTCCCGGCTCCCAAACCTCCCACTTCTGGTCAGCTTTTCCAGTGGATCAGGGGCTAACCTCCCTGCCCACCTCACGGAGGGGCGGACCCTGAAAGTGGGAGGATGACATAGAGTTTCCTAAACCGTAGACATTTTTGGTCACTGACCCTATTGCTTACTAATACAGATTTCCTTTAATAGGAAACATTATTACCAGTAGTGAAAAGCCAGTATTTTGTCATACGTAGGAAGTAACCAGAGAAATACATAAAACAACAAACCAGAGTGAGTCAGTTCTAGCTAGGCCTTCTTTTCTGTCTGTTCCCAAACCCGAGGCTGTTCTTTCTCCCTTAAAATGGAGGTCAGCCCTGTGAGGAGCTAGCAGTTCGCCAGTTCCAAACCAGGACTGAGAAGGCGCAGCCTCCTCGCCCCATGCCTCCCTGGCCTGTGAGCCCCTGCACCTCTGTGCCGCTCCCCATTGGGAGCCATGGAGGAATGGGGGGGGGTCCTGTGACTGCAGAGGTGCCTGTCACCCAGCAGCCATTGAAGAAGGACCCCCTCTCAGCTCCAGGCAGTTCTGGGGAAAAAGGTGGGCCCGGAAGGCTGCCCACTGACCCCTTACACCCTCCCTCCCAGACAGACCTGAGTCCTCGTGTGCGGTCGGGCGTTGCCTCCGGCTGGCCACATCTGTCCATTGCCCGGAGCCTGGGGTGAAACCCTAATGTCTCCCTTCTGTCAGAGGCTGACGGCCACATCTGGCCACCAGCCCAGCAGCTTACACAATCTGACAAAGGCCAGATGTTGCTCTTCTGTCCTGCAGCTCCCGGCCCTTGGCTCCAGCTCTTCAACAGACAGACCCCCTTTCTTGGGATCTGTGACGCAGAGGGAGGTCTTGGGAGCAGCCAAATCTGGGTTGTGCTCCACAAGACTGTGGCTTTGCAGTGTGACCTCCCCCCCAAGCATTCATTTCATTCCTCCATTTACTCATCAGTAAACACAGAGGGGCCCTGGGTCCCATGAAGATGAAGAAAATAGCCAGCTGACAAGGAATGCCTGTGTCCAGTGGCCTTCACTGTGCTGTGTCCCAGTGAGTCTGCATGTCTACCTATCTATCCACCTGCCCATCTGTTCACCTAGCCAGCCAGCCAGCCAGCCAGCCATCCACTCATCCATCCATCCATCCATCCATCCATCCCCACTCATCCATCCATCCATCCATCCATCCACTCATCCATCCATCCATCCATCCATCCACCCATCCATCCATCCATCCATCCCTCTGCCCATCCATCCACTCATCCATCCATCCATCCACTCATCCATCCATCCATCCATCCATCCATCCATCCATCCATCCATCCATCCATCCATCCACCCATCCATCCATCCACCCGAATATATTTTCTTAGCCCTTGTTTCACAACGGAGTTTTATAATATATATTTCAATATGTCTTCCAAACACGGGGAGCTCCCACCTTCGCCAGCATTCGAGGGCGTTTGAGCTGGCGCTCAGATGAACGTGTGTGCATGGTGTGTGTGTGTGTGTGTGTGTGTGTGTGTGTGTGTGTTTTGAACAGCTAAGCCCACCAATTTTAGTTTTACCTGTATGACAGTGATATACCCTTCTTTTACTTTTATTTTTAATTTTTAAAAAAGATTTTATTTATTTGAGAGAGAGAGCATGAGGAGAGGAGAAGGGGCAGAGAGAGAGGGAGAAGCAGACTCCCCACTGAGCAGGGAGCCTGATGCGGGGCTCCTGAGCCGAAGGCAGATGCTTAACCGACTGAGCCACCTAGGTGCCCCCAAATACTCTTCTTTTAAATGAATTTATTTAAGTAAAAAGAGTGAGATTATTTAAGGGAAAATGTTCATCAAATAATAATGATACAGGTGCTATGCAGGTATGGCAAAAAATGGCACAGACCCTAGGAGAATGTCTGCAGCACGGCAAACCGTCAGACACCAGCACCCAGTGAGCTCCGAGTGCTAGGAGAGCTATGCTTTTAACACCTCCACCACTCATTTTGCTCCCCACTGGAGAGGACCCAACTCTGAGTATGGGAACCCTCTTTTTATAATGGATATTTTGGAATGTCCCTGTGTGATCCCAAAATGAGCTGGGTAAATAATATACCTAATCTTCACAAATACTTTGAAACAATGTGATAGTTTAACAGTGATCAAAAGGGAAAAGGGATTTTATTATATATATTTCAATATGTAAATATTCAGACATAATGATATTTTTAGATGCTTAAACCTACTTATAATGCCTGAGATTTTTAAAAAAATTGAAGTATAATTGACACACAGTGTTACATTAGTTTCAGGCGTCCAACATGATGATTATACATTACGCTCTGCTCGCCACAGCATAGCTACCGTCTGTCGCCATACAACCCTATCACAATACCACTGACTATATTCCCTACGCTGTGCCAGTCATCCCCTTGACTCACTCATTCCATAACTGGAGGCCTGTATCCCCCACTCCCCTTCCCCCATTCTGCCCATCCCCCACCCCTTTCCCTCTGGCAACTATCAGTTTGTCCTCTGTATTTATGGGTCTGTTTCTGCTTTTTGTTGTTTTTGTTGTTAAAATGGCAAATTTTTAATCTGAGGCTTAAGGTTTAGTCTCAACAATTGCGTACTGTTGACATTCTTTTCCTATATTTGACATTTTGAAAGAAGGGCTAAGAAAATTGATTCGGATGGATGGATGGATAGCTAGCGGACGGATGGGCGGATAGATGGATAGATAGCTGTGTGGACTCACGTGGACACAGGCATTCCTTATCAGCTGCTTATGCACAAGTGTTGTCAGCATCTATCATGTGCTTCTGAAATGATGAGCAACTCTTGGAAAATCCCAAACAAGGTAGAACCTTTCCACTACTCACACAGCATTACATTCTTGGGAAATCCAGTGTACATTAAAACTGTGCAAAAAAAAAATTGTATTGGGGCGCCTGGGTGGCACAGCGGTTGGGCGTCTGCCTTCGGCTCAGGGTGTGATCCCGGCGTTATGGGATCGAGCCCCACATCGGGCTCCTCTGCTATGAGCCTGCTTCTCCCTCTCCCACTCCCCCTGCTTGTGTCCCCCCTCTCGCTGGCTGTCTCTATCTCTGTCGAATAAATAAATAAAATTAAAAAAAAATTGTATTGATAGGTAAAGCACAGTTGGAGTCTTGCCTTAGATCATTGTAGTGAAAGCGAGTTTTTCACAAAATGAATGTCCAGGGACATCTGGAAGTCGTGGGGCGTACAGGGCCATCCTGGGTTGCACAGGACGTGTGCAGAGGCTTGTATCCCAAGTGCCAGGAACACTGTCCCCCTAGTCATTGAGACAAACACTCCCTCCACACAAGTTCCAGAACGTCACTGGGGGAGATGCTGCTTCCAGAGACATGCCCTGTGTAGCCTCATGCCCCACTGGCTGCGGCAGCCTCCAGCCAAACCCAGCTCTGGGCTGCCTCGTGGGGGCGACTGGGAGGTGCCCACCCGATGGATTTGGCTGCCGGGTCAGCCACCTGGGCCACGCCCATGCCCTGGGGAGGCACCAGGATCCGCACCTGCAAGTGCCCCCTGGCTGGCGGCCATCCTGTCCCCTCCCCGGGTGGCCTCTGGGCTCCCAGAGCCATGCAGGATTGGGGATCGGCTTGTACCTGTTTCCTCCTGCACCAGGCTCTTAATCAAGGGGTGCCCTCACCAAATCCCTTCCCCTCACTGAGACTCAGCGTCCCCAGCTTTTCAATGGGGACATCGCCCCCGTTCATGGACGAGAGCTGGGGCTGAGGAATTTGTGTGCTTGACACACGGTAGGCACACAACTCTTGTTCGCTCCCATCCCCTGTTCACAACTGCCTCCTTTTCTAGTCATTTTGTTTTTCCAAAACCTCAAATAAATGCTTGAGCGCAGGGACAGTCCCGCCGTTTCTTAATCTGATCTGTGCCGTTGAATACGGCAGCCACTAGCCACACCGGGCTGCTGACATTTAAATGAATTAGAGTGAAATAAAACTAAAGATTCAGGGGCGCCTGGGTGGCGCAGCGGTTGGGCGTCTGCCTTCGGCTCAGGGCGTGATCCCGGCGTTATGGGATCGAGCCCCACATCAGGCTCCTCCTTTGTGAGCCTGCTTCTTCCTCTCCCACTCCCCCTGCTTGTGCTCCCTCTCTCGCTGGCTGTCTCTATCTCTGTCAAATAAATGAATAAAATCTTAAAAAAAAAAAAACAAAACTAAAGATTCAGTTCCTCGGCCTTGCTAGCCACACGTCAAGTGCTCTGTAGCCACGTGTGGCTTACGGCTACCATATCGGACAGTGCAGATGTCGGCCATTTCCATCATCACAGAAAGTCCTGTTGGAGAGCGCTGAGACTGTTAAAAAGGTGAAGTAATAGTGCACAGTCGTTTTGCCTGGAACTGTAATTCTCCCTTGTAAGCCACCCAGTCAAGTCACTGTTGTGTTCATGCAGTGACAATTCTGCCTCAATTGCAGTTACCTGGGTCTAGAACTTGACCCTGCGGCAGCACGAACACAAACTACATCACGGGTGAGCTTCCTGCCATAATCCCAGCGCATCCCTCTCTACACAGAGAAAGCTCGGGCTGGGTCCCCGTCTACGCCACCTGCAGGGGTGGATCTTGGTTCAAGACCTAAATGGGAAGGGCAGAATGAGACTAGAAAACACAGCGGGATGAAGAGCTTTGAAACCTAGGGGTGGGGAACAGCTCAAATCAAAACTCAAAAGCAAAATGACAAGGCCCAAAGCATTTGGTGAATTGGATTCCATCGAAGAAGACATGGGAGCCAGCTGGTGTTCCTTGGCCAGACTCTGTCTAAGCCTCCCACAACCCGGCAATTCCTCCCCGGGGTATATTTTCTGGGGGAGGTTTTCGTACCCGTCCTCAGGGCGGGTCATCTGTGGATACGGAGCCGGGAGGCAGCTCTGGGACTGGGTGGGTGTCCGCCCCTGGGATTGGGTGGGAGACTCAGCAGGAGAGGCAGAGGACAGACGTGCACATAACCAGTGCCCCTGAAACATGCAACACTGAGCGAAGAATGCAAGGAACAGAGTGAGGCAGAGAACGCAGTGCCGCTTTGGAAACGCGGCATAGACACAAAACCACACATTTTGCAAGGACACAGCAACAAGGTACACGGAACTCATACAAGAATGGTTGCCTATAGGGCAGATAGAGAAAGGGGAAGAAAAGGGGGAAAAAAAAAACCCTGCTCCAACCCAAGTCTCCCACTCAGCATACACCAGTTTCCAAATGTCAGAGTAAATGTTCACCAATGACCAGCATAGAAGTTGGAGGACATTATCATTTCATGCAGAGAAACTTCCCGGAGAGGGCCACGTACTGAATATTTTGGGCTTAGAGGCCCAGGTGGTCACTGCTGGAATCACTCAGTTCTGCCTTTCTAGTGCAAAAGCAGCTATACAGAAAGGAATGAACACGGCTGGGTTCCCATACAACTGTATTCACGGGCACTGAAATTTGAAGTCCCTGAAATGCTTCTGAATCCATTGGGAATACCGTTCCTTTTTGCGTTTGCTCAACCACTTTAAAAGGTTAAAATCAGAGTTTGCATCACTTACGAAAATAGGCTAGATTGGGCCCACGGGCCATAGTTTGCGAACCCCTGATTTAACTGACGGCTTTTGCCCCCAGTGGATAGAATTTCGTCCAGGGAAAACATGTTTTCCCTGAGGTCTCACCTTTGCTGCTAAGGCCAGCCAGCCAGCACTTGCTGGATTTGCTAAGAGCACTGAATGGGGATATGGAGGAGAGCAACCAATGGGCAGGGGCCAGAAAGCCACACCGAGGGGAACGCAATGTGTCTGTCTGGGTCAGCAGGAGGGAGGGATGTTTGTAGCTGATATCCCAAGGGGGTGGGCAGCTGAGTCTATGGGACGTGCGTCCATACGCAGGTGCAAGCTCATTGAGCTCACTGGTGGTGTCTGATGGCGTGGGACATGGGCTGCAGGTGGCAGGAGGGCACCCCAGCAGCCTGCTCCTGGACCGGCTGGGTCTGCCCTGCCCTGCTCTCAGCCTGAGTCTGGCCCTCCAACCTGCCCATGGACGGTGCCGACCCCTGACACCCCCCGCAAAGAATTCCCTTCCTGCTTCAGTGAGCCGGTGTCATTTCCTGTTGTTTGCGACACGGACCCCTGGCTGGTATGGCCTTGAGCAACTCACGTCACCCTTCTAAACTTCACCTTTCTTTCCCAAAAAAATGTCTGACTGTGGCGCGCACCATGGTTACTGCAGGGTGGGCAGAATTTCTAGGAATGACTCACGGTTCCACCCTAATTCCTGCGGTCCGTGAATGTGGGGAGGGGTCACTCCCGTGGTGGTGTTATGCTGTATGGTACAGCTGATCTTAAGGGGGTTATTTTTCCCATCTAGTCACACGAATCCCTTTAAAAACAGAGAGCTCTAGGGGCGCCTGCGTGGCTCAGGACATGATCCCATGGTCCTGGGATCGAGTCCCTCGCCAGGCTCCCTGCTCGCTCAGCGGGGAGTCTGCTTCTCCCTCTCCCTCTGCCCCACCCCCTGCTCACACTCTTTCTGTCTCTCTCCCAAATAAATAAATAAATAGTCTTTAAAAAAATAAAAACAAAAATAGAGAGCTCTCTTGGCTGGCGCAAGAAAGGTCGTCAGGGAGATCTGAAGCATGAGAAGGACTGGGGTCCTTGCTGGCTGGAGGGCGAATGGGGCCACATGATGTGGAGTGTGGAGCATGACCCCGGGGCTGACAGCCAGCAAGGAAAGGGGATCTCAGTCCTACAATGGAAAGGAACCTAATTCTGCCAACGCCTGAGTTTGGAAACATATTCTTCCCCTGAGCCTCTATACGTGGCCAATGACACCTTGATTTCCGCCTCATGAGAGCCTAGGGAGAACCAAGCCAAGCCTGCCTGGACTTCTGGCCCACACAGCATGAGATCATATATGGGTGTTGTTTTAAGCCACCAAGTTTGTGGTAATTTGTTACGGTTGCATAGAAACCAAACACAACTGCACAAACACACACACCCCATCTGCCTTGATGGCACACAACTGCACCACCTTATTCTTTCAGGCGCAGAGTGGCCATGTGCTTCTGGAGAAGAGATCTGATTGGTCTGTGCCAATCATGATTCCTTTCCTTTACCAAGGATTGGTTTAGGGATAGGCATGAGATGTGCTTCTGGCCAAGGAGAGGGGAGGGAAAGTCTTCCAGGAGGATCTCTGGGAGAAGGGAAGTCCAGGGAGGAAGTTATGTTTCTGTCTGTGGATGTGGCAGTGATGCCTGAGGCCATGGCAGCTATCTTGTGACCCAGAGGGGCACTTGCTGACAGGCCAAGATGACAAGCTGAGGAAGACTGTGGGAAGATGAAGACCTGTATCCTTGCATGGGGCGCCTGGTGGCTCAGTTGATTAAGTGTCTGACTTGATTTCAGCTCAGGTCATGACCGCAGGGTCATGAGATTAAGCCCCGCATCAGGTTCTGTGCTCACTGGGGAGTCTGCTTGAGATTCTTTCCCTCTCCCTCTACCCCTCCCCATAAATCTTAAAAAGAAAAGGAAAAAGAAAAAAACCATATCCTTGCAGACATCACTGAGCTACAAAGAAACTGCTTTCCCCTGGACTTCTCACGCTTGACCATCAGTGTCCTTAAGATTTAAGCCATTTGGAGTTGGGTTTTCTTTTCTTTCCTTTTTTAAAGATTTTATTTATTTATTTGAGACAGGGAAAGAGAGAGAGAGAACACAAGCAGTGGGGAGAGACAGAAGGAGGGAGCAGGGAGCCCAACACGGAGCTCGATCCCAGGACCCTGAGGTCGTGACCTGAGCCGAAGGCAGACGCTTCACTGACTGAGTCACCCAGGCGCCCCTGGAGTTGGGTTTCCTGTTTCTTGAAGCCTAGAGCGTTATTACTGAAAATGGCTCACAGTGCTGCTTGGGGGTTAAACGAGGTGGAGCGAGAAATCCTTAGCACGTGCCTCACGCCCAGCAGGTGCTCAGAAATGCTGGCTTGTGTTCCTCGTGCTGCTCGCCTCCCGCCTCAGCCCTGGGTGGGGTCAGGGGTCAGCTGAAGTGCGGCCAGTGGGGGATATTGACCCGTGTCTATGTCTCCAGCTATAGTGCTGTCTCAGGGCTTTATCACAAGGAAGCGGCTTCTGGGGTTGGGCGGCTGGCTCAGCCAGTGTGAAATCCATAGGAGGGGGAGGTCCAGGCGGGCTGGGCACAGGAGGAACCCCTTCTCTTTTTCAGGGGAGTCCTCAGTCTTACTTTAAAGGCCTTTCAAATGATGAAATTGGGCCCGCCCAGATGGCCCAGGATAATCTCCCTTATTATCGCAAGTCAACTGATTATGGACTTTAATAACATTTCAAAATGCCTTCGCAGCAAGTGTAGATTCATGTTTGGACAACTTGGGGCTGTCACCAAGGGACACACCAAGGTGACACATCAGAAGACATCACTATTCCCCCCCCCACCTCCCCTCAGACGCTCCGGCTCAGCTTTTTCTAGAATAGATGGAAAGTGTCACTTGCATTTGCTTCTCTTTCTGTGTTCAGCCACCCAAGCCACCGAGGTACTCTGTGAGCTTTGGGAAGCTTCAGGGCAGACAGGACACCCAGCGCCCGGCCAGGGCCCGCTGAGGGGTGGCGGCTGCCAGGCAGGCGGCCAAGCCGCGGAGCCTGCCCCGGAGGGCCTGCGGGCTTGTGCACCGTGCTTCCTTTGCTGCTTGGTGTTTCCTGAGCGAAGCCTCGCAGGAAACGGAGACTAGCATGTGAAAACAAGAGAACAACAGTAGGAAGAAGAGCTTGAGAGGGGGGCTGTGGAGGCTGAGCTGAAAATAAATCGTGAAGAGGCGAGTGTGGGCCGGTCCTCAGGGGCCTCCAGGCCTGGGAAGGGCTCTCCATGGCCCCTCATCCCTCATCTCGCTCCTGCTTGCCTCTCCTGGGATGGGGGCAAGTGCGGGGGGGCCCATCGGGGTCTCAGTGCAGGGGTTGTGCTGCTGCCGAGTGGTCTCCAGAGGCGTCTGCCAGCCTGGCTGCTAATTTCGTTCTGTGATTCATGGGACAGACGCATTACTGAGCCTGGGGCTGCGCTGGCTGGGAGAGACACTGCACTTACAGCAGAACAGGGCTGACCTCATGGAATTCGCCTCCCTCGGGGGAACGCGGACATGAATGCAGTCATCACAAAATTACATTAAGGATGGAAAAGGCCAGGGGCTGTGAGAGGTGACAGGGGCACGGACTGGATGGGGCTGGGGCCTCTGACAAAGCGAGCCCTGGCCGAGGAGACCGGCAGTACGGACCTGAGCTGGGCGGGGCAGGCCCGACAGGGGCAGGCACTGAACGCCCGAGGAGCAGAGGGTCGCCGTGGCCAGAGCGCTGTGCACAGTGGGCAGAGTGCAAGACGCCGGGGTCAGATCCGGGGCAGCGGCCAGGTCACTCAGGGCCACGACGGTAACCAGGAGGAGGCCAGTGTTTATTCTAAGGGCAACAGGAAGCTACGTTGTGGCCAGTGCCTGGTGGGGACCTAGAGACAGCAGTCTCATCCGGGCTGGTGCCCGTGCCCAGCGGGTGGCGGGTGCAGCTGGGGGGAGCAGGCCGGCTGCAGACTTGGCAGGATTCAGAGGGGTTGGCTCTAGGAGCCCAGCTCAGATGTTTCCTCCTCAAGGAAGCCTCCTGCCAGGGACTGAATTCATATGAAGTCCTCACCCCCAGCACCTCAGAGAGTGACTGTATTTGGAGACAGGGTCTTTACAGAGGTGATCAAGTTCAAATGAGGGCACTGGGGTGGCCCCAATTCAATCTGACTCGTGTCTTTATAGGAAGAGGACATTAGGACGCAGACGCGCAGCGGGAGGACTATGTGAGGTCACAGGGAGAGGACGGTCATCTGCACGCCCAGGAGAGAGGCTGGGAAAACATTCTCCCACGGAGCCCCCAGAAGAATCCAACCCTGCCGACCCCTGGCTTCGGGACTTCCGGCCTCCAGAGCTGTGAGAGGAGCCACATCTGTTGAAGCCAGCCAGCCCGTGGTATTCGTCGTGCAGCCAAGCTGACGGATACACTGCGTGGGCGCCATAGCCAAGCTCCCTCCTCCACCTTGCCCAACCCTCCTTCCTCCTGTTTACTGCCACCCGTTGTCGGTTGACTGTCTCCCCCAGCCAGGAGGCCAGTTCCATGAGGGCAGAGACTTCGTCGTGGTCATGGCTGCCAGCACGGCATCGACACTCTCTGGGCATGCAACAAAATTTGGGTGAATAAAGAAATTCAGTAATTATTTCTGACAGAAATTGTGAAGAGACCAAGCGAACAATCTCCGTCCCCCACCCTTACTGGGTCTCTAAGTGCTGTTGGCCCCAAGCTTCTCCAAGTCACCTCAGTCCTCTCAGGAGAAGTGTCCCCTCCGTCCCCCATTCAGAGCAGACAATGGAAAACCCTGGATGTTTCTGACAGTCCATGCACCTGCCAGTCAGGAGGAAACCTTCGTCTTTCCTGGGCTCAGTGGCAGCAGGGAAAGAAAAGAGGGGCTCTGGGTGCCATCATGCCCACGAGAAGGTCCCAGTCTAGGAAGAGTCCACTCTCCCCCCTTACGCCATGCATTCCAGGCCTGGTCAATCACAGGAATTGGTTCAGGGTAGTTACATGACCCCCACCTGGGCCAATCAGCACAATCCATGTCCCTGGTGTCAATGATTGGGTCACGGATGGGCATAACCGTGTTAAGATAATCAGAGTTAATCTAAGGATTTTGTTAGAACTACTGGAAAAGAAAAGCCTTTCTCTTGGGGGCGATTGGGAGGATGGAAGCTCATCCTGGTGATGTTGGCAGCTGTCTTGCTCCCGTATAGGAAGAAAGTGCAGCCAACTACAGGAAAGCAGAGCTAAGAAATAGAGAGATTCCATGTGTCATTGTTTGGGCGCCTGGATCCAGCCATGCCTGAAGCCATACTCTCAAGCTTATGAGTAGATAATGCACCCCCCTTAAAGATTTATTTACTTATTTGGAGAGAGAATCTCCAGCAGACTCCCTGCTGAGTGCAGAGCCTGACACAGGGCTCCATCTCAGAACCCTCAGATCACGACCTGAGCTGAAACCAAGAGTCAGACGCTCAACTGACTGAGCCATCCAGATGCCCCAATGCTCCCTGACTTTTAAATTTAAAGCAGTTTGGCTTTAGTTTCAGTGATTAGCAACAAGTCTCCAATATAATATAGATCTCCCTCTACCTCGAAAAAAGCAAGCATTTATTTCTCACCATTTCCCCTACATAGGAGCACCTGGATTATCTATACCCCAGGTCATCCCCTCAGAACATCCGGAGACCATGGTGCCCACTCCGTCACGTGCTCCAGAGTTTCTCAGGCTTGGGTCTCAGGCTGAAGCCATCTCTACCGCCCATAACTCAAGGCCAGGCGACGTCAAGGTCCCGGCTCTGGTGCCTCCGGAGCAACGAGGCACGGCAGGCCACCACCCGGGCACTGGCCTCTTCTGCCAATGTCTCCTTGTGGGTGGGCGCAACATTCTTATGTGGATGGGACCACCCTAGACGAGGGGAACCATCCACATGTACCAGGACCTCTGACTTTCTGGAACACCACTACGCTACACACGACACTACAGAACAAACTTCCAAAAAACTTCCAACATCTGGCTCTGAGGCCCAAACATCCGCTTTTTCATTTTCCCTTTGCTTGGTGCCATGTTACAGCCTTTATACTTTGGAGTTTCATTTCCAGGAAGGAAGTTCATGTGCTGGACGTTTGCTGGTTTTGTCTGACCTGCGTCCTTCTTCCGTCTCCTGGCAACAGCCCCCATGTGGCTTTGAGGAGCGGCCCCGCCCCCTTGTCTCCCAGACTGCGGGCTGGAGGGTATGCTCTGGCCCCCGGCCAGATGGAGTATGCCAGCACCCTGGCCTCAGGAACCCTGGCCCTGGGTCTGCCCCCAGGCTGGGTCAGCCAGCTCTCTTCCCTGGGACTTTGCACAGGTGCCAGAAAGCAGTAGGTCGGGACACCGAGTTTGAAAAGCGGGGAATCTGGGGTCACTGCAGCCATGTTCCCCACCACGTGGAGCATGAGTGAGTAAAGCCAAGTGGGACAAGCAGAGATACAGGACGCATGGGGTGTGCTGGTGGCACGGGGCTTTCCGGCTGCTCCAGGGTGTGGAGCGGACACCCGAATGCTCCCTGCAGGTGAGAGGCCCCCCACACGAGAGGGCCAACCCATGACAATGACATCCGTGAGTGCTAAGTATGTGCCAGGCACAATTTGAAGTGCTTTTTATATCCTGTTTAATTCTTAACCTCATGATGTCCGCTCTAAAATTAACCCCGTTTTCCAGATGAGGAAACTAAGGCACAAACAGGTTGAGTCGGAGTTTCCCAAGAAGTGTCAAGGCATCCAAGGAAACAGACAGCATATCGAGGTAAGTAGACAAGGTGGGTCATGGCTGAAGGTGACTGGTCTGGCATCTCAGGCCACCCTGGGTCCTGTGTGGCTGGCTCTGACCTGGGGACCCTGGTCCACTTAGAACCCATCTGCATGTGTCAGGCCACCGACCTGGCCTGGAACTGGACAAGCTGGGACTCGAAATCTGGTGATCTCAGCACCCACCCCTCATCTAACTACAGAGACACAGGAACTGAAGCTTGTTCTGAACCAGCCCAAGGGAAGCAGCACAGACAGCCTTAGACTCTGGGACTCTTGAGGGCTGTGCCCTCTCCTACTGGGTGATGGTGGGCAGATCACTGTCCCTCTGCGGGCGCCAGCATCCTCTCTGAAGGACACATCTGCTGCATGCATTAGCTGGTACAGTCCAGATCCCTCTCCCTGGTAGGGGCACAGAGCTCCGGACCCTGGGCTGTCAGCCAAAAGTGTGGCTTCAGCTCTGTTCCCAGAGAAATCCGGCTGGGCGCATGCATTTGAACGAGGGTAGACTTCTCTGGGAGATACGATTGCTCAAAGAACTCCACCACTCCTCTGCCCTGCTATCTCCGTTCTTGGGGCTGGAAGGGCCTCACTCCTTCCCCGGGCCCTTCTGCCCCTCTGTGACCCCGCTCTGGCCGTGCTGTTCACATAGACATCCACTAGTGGTTTCTGGGCAGGTCTGGCTTTTCTGGATGGAAAAGAACAGATGTCCCCCTTTCTGCCTTCAGTGGGGTCATAGAGGCTACCTGTCTGAAGGAACATTGCAAAGACTCATGAGAGCCACTCCCGGACTTCTGGTGAGGAGTGGACAAGGAACCCCAATGTATTCAAACCACTGTTAGATGAGTTCTTGGCAGCTTGCAGCCAAAAACCTCCCTAGCTGATAAATCCATCACTAGGGACAATTTCCCAGCTGCCCACAGAACGGTACCCTTGCACAGGTGTGGCGTGAGCGCCCACGTGCCATGCCGGGCCACAGCACATCGCCTGTGGACCGTGTAGGAGGACGCGTCAGGGAGGTGGTGAAACTACCTGCAGCTTGAGTTTAGAGCCAGGTGGTGTGTCTTGCTAAGGACGGCTTTGCAAGCTCTGACTGCGATTTCAGAGGGATGTAGCTAGGGGACGAAAGGTTTGGTGACACCCCCGCCCCCACTCAAGGCTTCATGTGCTCTGGCAGGACCCTGACCAGTCGGGAGAAACCACTCACTGAACACCGCCCACCTACCTCGGGCTGTGCCCTGCGGTAAGCTTTGCTGAAATGGGCTCCTTAGAGTCTGTCACTGTAAACACAACCCATGTAAGATGCGTGAGGCCAAATGCTCATTCCCTCTGACCTCTGAGGCCTGAGCTCCCTGTCCATTCCATGCTTTTCTAGCATGTCTACAATTATATTGGGGTGCTGTGTTAACAGCTCTACCCTGTCCCTCACCCCCCACAAGGTGAGAATATCAGGCTGGTTCTGGGCCCCTCGCCGGCTCCTCTATCCATAGGCAAGTCCTGCTTGCCAGCGCGACTCCGCATCCAGCTCTAAGTCCGGTTCAGCCTGCAAATCCTAAGGTTTGCAGAAGGCTCTGTCTTGGAATAGAGAACAGCAGGCCTGAGGCTCCCCCCAGCTCCTGGCAAGGCCACCAGGTATGGGGCTGGTGGTCCTTCCCTTCTCAGGTGCTGGAGGTCAGGCCTTGTGTCCTCTCTCTGGACCCAGATGCAGCCCCCTCACCTGCCTCCATGCCTCTTGTCGTCCCTCCTGTCTGATCCGCCCTCCACACATAGGTAGAGGGTCTCTGTGAAGCTCAAATCTGATGCCTTTGCTCCTTGCATAAGCCCTTCTCTGTCTCCCTTGTCGTCTGGGGTAAAGGCCTCATGTTTATCCTGGTGCTCAGAGCCTTCACCACCCCCTTCCTGCCTTCCAGCTTCTGCTCCTGCCACTTTCCACTTCAAACCCTCCACCACAGTAAGTCTTCCTGTTCCCAGGAGGCACCAGGGCCCTGCGCCTCTCTAAGCCTTTGTATTCACTGCAACCTGCCTGAGAAAACTCCTACTCGTCCTTCAATACCCAGCTTGGATGACGGCATTCCCCCAAGAGATGCCCTGACCCCTAGCCAGTCATTCTGCCTTCTCCGTGCTTGTCTACACTGGGCAACTTTGCTAGTGTCCTGTCTACAATCGGCTGAGACTGTCCATTGTTTGCTGGGGGTCTCCACAGACAGAAGGCTCTCTAGGGGCCAGACTCTGTTAATATCAACAACACCAACCACATCACCATTACCATTAATGGGGGGTACTGTGATGAGGGATCAATAATAATAATTTCCAATATTTATTACGCATTTTCTCAGTGCTAAGCACTATTCTAGGTGCTTTATACATATTAGCATTCTGAATCTTCAAATACCCTAGGAAGTGGGTATTATTAGTAGTAGTCATATTCTTGTCATCCCCATTTTACAGATGAGGAAACCGAGGCTCACAGAATGAGAATAATTTGCTGCAGGTCACACTCCCAGAGCTGCACGTCCAGCTACCGCACCCCACCGCCTCTCCATGTCTCACTGGATAGTCACCCTAATACCCAGAGGAACAGAATTCCTGGGGCAATTTTGTGAATGAGGAGACTGGGGCTCACAGAAAGAAAGGGAAGGGCTCAAAGCCTCCCAGGAAGTATGTGGAAAAGCTGGGATTCAAACCCAGGTCAGGCTGGGCCTCCTGAGCCTGGGCCCCCACCCGCCACGCCCGTCTCCGTGGACGGTCCCAGGCTGGAGCGTGCAGCCGGTGCCTGACCAGCACTGCCCCTTTGTGAGCCCCGGGTATTGTCCCGGAGAGAAAGGCCTCAGTTCCCACCAGCGGCCACCCACACACCTGCTTCCAAGACTAATGGAATCCGTGACCAGACGCCGCCCAGCTCCAGATGGCGCCCCATGCCCCACGGCCCCGCCTCTGCCTGTCTGCTTCCCTCTCTCCCCTGACCTGCTGACGTTGCCCCCCCACCCCAAGGTCAGGCTGGGCTGCTGCAATGGGCCAGAAGAAAGGAGGTGTCCCTCCAATGGCCTCATCTTTGTGTCCCCTCCACGGTGGCCTCCTCGGTGGCCGGCCAAATGAGCCGTCCTCCTACTCGCCCTCCCCCCAAGGCTTTTCATCTTTCCCTCCGACAACAAAGCCACAGAGGCCAGGCAGAGGCCCCTCCTCCCTGCTCCAGCTGGGCTGGGTTTTTCAGTCTCCATTTCTGTGAGTTTGAGCCCAGCCACTGCCCCATGGTGCTGGCCCCAGGCTGCCTGCCCAGGTGTCCTGAAGGCCCAGCTTCCCCTCTGCACAGAGCCGGGGCAGGCGCGGCAGGCAGCGCAGACACTGGGGCTTCGAGAGAAGGTGGAGACGCCCACAAACCCCCCGTAGCCCGAGTCAAGGGCGGCTCCTCCAGGAGCACCGCTCCCCTTGAAGCAGGATCTGTCCACTGAACCACTGAGTCAGGGCTCACTTTGCGCTGGGGTCCCATATGCCTGCACCCTCCTACCAGGACACGTTTGGGGTCAGTGTCCATCCGCACGTTCATGTGTCCATTCATTCGCCATCTTACTGTGAGCCTGGGGCTGGGTGCTGGCCTAAAGAAATGCCAACACGGGCTGTCTTGGTGAGGGCGCAGAGTACCCCTAGCCACCCCAAAGCCACCTGGAAAAGCCAACTTTGAGACAAGCCTGTTCTAACCAGGCTTCCTCCTCAGGCCTCCAACATCCAGGGAGTCTCCAGTGGCCACAGGTGGCCTGTTTTCCGAGACAAGGAAAAGGGATTTGGGCCACAAGCTCCAGAGAGAGGCAAAGATGGGGGAGAGTTCGATGGGGCTGGCTGTGATCCAGCAGCGGGTATGTGACTAAGGTTGGGCCAATCAGAACAGCAAATCGTCTTGGCGCCTCCTGATGCATTCAGGAATGAACATGTTTCCAAGTTGTTCAATAATTCCCAGTTCCAGGAATTCAGTGGGATGGCTCAGATGAGAGATGATCTTTCTACTGGACTTGGAGCTTTGAAGAGGTAAGCGCCCCAAAGGCTACCAGGGGAGAGAACTTGCCTGAGAGCAAAGCAGAGCTTCTATATTCTGGTGACATTGAGTACCTGGATCCAGCCATGCCTGAAGCTGGCTGCCTACCTTTTCCCAGGAGCCGCTTTCTTTTTTAACCCAAGTCAGTTAGAGGCAGCCTTTCAGGCACTCATCTAAGAGAGATGGCTAATAGGAGGAAAGAGAAAAGAGAGAAGAGAAAGGTGGAGAGTAGCTGGGTGTAGTTTGGGAGAAGTAACAGTGAAACACCCTTGTTAGATGTGAGGTCAAATGACGTCTTATGAATCGTGATGTCAAATATTCATATAAAACTATCATTATAATGTAATCCATACCCTCCCCCTGCCCAGATCATCAGTAAGTTCTACTGTGCTCAAAAATGTGTTGGGAGGAGAGACTATTTTGTGGGACTGGTAGAAGTGGAGTCTCTCGTCTCCCGTCTGAGATGAGGTAGTGTGACCAGCTGTGGGAAGCAGGGACCCAGAGGCTGATGCGGCTGTGACGGAACACGTAATCCTTCCTGGCCTACTGGGCTGGGTCAGGTGAAAACCCCTGGGTTTTCGCCTGGTTCCAAGAGACCCGAAGAGCGCTTTGATTCCTGGAATACTTCTATATGATCTGGGACTCCCACAGCTGGGACCCGTCTGCACCCAGCACATTTGTGTCCTAACATGCGTGTTCATGAGCTGCTCCGCTCAGGCCCCAGAAGAGCCTCCGAGGGCAAAGGACACATCTGTGCCGTTCCTGGTTACCTGAGACATCCACTTTCTCCATGGAAGGTGCGTAGGAAATGTGGAACTAATAAGCGAGCATCCCCAATTGCTTAAATATTTACCGTCCATTCTCTTAGGTTCCCGGCCAGGATGGCGCATTGAGGTGCTAGGGGAGGTTCCCTTTCCATGTACAAATACATAGAAGTACTGGACAAAATATAACCATTTTTATCAGAATACAGAGCCAAGGGGCACCTAGGTGGCTCAGCCTGGGTCTTGGGATTGAACCCTGCCTCTGGCTCCCTGCTCAGATCAAGTCTGTTTCTCCCTCTCCTACTCCCCCTGCTTGTGCTCTCTCCTCTCACTCTTAAATAAATAAATAAATAAATAAATAAATAAATAAATAAATAAAATCTTAAAGAAAAAAAAAAAGAATACAGAGCCAAGAACAACAAGAAGAGACCTCCAGCTTGTATGGGGTGCAGGAGATGGACCTGAAATGCCCACAGAAGGGTCAGGACTGGGGTTCTAATGCCCAATGGGGACAGGTGCTGAAGACCTCACCTGTGAGTTCATACAAGGAGGCTCCTGCATGAAGCGGGGGGCCCTCCAGGGGCTGTCTCATCCAGGAACAGGTGAGAAAACCCTACTTACTGGCCTTGGATGGTGTCCCCAGATACGGAGCTCAATTTCTCCCGACCTGGGTAGTGATGAAACTTCAGACCAAGAAATGAAATTAGAAACTGGCCCAGAATCAGGCCCTGGTGGGACAGCCCTGGAGGGTTCTCCACAACCCTGGTGATGGGTGGATGCTCCAGGATCCTGGCTTCTGCCAAAGAGGGGCTCACCGTGGACGATCACAACAGCACACCGAGACCTTGCCATCATCACAGAAAGAGCAGAGAGAAAACACCAGGGAAAGCTCAGATGTCGCGGCAGTCCCAAAGAGACTGGAAAAGAGGGATGTTTAAACGGGAAAGGGATGATGGACTGGAGAGAACCCACAACACAAGGACTGAACGGGATGGAAAAGAATGTGCGGTTTTTAGAAAGAAGTACATGGAAGTCCGGGAAATGAGCAGGGGGGTGATTGAGATGTCATTTTAAGGCGACGGCAGAGAAAGGGAAAGGACAAATTTATTCGGAGATGGGAGACTCACCAGAGTGCCGAAACAGCCAAGCGCTGGTTAGGAGACCACCCCCATGGCTCTATTTCCTCATTTGAAAATATGCGGCCTCATACCAGCCTCCGAGCATTACGAGAAGATCAGAGTGGGTCAGTTTCTGTAAGAGCGCTGGAAAAGTGGGAGTGGGGTCATGGGTTCTAACCAAATGGCTTCAAGCTGTCATTCCCAGGAGGGATTTCAGTCATTGCACTGTTTTCCCCTCAGAGAAACATCTGCAGAACACCTGGGGGTGCTTAAGAGGGCGCGCCGGGGCTCTAGTCTTTGGGGTGTGGTCCCTTCCATCCATCAGCTCTAGACTGCAGGCCCAGTGGGTCTGGCCACGGAGGGAGGTGGTTCAGCTCAACAAGCAGGGGACATCTGAGTTCCTGAGAAGCTGCGGTGACATCGTAGCCCACAGCCCGTCTACAGGCTGTGAAAGGTCCTGCGGCGTTTTGGGAGGTGGGGAGCTGGGGGAGTCCAGGAGTACTTGTGCACGGTGCCACGCTGGCCTGGGGTATGCGGCCTTGGGCTGTCCGGGCTGGGGTTTGGATCCTGGCTTGTAACTTGCTAGGCCACATCGGCAAGTTTTGCTGCCTCTCTGGCCTTGGATTTCTCAGCTGTGAAGTGCAGATGACAAAACCTTTGTCTTAGGCCAGTGGAGGGGCTCATTTGAGTGAATGTGGGGAAAGTGTCTGGCATCACGCCTGGTACACAGGCAATGCTCAATACATGTCCTTCGCTGTTCTAAGCCCTCGCCTTTTCTTTCTTCCAAGAAGGAGAACTTTGGGGCAAGTCAGCCCACAAACTCTGCACGTAGAAAGCGGGCAGAGGAGGTCTGCCTCCTGGGGCTGGGCATGGTTTAGGGGCCACGTTTTTATAGGGGCAGGGAAACAAGCGACAGAGCCATCTCCTCAACACTGTGACCTTCACACGATGTCACTCATTTTCTGGCCCTCGGTTTTCTCATTCACTGGGCATCTCCTTGGAGCCTGTGCCGTATCTGCCCGTGTTTTTCCTCACCAAGAGAACCCAATCATGTTTGGGGCATCAATATGGCCAGATTCTCCTGTAGACAGGAGCAGCCATGTGACACGGTTCTGGCCCAGGAGACGGGGGTGCAGGTTCTGGTGGGTAGGGGTATCTCTCCCTGAACACAAAGGCAAAGCTCCCTTGAAGAAAATCCGCCCCACCCTCAACCTGGCCCATCCTTCTCATGCCTGAACAGCAGACACGAGGCCTGCAGGTGTGGCAGCCATCTTGTAACTGTGTCTCAACACAAAAAGGGAAGGCGGAAAGGAAGAAAGAGCACAGGCTGTAGGGGCAGGCCGAGCTTACTTCTCCACTTTCTGGCGGGGTGGCCTTGGGGGTGTTACTTCACTTCTCAGAGCCTCACTTCCCACTGTCCGTAAAATGGGGGTAACACCTCTACCTTGCACAGTTCTTGTGAGGATTAAACGGTGCCACGGATACAAAGCCATCTTTTCTGCTGTAAAGGGCTATCTGGGTATTCGTAGTGGCCCTTACATCGTGCTGTAGAGAACAGTTACTTCAGGCTAAAACAAAGAAGAGACCCTTTATTTCTCCTCTTGGAGAAAGTTCCAAGGCTGGACACAGGCCCCAAGCCAGCCAGCCTGGCTCTTGAGCCGATCAGCTATGCAAACAGGAAGGGACTATCCAAACATTTGGAGCGCAGGAGGCTGGCCCAGCGTGGGGCTCCTCATGGAGGCCTCTCTCCACATTGTGCCTTCTCATCTCCCAGCTGTGAGCACCTCCAAAGTCAAAAGTCAAAGAGGAGGCCGGTCCTCTAAGGGGCTATGTTCAAAGGCTCCCCTTCTGGTGCCCGGCCCACCAGCCTGGGCCAGACCAGCTTCCTTCCGGCTGGAGGATGACAGCAGCCCCTCTGTGGGCTCCCCGGGGTCCCTTGCTCTTCCCCCTCCTCCCACCTCTTTGTCACAACTGTAGCCAGCGTAATTTTTTTTGAAATGCAAGTCAGTTCCTGTCACCCTCTGGCTGAAACTTCCATGCTCTCTTTGAGGGAAAGATTGAAGTCCCTGACACCACCTTCCAGGCCCTGGATGGCCTGGCCTCTGCCTGCAGCTCCGGTTTTCCTCCTCCAGCCAGTCTGGTCTCCTTTTAGTTTCTGGAATGTGCCAAGGTCCCTACTGTCTCAGGGCTTTGCCCACAGTGTTCCCATTTTCTAGAACACTCTCCCCTTCTCCCCTCCTCCTCTCTCTGGCCCATCTTGCCACGTAACATCCTATTCTCAGCTCTCAGCTCAAGTGTCACCGCAAGTTCTGGCTGAGCCTGCAGCAAGCCTGGCCTGCGAAGGGCCTGCCCTTCCCCCACAGCATTCATCCAGCCTGCTGCCATTCACCTAGTCACATGGTGATCTCACACGGTCAGTAAAGGCTACTCAGCACAGGGATTTCGGGTTGCCTTGTTCCCACCCACGTCCCCGCTACCTGGCATGGCCTCCGTAGGGAGCCAGTGCCCAGTAAATGTGGAAGTCAGGTGTGCCTGTCGATTCAAAACGGAGAGGGAGCTGTTTACTGAGCACCTGCTGAGTGCCAGGCAGGCCTTCGCTGCCTCCTCACAGCCGCCCTGGCAGGCAGGGACTCCAGTCCGTGTTCTACAAAAGGGGAAGCAGAAGCTCCAAGAGGGGCAGTGACTTGCCCAAGGTCACACACCTGGCAGAGGCCCTGCTAGGATTTGAGACTCGGTCCCACGCCCAGCTTCCTGCCGGGTGGAGTTAGCCCCAGGGATCACCGTACATTTGTTTCCTCATCTGCAGAATGGGGATGGAGCGGTACCTACCTCATAGGCTGTTGTGAGCATTGGGCCACTCAAGTGCTTAGCTCAGAGCCCGGCACACATTAAGCGCCCAGCAACTGTGAGCTATCATCGTTATTGCGTTGGTCAAAGAACAAATAAAAATAACTTTGTCCTCTCGGGAACCGCAAAGGGGCAATCGGAAGGTCTCTGTGGGTGAACAAGCACGTGAATGGTGAGTGAGTGGACAGCAAGTGAATGAGCAGCTGAATGACTGAAGAAATGGGAGAACGGCCGGCAGAGCTAGAGGAGGGATCCACGAGCGAACGTGTGAACTAACAGAGGAACCTGAGAAAGTGTGTGTGCGGGGAGGATGCACACCTGAGGTCTGGGAGACCCGGAGCTGACTTGGGGCCCCCGGGCCGCCCCCCACCGGCTCACCTGTAGCGCCGCAGCTCGCCCTCCAGCCGCCGCACCCAGCGCTGCAGGCCGGGCACCTGTCGCGCCAGCGCCTCGAGCTCGCGCACGCGACCCAGACTGCGCAGCACCGCCGCCCGGGCCTCCTCGGCGCGTCGCCGCACCTCGGCCTG
>NC_048221.1:54916957-54924218 GCF_002007445.2 Ailuropoda melanoleuca | reverse complement strand
CCACCGCACAAGGCCGAGCGCCTTGCTGAGCACAGGGCTGAAGTGTTTGTTGGCAGAATCCCAGATGCTTGGGCTGGGTCCATATGTCATTCAGTGCTTCCTTCTCGACATCCCAGAGGTCTGGCCCCCCACAGGTGTTTGGTGGCCAGTGACTGTCTGATGAACAGGGACACTATTTTAGCACCTGGCCCCGGCCCTGAGGGAGGCCCATAAATATTTGCTGAATGACCCAGTGAGCTGCCTGTCTCCCCCACTAGGCAGGAAGCTCCTTAAGGGTGGGGACAGGGCATTTTTCACCCCTTATCTCCTAACGCACCGCACCCCCTACCCCCTAGCCTGGGACCACAGAGAGCTCAAGATGCCTGTTGAATGACTGGATGTGCGAGACGGCCCAGGTTTCCTAGAGTTCAACTACTGAGTTAGAAGAGGCAAGACGACATAGTGAGGGTGGGGGGAACGCGTGGGATGGTGATCCGGGTGGGACAGGGGTTTTGGAGGTGGAATGGCTGAGGAGAAGAGGCGGCCTAGAGCGGGTTGAATGCAATGGGTGGGATGGGGAGGACGCAGTGAGACGAAGTGGGGTGGGGCTGCCCTTAACCCCCCTTCCACTTCCTCAGCGGGTCCTGGGCTGCTCAAACGACCCCCGCCCCCCCCCTGCAGTCACGGNGAGAGCGCCGCGGGGCAGCCGGGGCCCAGAGCGGGTGCCGAAGTAGCCGCAGAGGCGCGCGTGGAACTGGCGGAAGGTGAGCTCCGGCGGCTCCGCGCGCAGCGCCAGACGCGCCTCCTCTTCGGCATCCGCGTCCCCGTCGGTGGCCACCACAGCGGCCGCGGCCTCGGCGGTCGCATCCCCCGGGTTCGTCTCTCCGGCCGCCGCATCCCCGGAGGCCTCCCCGGCGGCGGTCCCCTCGGCGCGCAGCCCCAGCACGGCGCAGAGAGCGCGAAAGTCGGCGCGGGGCAGGCGGCCGGCGCCGCGGCAGTCCAGGTGGTGGAAGACCTCCTGCAGGTACTGGTCCAGGCCGGTGGCCAGCACCACGATCTCGTTCTCCACGCCGCGGTCCAGCCCGTAGTGGTGCGCCAGCGCGCTCAGCAGCCACTGGGTGCGCCGCGCGGGTCGCCGGTACGGGTCACCCGCCGCGCCCTCCATGCCGGCCTCCCGGCCCGGGCCGCTCGCCTCCATCGCGGCCGCGCGTCGCTCCTCGGGTCCCTCCGCCCCGCCACTTCCAGGGGCGGCCCCGGAGTTCCTCGAAAGGAGGGGCTTAGCGGTCGCGGTCTGGTTGGAGCTGCGCGGAGGGCCGTGTCCAGCAGCTGCTCTGGCTTGGCGGGGCGTCTGTGTTTACTCGGGTTGGTTTGGAGGAGGCTGGGGTAGGGGGGCTTGTTCCTCTCTCTGGCTCGCTTTTCCGGGTGACCCCCCGCTCTCTTCTCCCCTCATCACTCCCGGGGCGTCCCTGGCGTCTCCTTTTCCCCTCCCAGTCCCGGCTCTGTCGGCTTGCAGCTCCTGCACGCTCTGTCTCACTGCGCTGAGAGTTGGCTCCGGTACCGGCGAGGCGTGGGCGCAGGATAGGAAGACGGGGAGGGACCGGAGGGTAGCTGCCCGGTCCTGTTGCTGGGGGCGTGTCCCCCAAGCCCACGTGTCACTCCACCCTTTCTTCGGGGAAAGTCTTTCCTGCTGGCTCTAACCGCCGTCTCCCCGCGCGGGTGCGGAGAAGCCCCTCTCTCCTTACGTTCAGATGCAGGGTTCCCAAACTCACGTGTGGCTCTACCGTAGATGGTGCAGAGGCTTACGTGTTAACTAGACCAGAGAGACAGGGCTGGAGAAGTAAGTGGACTGCTTAAGGGACATCCCGCTGGTAAGAAGTCGATCTGAGATGGACCCTCGTTCTCTAAGCTCTGTGTGTGTTTGGTAGGGCGTTGGGGTGGGGGAGACGGGGATAGAAAAGTGGTTTCCAGCCCTCACCTTTGTGCCTGTGGATGGTGAGTTGGCGATGCGACCTGAGTTCCGTCTCTGAGCTGGGGTTATGCTAACAGGGTTGTTTGGCCAACCTTTTCTCTGGTGCCTTACAACACATTTCTGGAAAAAAAAAAACAACAAACACCTTCTCAGGGGAGACCTAGGCTGTTTTTCGTTTCTCTTTGATGAGAGAGGTGCCATGCTCCTGTTACCTGCACTGGGATGCGTTACCCAGCCACGTTGGAGCAAGAGCTAGACCTTATTCAACTGTCCCTGGCTGTGAGATGGGCAGAACCTGGCTTTCTGTGTAACTCTAGGAATTTAAATGCCAAATTCTGGAATTTGAAAAGGCACTAAAATTCTGTCTTCTGTGCTGCAGTATCCCAGAATCAGCACTTTATTTGGCAAATCCCTACTCGTTCTTGAAGATTTTGTCCAAGGGAAGCAGTTAGATGCTTCTCCCCAGCCATTTTGGACATAATTTTTTTTAAAAATTTTGACAGCAAGAGCATTTTGACAAAAAGTTTTACATCCATCCCACTTCTTGGCTCCTGCCTTCGAAAAAGACACGTGCACAGGATGTTCACTGTATCACTGTTTATGATATTGAGAAACTAGAGACAACCTGGTACTCAACAGCGCATCAGCCACGATGAATCACCAAAAAGGGACGAGTGAAATAAGCAAGTTGCAGCCTCTTATGTACAATGTTATGACTTCGATAACAATAACAACAAAACCACACCAAACGCTATTAAATATTTTCTATAAGGACTTGTGTATGTAACTGCACAGAGAAAGACGGGAAGTCCGGGGATGGAGCCCACATCAGGCTCCCTGCTCAGTGGGGAGCCTGCATCTCCCTCTCCCTCTGCCCCTCCCCCACTCATTCTCTCTCTCTGTCTCTCTGTCTCTCTTTTTTTAAAAAGATTTTATTTATCTATTTGACAGAGAGAGAGAGAGACAGCCAGTGAGAGAGGGAACACAAGCAGGGGGAGTGGGAGAGGACAAGCAGGCTCCCAGTGGAGGAGGCTGATGTGGGGCTCGATCCCAGAATGCCCGGATCACGCCCTGAGCCAAAGGCAGATGCTTAACCACTGAGCCACCCAGGCGCCCCTCTGTGTCTCTCTCTTTCAAATAAATAAAATCTTTAAAATATTAAAATTAAAAGAAAAAGATGGAAGGATTCAAAACTGATGCAGGGGTTATTTCTGGGGATCAAAGATGTTTAGCTTTTGCTGTAACATTTCCCTTTTTGCCAAGGCGACTTCTTTCTTTCTTTTGGGGAGGACACACCTTATTTACCATTTATATACCATAAAATTCACCCGCTGAAGGGTGTAAATACGTGCTTCTAGTAGAGTCTAGAGCCATCACAATCTAACTTCATAACGTTCTTATCACTCGTTTCCCCAAACCCTTGTCCTGGTTGGCTCATTTTCCCGTCACCTTCCACCCCAACCTCCCGCACTCGGTAACCACCACTCCCTGTGTCTACAGATTTGTCTATTCTGGACATTTCGTATAAACGGAATCATACAGTATGTGACTGGCTCCTTTTTGAAACATTGGCAGTAATGTTTTCAAGGCTCACCCACACCACAGCACGTATCAGTACAGCCTTACTTTTATGGCGGAGTGATACTCGATCGTGGAGCTAGACCACGTTTTTGCTTCTCTGTTCATCAGTTGATGGACATTTGGGCTGTTCCCACCTTTTGGCTGTTCTAAATAGCACTGCTGTGAACACGCATGTGCAAGTTTCTGCGTGGACATGTTTTCATTTGTCTTGTGCTTAGACCCGGGCGTGGGACCTCTGCTTGGATGGTAGTTTTACGTTTAAGTTTTGAGGAACATGCCAGACTGGTGTTCATGATGGCCGCACCATTTACCTTCCCAGCAGCTGTGTTTCCGTGTGTTTCCTGACAGGTTAAGTAACACGGATGTTCAGGCCTCCATCTCGCCTCATGGGGCCCCTGCTCTTCCTCAGCAAGTTCCTGCCGTCTTCCATTCTGCTCCGTGTTCACACCCGCATCCAGTCTGTCAGGCCATTGTCTGCTCTACCGACACAACACATCCCGGATCCCACTCTTGCCCCACTCCAGGGGTACCACCCTGGGCCAACCCCCAGCGTCTCCCACCTGTATTCCTGCAACAGGGTCCCCCAAGAATGGCCTGTGGGCTCCTACAGTCCGTTCTCCACAGCCAGAGGATCCCCTCCTCCCTGCTCAGGAACCCCTAATTCTTTCCCTCTCACAGGGACCGAAAGGTCTCAGTTTCCCCCCAGCCTCCGCCTCATCTCTTGCCATTGCCCTTCCCCTTGACCTCTTCTCACTCCCTTCAGGGTATTTGCAGCTGCTTCCCCCAGATGTTTACCTCCTCAGGCCATCACCTCCTCAGTGAGGCCTTTGGTGACCCCGAAAGCACTCTGCACCTCTGACAGACTCACAATCTGTCAGTTAAACTGTCAGTCAGCCACGAGGGTAGCAATACTGGTCCGTTCCCCTGGAACGGTGCCTGGCACGCTGAAAGGAGGCAGTCCCCCTCCACCTTCCTTCTCAGCTGCCTCCCTGGTTGCCCTTGGGATTGGTGGTGTGTATTGCCTTCCACATGTTTTCTTTGCCTATACGTGATATGTGTATTTTTTATTTGTATTATTTATTATGTATATTCTTTCGAGGCAGCTATTACGTCATGCTGCTGTTCATCTGTGGGCCTCACATGAGGTCTGGGCTTCACGAGGCCAGGAACCTGGTGCCCCTCGGTCCCAGCAGGGGCCTGGCACGGCGTAGGCACTAATAATATTGGTTCGTATGAACACACATTTGTAGAAGTGAACTCACTGCCTCTAGCTGGCCTCGGTGGGATTTGGTGTCTTTTGACCCAGCGATGCTGGAGTCAGGGAGACTCCAAACGTTGGTAGCTGATTGGACCCCCAGCTGGAGCGCAGAAGCTTCTAGGCCTGGAGCCCCACAGCCTGTGGGTTTGCTGTGTACATTTAGGACAGGACTCGGGAACTTGGCTTGGGACCTTGGAGTTGGATCTGAGCAGTTAGTGCTGAGAGCTGGCAGCAAGCAAGACTGGGGCGCTCCACCCACCCCCCACCCCCGTCACTGCAGCTGGGGACGGCTTTTGGCGAGGGAATCCTTTGAACCGTAATGTTCCTGGGCCAGTCAACATTGAAAAGAAAGCCTTTAAATATCTCGCCATGGAGCGTTGCCTGGGCCTCCACCCCCTCTCCCCCTTCACCCTCCCCCTCTGCCCTGAAGCTCAGTGGGGGCCAGGGAAGTCAGGGTTGATAATGGTGCTCTGTCAGGCCTGTCGGTCTGCAGGGCAGTGTTACCAGGCGCCTCTGAAATCATTCCAGTCGGACCCACAAGGTTTTTGTTGAAGGTTCGAAGTGAGCAAACTCAGAGGTCTCCTGGGCTCTTTTGTCTGAGCTGGGGGATGGGTGTGCGTCTGCGTGGGGGAGAGCAGAGGCCCTGGCAAAGAGATGATTTTGTGAAGTCAGTTCACTATTGTTTGAGCCATTTCAAAAAGGATATTGTTTAAAGCGCCTTTAAACACCCCATAAAAAATGCTAAAAACCAAAAATCACCACCAGAGGAGGGGACCCCAGATACCTCTGATGTATTTGTTTCCAGGCGTTTTCCATGCATTTGGGCATGAAAGAACTTCCCTGGGGTGGGGGTTACATGACTGGACACATCTGTCAAAGCCCTTCAAAGGGGCAACTTTACAGGACGCGCATCGTAGCTCATTAAACTCAACATAAAGAAACAGGGTGGAAATGCTGTTGCTGGAATCTTTTTTTGCACATGGACCGTACTTCCTAAGCAGGCTTGCTGCCATCATTAATACTCCTTTGCAGTGTTCCCGAGCACCACTTGTGTTCCCACTCACGACTGAGCTGGGAGGGGCTTCGTCCTCCCCCAGGGACGCGCGTCAAGGTGGTTTGCAGTTTTTCTCCGTTAAAGCAACACCGTGAACTGTTGGCTCTGTGTCCGGGTGATTTACTACAGCGCCAGGGAGCTGGAACATTTTATGCACTCTTGATACTGTTGAACTGTTTTTCAGAAAGCTTTGTGTCATTCTGCGCAGCCCCCTGGAGTGTCTGGGAATGTCTGTGAGCCATCATTTTTAGTGACAAAGCTATTATATTTTCAGGAGTCTTGGCTAGTAGATTTGCTTAGCGTTCAGACACCAAGTTTTATTTCTATTAAAAATTGGACTGAACGAGGCAAAGATTTCTTAGATACAACACAAAGTGAATGGTCCAAAAAAGAAAAAAATCGGTAAATTGGACCTCATCAAAATTCAAAACTTTTGCACTTCAAACGGCGGTGGTAAAGACACCATTAAGAAAGTGAAAGGACCGGCAGGAAACCAGGAGAAAATATTTGCAAAACATAGATCCCATAAAGGACTTGTATTCAGACTTTCCAAAAACTCCTACCACTCAATAAGAAGAAAAACAACCCAATCAAAAAGGGAACAAAACACAGGAACAGACATTTTACCAAAGAGGATTTATGGATGACCAGTAAATCCATGAAAAGATCTCAGTATCATTAGTCATTAGGGAAATACAAAATAAAGCCACAATGGAATACTATTTCATACTCCTGAGAATCCATAATAAGTTAGACAATATATGGTTTCTGGAGGGTGTGGAGAGATAGGAACTTTCATACTCTGATGGTGGGAACGTGAAACGTGCAGCCGCTTTGGAAAAACAGTTTGACAGTTTCTCAAAAAGAGAAAGCATGGAACTGCTGATGTGGAAATACTGGGGTTTGGGAGCGAATGATTAGGAAAGAATTCTTGAGACGTCTTCAGTGCAAAAAAGGTGTTTTTTTTAAAACATGGGGACAGGACCCGTGGGCAGAAAGCTGCATTGGGGTTGTGACAGGTGACTATATACTTTCAAGTTCGGAGGGGGGTTAGGGATAGCCTAAGTCTCTAAAGAATTTTGGAAACAAGGTTTCCAGGACCTTGAGGGGCTAGCTGTTATTAGGAAAAGGTCATTTATTACTGTCTACCAAAACCCCAGTCATGAGACCCTTCAGATGTATATCAGTGCACCATATGCTTGGGGGATGATTGCCAATATATATCTTTGTGGGGGGAAGGTAGAGATAAAGGAAGTTTCCAAAGGACTTTTTAAAAATCTTTTTTTAAATTAACATATAATATATTATTTGTTTCAGGGGTACAGGTCTGTGATTCATCAGTCTTACACAACACCCAGAGCTCACCACAACACGTATACCTTCCCCAGTGTCCATCACCCAGCCGCCCCATCCCTCCCAC
>NC_048221.1:54692089-54916940 GCF_002007445.2 Ailuropoda melanoleuca | reverse complement strand
AACACACACACACACACACACACACACACACACCCCACATCTTCTTTATCCATTCATCTGTCAATGGACATCCGGTCTCTTTCCATAGCTTGGCTATCGTGGACATTGCTGCTGTGAACTCTGGGGTGCAGGTGCCCCTTCGGATCACTACATTTGTATCTATGGGGTAAATACCCAGTAGTGCAATTGCCTAGTCATAGGGTAGCTCTATTTTCAACTTTTTGAGGAACCCCCATACTGTTTTCCAGAGTGGCTGCACCATTTTGCATTCCTGCCAACAATGTAAGAGGGTTCCCCCTTTTCCACATCCTCGCCAACATCTTCATTTCCTGACTTGTTAAGTTTAGCCATTCTGACTGGTGTGAGGTGGTATCTCATTATAGTTTTGATTTGTATTTCCCTGATGCCGAGTGATGTTGAGCATTTTTTCATGTGTCTGTTAGCCATTTGGATGTCTTCTTTGAAGACATGACGTGAAGAAATGTCTGTTCATGTCTTCTGTCCATTTCTTGATTGGATTATTTGTTCTTTGGGTGTTGAGTTTGGTAAGTTCTTCATAGATTTTGGATACCAGCCCTTTATCAGATATGTCATTTGTAAATATCTTCTCCCATTCTGTCGGTTGTCTTTTGGTTTTGTTGACTGCCAAAGGAATTTTTATACATAAAACGAGTGTTACAAGATCCTGGAAGTCTGGCTGATGTTAAGCTAAGGTTGCCTTTTGCCTCTAGCAAAGTCTTAACATCGAGGCAGTTGAGCTCCTAGAGGAAGATCACTCTGCCTGTTTCAAGGGCTTGTCAATGGGTTGTAGGTAGTAAGGAAATTTAATTATTTTTCTTTTGCATTTGTACCCACATCACTACCACATGACCCAGCTATTTTACTCCAAGTGTCTACCCAAGAGAAATGAACACATCTGTCCACACAGAGAACTTTCATGGGTGTGTTCATGAGAGCATTTTTCATAAATGTCTAAATGTTTGACCTCAATGTCTATTACCTGATGAATGGATGGACAAAATGTGGTATATAACACAATGGGACATTATTCAGCCACAAAAGGGAATGAAGCATTGTACAGCATGAATGAACTTCAAAAGCATTCTGCTAAGCGATAGAAGCCAGTCACAAAGCCAAGCCACATATCATATGACTCCCTCTATATGAAATGTCCAGAAAAGTCACATTTTTAGAGCTAGAAAGTAGATTAGTGGTGGCCTGGGATTGGAGCTCAGAACCAAGATTAATCGTAAATGTGCATGAAGGGTCTTATTAGGGAGATGAAAATGTTTTAAAACTTATTTATGGTGATGATTTCATCACTTGGTAAAGTTACTAAAAATCATTGAATTCTATACTTGAAATGGGTGAATTTTATGATATAAAATATACCTCAATACAGCTATCAAAAAGGGGGGTTGGAGATGGCAAGAAGAAGATGGGTATAGTTGTTCCCTGAATATTCATCCAACTGCCAGAGGCTTGGGAGAACTTCAGAAAGCTCTCTGGGTGCCCATGGAAGCTTTGGGGCTCCCCTATCCCGACAGGAAGAAGGACGCAGTGATTGAATGCCTTCAAATTGCTCCCATCCAAGGGATGCCTCTCCGCACAGTGGGTTTGCCCTTCCTCCTATCCAGACATGGAGTCAGCTCTTCATCCCCTTGAGTCTCGGATGACCCTTGGGACCTGCTCTGGTCAATGGATATGGCAGAAGTGACGCTGTGCCATTTCAAAGCCTAGGTCTCAAGAGGCTTTTTAGCTTGTACCTTTGCTTTCTTGGACCCCTACCCTGAGAATGCCTTCTGAGGAAGCTAGTCCAGCCTGGTGGAGCATGAGGGGTCTCACGGGGGGAGGGTAGGGGGAATTGAGGTCCCCCAGCCAAGGTCACCAACTGCCAGACATCTGAGGCCATCTTGGAACTTCCAGCCCTATTGATACAGATGATACAGCCCATTGAGTGAGCCCCGGCCCCACCAGTGAAGATCTACCCAGCTGACCCATAGAAGTGTAGAAAATAAAGTGGCTGTTGTTTTATGCCATTAAGTTTTGGGATGCAGCAATAGGTGACTGGAACGCATACCTTTTTTCTCTACTTTGACTTTGCCTGTCCCGAAGACATCTTTGTGGAGGTGAGGTTGTGGACGCATCTCTCACACCTGACGCATCTCTCACACCTCTCACACCAGGTGGCACATGTTTGCCCTCACTCCATCCCACGACGCTCTGGGTTTTGACTTAGGCACCATTTCTCTCAGGGCAGTGGTTCTAAACCTCGGCTATGCGATAGAACCTTGGTGGAGATAACGTTGAAAAAATATGGGGTCAGTTCCAGTCATTGATTATTGTGCAACAAATCATCCTAAACCTTAGTGGCTTAAGACAACAAGAATTTGCTTCGGTCATGAAACTGCAGGTTGGGGAGGGCTTGGTGCTAACCGCTGGTTTCGCTACACGCGGTGTCAGGTGGGGTAGCTTGGAGGCTGGGAGCTGGGATCATCTGAAGCCTGGCACTCTTCCGTGTCTGGCGGTTGAGGCTGGGAATCAGTTGGGAACTGTTGGCCGGAACATCCACATGTGGACTTGACGTGTGGCTGCTTGGGCTCCTCATAACATAGCGGCTGAATTCTTAGAATGAGCTCCCCCAGAGAACAAGGCAGACAAACGTGCAGTTTGGATGAGCTGGCCTCAGAAGTCAGAGTGGCACTTCTGCCGTACTGTGTTGGCTGAGATGATCACAAAGGTCTGTCTGGGTTCAAGGGGGAAGGGTCTAGACCCACCACTGGATGGGAGGAGCGCCAACATCACTCTGTAAGAAGAATGTGTGGGAGGAGATCTATTGAGGGGGCTACCTTTGAAAAATACAGTCTGTTTCTGGTTCCTAAGCCCAGCCCTGGAGAATCAATGCTGAAGGCCTGGAGTGAAGCCCTAGGATTGAAGTTTTTACGTGTTCCTGGGTGATTCTGGTGCATATCCAGGACCAGGCAGCGGCCCTTTGTGTAAGATCTATGGCGCCTCAATCCTGAGCTCAGAGCTGTCCCCACAGGAGATGCTGTAGAGATTGGCTGCTGCCCTGGGTGGTACTGTGACCAAGGACCCTTTGGAGGGAAACCAGGCTCAGGCCAACGGGGGGACCCGAGGAGCAAGACGGCTGCTCATGTGCAGGGCAGGGTGGTCTCACTAACCGGCCCTCATTAATGGGGCCTTTTGGGAGCTGGTGTATCCCAGTAGACTTCTTCCAACACTGTGTGTGTCTTTGGCGCTTCCTGGTTATAGACGGTAGTCTCCAGGCTGCTGGTGGTACGGTCTGCTAGGGTGGTATGGCATTCAGTGGGGAGAGTTTGAGTCCTGCTCTCCAGGGTGCTCATTGCCATTTGGTGACTTCCCCTCATAGCTGTTCTCCAGCTTCAGTTTTCTTAGACTGATTCAACCTGAGGAATGTTGGAGGACCCCAGTGGGCAGTGGGCAGTATTCTAGGAGGGGCTGCCCTCAGCCCCTGGGGGTGGTCTAGGGAGGCGGGACGTGGGAGGCAGGGGACCTGGGTTCCAGCTCCAGCTCTGCTACAGTTTTGCTCTTTAGCCTTGGGTAAGTCATATCTCCCCTCAGAGCCTCAGTTTCCCCAACAGTCACGTGTGTGGAGCTTCAGCTCCCATTCTCTTGAATGACCTGTGTGGAGTGGAGCTGCTCTGCCTTAACAAAAACCTGATGTGGCTCCCCATTGCCCATAGTCTTGGAGCCCCGCCTGCCCTCCACACCTGTGTACCAGGGGCCCTGCTCTCCACTCCAGCCTCATCATCCCTTCCCTGAACTTGCCATGCACCTTTAACCCTCTGGGCTTTTGTATATGCTGTTCCCTCTGCCTGGAATACTTTCTCTTGCTTTCACTGTCTGGCAAACCCTAGAGTTTTTGTCACCTCCTCCATGAAGTCTGCCCCTGTTCCCCCTGCTAGTTACCTCTGCCATGCGTCTCTGCACCCTAGCCCCTTGGGTATTCTGTGATCGACATCGGGAGCAACGGCTAGCCTTCTGTCAGCTGGGAGGTTGGCCGGGGCCGGGGTGGGGGGGGGTGTTGTTTGCAGACCAGCCCAGGCCTTGGAGTCAGTCTGGATTTCAGTCCGGCGCTGCTGCGACACTCGCCTGTGTGACCTCGGGCAGGTCGCGCCACCAATCTAAGCCTCTGTCTCCTCATCTCTGAGTTGGGGCTCATGGTCACTGAACAGAATTCTCAGGATATTTTAAGGACATCAGCGACAGAAGCAGAGAATTTTTGTGAAAGAGGTTTGGGGTGGGGTTATCAGAGTTTCCAGAGCCCGTTGCTTCCCTTGCCTTTATCAAAGCATGGGAAGTGGGGGCTGATGGAGGTTAGGGGGAGCAGAAACCCCTTTTCCCTGTAGTGTAGGGAAGGGCGAGGCATATAATAGGTGCTCACGTTCAGAGCAGGAATTCCTTAAAGATTGAATGAATAAGTGGATGAATGAATGAGTGAATGAAAGGAGGCAACTAGTTGCTGAATTTGGATACACCTTTTTGCCAGACCTTGTCTGTGCACTTGGTCCGGGACCGGAGGCCGAGGCGGGAAATCCCGCCCCCAGGAGCCCTGCCCCGGGGCGGGAGCCGCGCCCGTCTCCTAGCAACTGTCAAACATAATTGCTCGGCGGCGTTCCGCGGGCCTCCCTGCCCGGGTGGGCAGACTGCGTCCTTGGAGCCTTCTGGCCGGGCGGCTGTGCGACCGGTGTAGGAGCTGACCGACGTCACGGTCTGAGCCCAGGCTGCTGCCCAGCGCATCCCCTCGCAGGTACCAAAGGTCCCCCTCCACCTGCCGCTCCAGTTGGGCACCCCATTCTAAACAAAACGTTAGCCCAGGTTCCTCCTCCATGGACCCTGAGCTTGTGCCCCGAACCCAGCGCTCAGGGCCCATTCGTGTCTTGCCTCGGGGGTTCTCGCCCTCTTTGACCTCACCAGACTCTTGCACGGGCCGTCCCCTTGCGCGGTTCGCCTGTCCCCACATTGCAAACTCCTCCTGTGCTTTGGCGCTGCTCTCACCCAGAGGCCTCCTGAGTGGAAGCACGGGGTTCTTTCCCAACTTTGCGGTTCTTGGGTTATTGCGCTCACCTGGAGCTGGCGTTCCAGAAGTACCGATGACTGACTTGTGAAAGGAGGAGCGGCTGGGGCTGGGGAGGATAGAGACTCAAGTTGGAGAAACTGGGGCTGCTCCTTATCATGATTCCTGCAAGCCACCATTCTCTGTGGTTCATTGTTGAGTGCCTACTGTGTGCCAGGCAGTGTCCGAGGTCTTGGCGGTTCGACCCAGGACAGAACATGGGAAGGGAAGGAGGAGAAGGGGGGTCATCCTGAAAGAGGCAGGGCTTACCTTCTGGGAACAGAGGGAGGTGACAGCAACACCTTTATTTTCTTGCAGCCAGGAGTGCCACGCCTGTGGGTGCTCTGCAGAATGTCGCTGCACGCCTGGGAGTGGGAGGATGAGGACAGGGCGAGCATGGGGCCCATGTCCTCCATGGTCAGCTTTTACCAGTCTGGGAGTGAGTGCGATATGGAGGAGTACCTGAAGGTCAAAGCCCAAGCCCAGGAGTCAGACTCTGAGCGCCCATGCAGCAGCGAGTCCTCATATGGGCCTGCCAGCACCTTCAACTCTGATGTGCCCCAGGTTGTCCCCTGCAAGTTCATCATCTCATTGGCCTTCCCGGTGAACACTGGTAAGTGCTGGAGCAGAATCTCAACAGCTTCTGCAAAAAGAGGTGCGCTAATGACCTTCTCCTAGAAGTTCAGGGCACCTGAGCTCCCTCCACTGGCTTTCCCAAGTGAGGTGGCCAATGCCAGCAGGAGCGGTCAGGAAGGAAACTGCAATTTTAGGGGGCCTATGGTGGGCCAAGCAAGTAAGTGATTAAATAGGCTTCACATGCTTAATCCTCTCAACAACCCTAAAAAGCAGGTGGTATTATTTCTGCTTTTTGCAGATGAATAAATGAGAAAGAGGTTACGGCATTGGTTCCCATAAGCTGGCTGTGCAAATTCCTTGTTTAAATTCTCAGATGTATTGAATGAAAATCTCTGAGCGCATAGGTATATCAATTACCTGTTGCCCCCCAAATTCTGTGTAACAAACCCAAACAACTCCCCAAGTCAGGGGGTTCAAACAGAAATCCCTTGTTCTCCTGGATAAGCAGGTCGGCGGATGCAGCCTAGGCTCCCCACGGTGGCTCTGCTCTGCGCCCCGTGTCTCTTGTCCTTCTCCTGGAGCTGTGGGTCGGCCAGTCACACTGTTGTCATCGAAAGCAGAGACACACGAGAGGGCAAGCCCAGACATCCAGGAACTCTTCCAGTCTTTGGGTACCTCCCACCTGCTAACCTTTTTTTGGCCAAAGCAAGTCACATGGTGGAACCCCCAAGATCAGGGGCAGAGAAAAGAACTCCGCTTTTGATATATGCATTTTTGTCTACTTGCACCAACCCCCCTGAAGATTAATTTCAGCTTCTCCTTGTAGTTCTATCCGTTCTTGCCTCAGATAGTTTGGAGGCTGTTTGGTTAGATGTATACCATGTTTAGAATTGGCCAATCTTTTTGGTGACTTGAACCGTTTTTACCGCCAAGACCGGGCGGAGGCAGGCGAAGCGCCCCAGGTGAAAAATGTAAGGAGGAGCTCCCTCTCGGAGTCACGCAGTGAATATTTGCGCCCCGTTACTCTACTAGCGAGGGGGCCTGGACCTGCATCTCAGCCCCCAAGTGGGGCAAACAGCATGGGGGTGGGCTGCCTCCCACAGCCTCAGGCTCTTTCTTGGTCCCAGGGAACTGTGGAGACAGGGGTGCTTTCCCACGTGAGGTTCAAACAAGACTCATTAAATCCATGTCTTCTAGGTAATAAAGGAAAATATACAGTTTTGATTGAAAAATATAGGAAACACCCTAAAATGGACAAACCTGCTGCAAAGGCTCGCCGTTACTACCACGTTGAGTATTTCCTTCTGCCCGACGATGCAGAGCCTAAAAAAGTTGACATGGTGGTGTTTCCAATGGTGGCCAAAGTGTTCCTGGACTCAGGAGTAAAGGTGTGTGCACGTGTGCACCTCGCATATGGTCTAATATTGCATAAAGTGTGCTTGCTTCCCTTGGAGCTTGCTAGAAAGGCAGGACGTTGAGTTCTACCCCAGACCTACTGAATGAGAATCCACATGGGCCTAATAATACCAATTACCGGACTTTCTATTTAGATTTCTCTATCTAGTCATTTCTTTGGTGTTTCGGAAGTTTCTTGCCGCTCTCGTGATTTCCTTCTCTGTGTGAGCACCTGTGTGCATGCAAGTGCGTGCACACCCACCTGCCGGCACACGCACCCACCTTCCTGCCTGGGGCCTGACTCTGGCTCAGTGCTTGGAAGTCACTGGAAAGGGAATGATGGGCAGGTGATTGCTCTGACTCTGTCTTTTCCGATGAACCCAGACACATGACGGGGCCCCGGCCAGGACACCCATTTCCTGATGTGAGGTGGGAGCTGGGGGAGCACGAGGCACAGAAGGCAGCCGGGTGGAGAGCAGCGCGCCGGGGGACAAGGCTGGTGGGGTGACCTCAGGCTGCTCGGCCTCCCGGTCCTGCACGCTTAAAGCCTCTTGCTGTTCCTTTACACAGACGGTGAGGCCGTGGCACGAAGGGGACAAAGTCTGGGTGTCATGGACCCAGACTTTTAACATCAATGTGACGAAGGAATTACTAAAGAAAATAAATTTCCACAAAATAACCTTGAGGGTCTGGGACACGAAGGACAAGGTTTCGAGAAAAGTCCGGTATTACCGATTAAAGAATACTGGGTATGGAGAAGACACAGGATCCTTCGGTAAGTTGGGTACTTGTGTTTTATTTGAAACATTTCTCGAGGCGTGTGACTTCTCACCAGTAACAGGTTCAAAGCCAGTGTCCCCTCCTTTTCTTGCTCCCGGGGCACAGGGGGCTTTGGGTATCAGTGGTGTGTCGTCCCTCCAGGACAGGGGTGGACCTCAGGAAGTTCCACCCCATGGAGTTGTCTGAGGCTGGGCAGTGTCCATGCATGGGTGTTGGTCACCACCCCTACCTCCGCCACATTTCTGCACTTCCTGTCCCCAGGCAGCACCCACGTGTGTGTTCCCCACCGGCCTGTCTCCTGCCTGAGTATTGGTGTTCACTGACAAAAAAGATACCAAGAAAGAGAAAACTTAAGAATCCCATGGCCCTGAGACAACCATGTTAATCTTTTCATATGGACCCTCTAGATTCTCATTTGGGTAAATATTCTTTTAAGACTTTATTTGAGAGAGAGGGAGAGCACGCACAAACAGGGGGAAAGGGCAGAGGGAGAGGGAGAAGCAGGCTCCCCGCTGAGCAGGGAGCCCAAGGCAGGTCCCTGAGGCCATGACCTGACCCAGGCTGAAGGCCCAACTGACTGAGCCACACAGGCGCTCCTGCATAAATATTTTATCAATGCCAGAAAGTCTCTTTTTGAGCTCCCCTCCGAGGAGAGAGCTAGGAAGAGTGGAAAGGTCCAGGCTTTGACGTCGGCCAGCTCAAGTCAACCTGTCTCCCATCTTGAACTAGCCAATGACCTTGGGCACCTTCCCACTTCCTCTGCTTACGTGCCTCGAGGCAGGGTGATGGGAGTGCACTGCCCCCCAGCAATAAAGAGTGTGTGTTGTCTATATTTAAAAACTAAAATGCTGCCAATTAAACTATGCTGTGGCATTACTTAGAAGATGCATCCAGTTTTTAGAAGCGTCCAAAGGTCACGGCAATGTGCATCTGAGAATGGATGGAGTGTGGGACCCTTATCACTGTTGGTGGTGGCCCCGACAAGTACAGCTCCCCCCATTTTACAGTGAGCAAAGGAGACTGACACCTGCTTGAAGTGTGTGGCAGCACCAGGATCAGAACCCATTGTTGGGTGACTAGAAACCCTCTGCTTTCTCCGGCTGTCCAGCCTGCGTTTTTGAGGAGTCTTTCTGGCACCAGGGGGCTTGGCACTTCTGACCATTCATCTTTCACTGATAGCTGGGGTTTCTTACCCTTGGTGCTGTTGGCATTTGGGGTCAGATCATTCCTTGTTGTGGGAGCTGTCCTGGGCACTGTGACAACCAAAATTTTCTTCAGACGTTGCCAAATGTGCCCTGGGTTGGGGAGCAGAATCACCCCTGGCTGAGAACCACTGGTTTATATCTAAGCTACTCGTTGTAGGGTTTCCGTGTGAGTAAATGGGATTCAAGCTGCCTTTTCTTGCTTGGACCAAAAGAAAGACCCACGTCTTCAAAGCATGGGGTTCAAAACCACCTGCGTTAGACGCATCTGCCCAAGTGCAGATTCCAGGGCCTGTCCCACAGCTGCTGAGCCAGAATTTCTGGTAAACATTTGCCCTGAAGTGAGCTCACATCGGAGCAGGGGTGTTGGGGTGGGTATATCAGGAAGGCTTCCTGGAGAAGGGGCCATGTGAGCCAAGTCTGGAAGGGTAAATGGAATCAGCTGGCCAGAAAAGGGAGGAGGAAGGGTGTTCTAGGCCCTGCGGGGGGGGGGCGCGATGGCCCTTCGTGAGTGTTCTTGCTCTTCCCCAAACCCCATGTCACGCCTGGTATCACTGCCTCTTAGGCTAAATCGTCTCTTTCCATAAGTGGTGTGTGTTCATTTTGTAAAACAATTTAGAAATTGGCTAGCACAGGGTTGCCTGGGTGGCTCAGTTGGTTGGGTGTCCCACTTGTGATTTCAGCTCAGGTCATGATCTCAGGAGTCATGGGATGATGGTTTCAGCCATCAGTTGGCTTCTCTCCCTCTGCCCCTCCTCGCACAGATTCTCTCTCTCCTTCTGAAATAAATAGTCCTTAAAAAAAAAAAAACCCAAAACCAAAAAAAACCAAACGGAATTGGCTAGCACAAGGGAGAAAGAGGTAAGATCCCATGATGCCTGACTAGAGGCAGTCATTGTTAACATTTCTCTGTGCTTTTTATATGTAAGTAGAAAGAACATTTTAGAAAATGCATCTGGTGTGCATGTTGTCTTAAGCCCTGTTTTTCACTTTACAAGCTATCTTCTTGAAACTCTTGTCTGTGGGAGGGCAGAAACAGCGTGAGAAGTTTGGCTCATGTTCCAAAGAGGATAGGCAATCTCTTTGGGTGAACCATAAGTCAGAACTGGTTAGTTTTCAGCCTGCTGGTTTTGAATGGAACATCCCATCAAAAGCCAGCATTTCTCCTCTCTTAAATTGGCTCGGCCTCTTGGTTTCTTAGTTACTCGACAAAGCCCCTAGGTCATGTGTGACCCTGGCAGTCCCTCAGCTCTTGGCCGTCGCTCCACGCAACACCTGGTTGGTGTCCCTGCCTGTGTGGTGTCCTTTGGGACTCTCTACCCCTTAGCTGGCTCCTCCCTCTGCATCCAGGTCTGTTCCCCATCTCCTCTCTCCCACCACTGTTCCCTGACTTGTCTATAGCCCTGCTTTGACCTTGGCACTTCATTGCTATGCACCTCTCCACGGCCGCTGAGTGGCTGCAGGAACCAGGTCCGTCTTCTGGGTCTGGCCTTGAAGCCAACCTCTAATTTGTTCCCTGAGCCTCCTTTCTCACTGCTACTCTCACCTTCACTCCTGGTCCCTGAAAACACTAGGGTTTTCCCCATTGTGAGGCCTGCCTGCAGCTATGGGGCCGTCCCCAGCGGGCTCTTAGCCTCCTCTCTTTCTCCACACTTGGTATCTGTCCTTTAACACTGAATCCAGTTGAACCTCTTCGTTTCTTCACCTCTTTCTTGTAGCTTCCATTATCCGCATTCGTTATCCCTCGCATGTTGGATGCTGCCACAAGCGTACAGAGTCCTGTATTGATAGAAGTGAAAAAGAGAAGGCTCCTCTCCCTGGCTGGCTGCAAGGAGCCCTGCGGGGTGGTTCTGGCTTAATAAGTACCAGCTCTCTGATCACAGGAACGTTATGTAAGGGTCCTACTCCCCATCTATAAAATAAGGGCAAGTGGAAGTGCCTTCCTTCAAGTGAAGTGATGATTAAATGGAAGGACGCATGTCAAGTACTTAATGGTCTTTTTTGGAAGAAGCCATTGCCAGCTGAGGTTTGGATTTCCTGGTGTGTTGAAGCAGCGTCCTAGGCAACTTCTCCTGGAGGGCAGGGGCCCTGCCTGTCTTACCCACCTGCTCCATCCACAGCACTAGCGAGTGCGTAACATAGAAGGTGTTCTGTAAGTATTTCTGATTGACTGAGTCATTGGTTCTTCTCCTGCATTCTAGAGGAAGTGAAAAATTTGGTTTTAAATCAGAGAGGATTGTCTGGACAGGCCTCCCACATCAAAGAGGAGTGGGACAAGCAGGATGCACGAGAAAAAGCAGAAAAGGCAGGAAAACACAAGTCTTTGCATGGTGAGTGGAGATGACCTTTGGGGACAAGCTGGAGGGGGGAGGAGTCGATGGCAGGGGAGGGGATAGATGGGTGTTGCTGGCGTCGGGCCGTACACTGGTATACTTCCTGTGTATCAGCAACTCCTGCTGGTGCTGGTTCCCTCTGCAAACCCAGCGCAGCTCTCAGTGCGGGAATCACTTTTCGTTGTTGATCCTTTCTCTTTGTTTAATTTTTTTTTATGACTTACAAAACTTTTCTAACTATAGAAGTTATAAATGTGTGGGGTTTTTTTTAGAAAAGTCAGTGAATATAGAAAAGTATAAAACAAACAGGGAAAATGACTATAGTTCTATCACCAGGAACAAGCATTGTAATATTTTGGTTATTATGTTATGGCAACCTCTTTTGTTGTAAGATTTTTTTTTTTTTTTACATAGATAGGGCTGTTCTGGGTACATAATTTTGTATTCTGAGATTAATAATGTCCCTACATGCGCTTTCCTATTTACTTAAGAACTTTGTATAAACTCCATTTGTGGCAACTACATAATTTTTCATCTACTGGTAGCACCGTAACATTCCCTGTGGGTGGGGATGTGGGGATCTGGGGAGTGTTCAGTATTCTCTGATGTAAATAGTGTTGAATTGGACAACTGAATAGATAAGACTTTTTTTCCCTTTTTTCCCCCCTCTGTGGGGTGTTATTTAAGAAATTGGAGGCTTCCTCTTGCCTCTGTCCAAATAATCCTAATTAGTCTGTATATTCATTCATTTACTCGTTTATTTCTAACCAGCCTTTTTATGCTCACCACACACCAATCCCTCTGCTTGATGACTGCCATTACAAAATGGGTAAAGGGCCCTCATTTCTTAATGAACTAGAATGGAACAGGAAGTCCATTTGCTAATAAATATTATCAGATTCTCACCCAGCAGGGTCTGAAACTTTCCCCAAGATCTCCGAGGCATATGAAAAGGTACTCAGAATGGAAGATCTTTCCACAGTTCGGTAAGGATGGACCCATGTTATTTTGGGGAGTGGGAGTGGAACCCCCTCTTGTACAAGCCCTACAGACTCTCAGCAAGAGTCCTGTGGATTTTTAGTAACTTAGCTGAGTCGGAGCTCATGCAGTCCAGGTGAAGTTAAAGGAATAGAGAAAGGAATGCTTGTGTTTATGAGTGCAAACATTCACAGCTGCTTTTGCATGTGTTAGTTATCTCAGTCCTCATCATAGTCACTCTGTAAGGTGGTATTACTATCTCCATTTTCTTCACAACATAACAGAGTGATAAGTGATTTGCTTAAAGTTTTAAAACTGAAATTCTTGGGAATCTTGGGAGTGTTGGTAAAGCCAGGACTCTAGCCCATATCTTCAGATCACTGAGTCCACAGCCTTTCCTGCTGTGAGTGCAGTTGCTCTTAGAGCCTAAGAAGGATCTGGAGATTCCTTGGATGCTGTGGGGACCAGAGGTAGAATGGAAGCCCAGCTGGTGGCTTAGGAGAATGGGATGGGGAGAACCAAGAGACTATGTCATTAAAAAATTGTGACTTTTAGGGGTGCCTGGGTGGCTCAGTTGTTAAGCATCTCCCTTCAGCTCAGGGCGTGATTCCGGAGTCCTGGGATCGAGCCTGCTTCTTCCTCTCCCACTCCCTGCTTGTGTTCCCTCTCTCACTGGCTGTCTCTCTCTCTCTCTGTCAAATAAAAAACAAAAAACAAAAAATTTGACTTTAAAAAAATTGCTTTTTGTGTTGAATTTATGCATTAATTTGAGAAGAATTGACATTTTTACATTGTGAAGCTCTCCCATCCATGATCATGGTATATCTTTTCACCTAATTCAGCTCCTCCTTTATGATTTTTAATAGAGTTAAAATTTTTTTTCTTCCTCTAGATGTTGGATAATTCCTGTAAATAAATTTGTGGATATTTTAGAGTTTTGACTGCATTTATAAAAAAATATATTATTTTCCATAATATTTCCAGTTGGTTAGAAATTGATAGTACAAGTGTGGTCTGCAGAACATCAGCATTACTGGTAACTTGTTAGAAATGTGGAATGTCAGGTCCGCCCCAGGCTTACTGAACCATACTTGCATTTTGTTTAATAGCATTTCCAGGTGATTCATATGCACACTGAAATTTAAGAAGCATTGATTAGAGGAATGCAATGTCATTTTAAAAAAAATCTGCTCACGGGGCACCTAGGTGGCACAGTTGGTTAAGTGTCTGCCTTCAGCTCAGGTCATGATCCCGGAGTCCTGGAATTGAGTCCCGCATCAGGCTCCCTCTGCCTGCTGCTCCCCCTATTTGTACTCTCTCTCTCTGATAAATAAAATCTAAAATAAATAAATAAAATAAAAATCTGCTCACATTTGGTCCAGCAAATAGATTCTTAGATCTGGTCCCTGATTTTTTTCACTTTCATTTACTTTTCTCTTTGTGAATTTTCTAGATGGAGTATGTCAAGAGAAACAGCTCTTTCTTTGGGAGCGGCAGCTGGGTTGGAGATGAAGGAATTAACTGAGAGATCCTCATTTAGCAGCTTAACAAACATGTTGGAAAAGCAAAAATTTCCAAGTAAGTTAGGATGGGATATTGGAATTTTATAATATAACTAGACTTAGAGGAATTATGAAATATTTCAAATTCAGAATACTTCAGAAAGATTCTTTGATATCTGACCAAATGTTACCTGAAAGTGAAAGAACACTCCATGCACTTTCAGCTTACCCATTCTGTCTCCCTTCACCCAGCCATTCTATCCCACCTCGTCCCATTCACTTACCCGCATCATCCCGCCCATCCACACAACATCCCTTCCCACTCCACCAATGTTTCTGTGCTCCCGACTCACGATGTCGTGAACATGGGGAGCACGGAAATCTCTAATGTTGACTGTAGACTTCCAGATAATAACTCCATTCCTATGTGGTAGGTAGGTAGGTATGTTGGGGAAGCATAAAAGAGTCGGATTTATGTGAAGACTCTCTGAAGAGAAGAAGTTATTTTCTTCTTATGTTGGAATGAGGGAAATAGCATCTCAGGTGGCAGGAAGTTTGTAGTCTTAGTGACAGACCAAGAGGCAAGGGTCCTCAGAAGCCACTGCACTGACCTCTTCATTCTTGACTTTGTTCTCCTCACCAGTTTTTCAGCAAGCAGTTAGGTTTCCAGTATGAGGTGGAATATTCTAGAGCTGGTGCACTTGGGGCCTCGTGGGATGGCCCACTTCCTGTTTGTACAGCTCTAACTGCTACAGATCATTTCCTTAACTCTCTGTCAATTAACCTGCTTTTCCTGGTTGGAGTCCAACACTCCGAAGCTGCAGAGAGAAGTGACGGCTCGAGGCAGGCTCTCTGCCAGCAGGCGGAAACACAGTTGCTCGCATTCCTTTTTTAAGGCCCGAAAAGACTAGTCCACACTTTCATATCTGAACACCTTCAACTCTTTCTGAGTTTTCTCTTTTCCAGATTAAATAACCTCACTTTTCAAAAATATTCTTAAAGCAGTTTAATGAAATTTTTAAACCATCTTTTTATTTTGAAAAAAACAGGGTACACAAAAAATTACAATGCATGTGTAATTTAGGTGTTAATATTTTGCCACATTTCCTTCATCTCTTTCTCGCTCTTTCCTTTCTTTCTTCTTTTTTCCTTTGTTTCTTTCCTTCATCCCTCCCTCACTCCCTCCCTCCCTTCTTTTTGAGAAAGAAACGTTTACCAATATAGTCTGTCTCCTTTGCACCCTGTGCTTTTAAGAAGCATACCCTAGGGGCGCCTAGGTGGCTCAGTCGGTTAAGCATCTGCCTTTGGCTCTGGGATTGAGCCTCGTGTAGGGCTCCCTGCTCAGTGGGGAGTCTGCTTCTCCCTCCCTCCTACTTGTGCTGTCTTGTGCTCTCTCTTTCTCTCAAATAAATAAATAAAATCTTTTAAAAAAGCATACCTTATCCTACGTAGAAATTGGTGTGACCCTTCCCTGCCACCCCATTCTTTCTGACACATTCGTACACTGTTGTATTGAGTTTTGGTTTTATGAGTTACAGAAATGACTTCATACCATACATATCTTCCTGCAACTTGCTCTTTGAGTTCAGCTTGATTTTGGAGGCGTATTTGTGTCCATATATGTAAGTCCAGCTCCTTCCTTGTAACTTCTGTAGAGTGTCCCATTAGATGGCTGTGGCCTCCTTCGCCCATGGACTCCCCACTGAGGGACATTCGACTTGTCTCCAATTTTCCAGTGTCACCAACACTGTGATAACGAGCAGCCTTGTGCAGGTCTCTGTGTGCCCATGCCAGAGAGTCTAGGGCATTGCCCAGGGGTATCCTAGGGCATGGGAAATGCACCTTAACCCTTCAGTAGGTATTGCCGATTTTTACTCTCTGGTTTGTACCTATTGCCCTCCTGACAGAAGCCCTGAGAATTCCAGCTTGTCCACGTTATCAGCCATGCTTGGCACAGTCAGGGGCTTCCTTCCTGATTCCTCGTGGGGTTGACAGCATCTCATATGCTTCTTTGGTCACAGTTTATGTGATTTGCCTATTCCTGTTTCTTCGCTTATTTTTCTGTTGGGTTTATACTTTTTAAAAAAATATTATTTATTTGAGAGAGAGAGCATGAGTGGTGGAGAAGAACAGAGGGGGAGAGAGAAACAGACTCCCTGCTGAGCTGGGAGCCTGACTTGGGGACTTGGGGCTCGATCCCAGGATCCTGAGATCATGACCTGAGCTGAAGGCGGATGCTAAACTGACTAGCCACCCAGGCGCCCCTGGGTTTTACATTTTTTCTTACCAATCCATAAGCTTTATTCTTTACATCTCCTGGATAATTACGCATGGTCACTTACAGGCGCTGTAAACATCATAGGCTGTGACATCATACCCTTTCACTTTAGTGTGCTGTTTTGGTTTGCACACCAGTTACGTAACTGTTCCTTTCTAGTTTGTACTTTTGGTAATGTTGAAGAAGTCCTTCCTCACCCAGACATCAGTAGTCTCCTACGTATTCTTCTAATTATTTTGAAGTTTTTTGTTTTCCACCGTTAGTCTGCCTTTCATTTTGCTAATGGCACGAGATGCCCAATCATTTCATTTGCCTCCAAATGGAGAGACAGTATAATTAATGGACTAGTCCATCCTTTCCCACTGATCTAAAATGCCACTTCTGGCATCTGTTAAGTCCCCTTATGCATGCAGTGTATTTCTGGGCTTTCTATAGTCTGTTCCACTGGCCTTTGCATCATGGAACAAATAGTTCGTGGCATTAATTACCATAGATATATATGTCTTATTGTCTTCTCTCCCCCCCACCCCGCCCCAGATCTGAGCTTAGCACAGAGCTGAATATTTCACATACCTTTGCTCATTTACTCTTCTCAACACCCTACAAGGCAGGCACGGTTGCCCCCATTCTACAGATGGGGTGATTGAGGCTCAGAATTAGGAGGGGAAGACCTGGTTGTGGAACCTTGGTGGTTCAACTCGCAAGCACAAACCTCAGCCCTGTGCTGTGGTGAAGAACTGACTTGGGGGAGAAGTTTGCTGTGTGGTGGTCCCGATCGTCATCCAACCTCAGCCCCCTCTGTCCGTGTTCTTGGGTCAGCCCGGGTGGGAGATCAGAATGGCCCTCACGTTCTTCCAGCATGTAACTGACAACGGGTTTGCTATTTACATGTAGACACCTCTTCTGGTTCCTGGAGAAGGGCAGCAGCAAAAAGGACAACCTCTGCCTTCAAGGATCTTCCAGAACCGTTCTGAATCTCTGTAGCATGGATGCATTCACATACGGTAGCTTGGATATGAGTCCCTTTTAACGTTTATTTCCTTCCTTTGATTTCATAGTTAAACGGATAGACTCAGAGGGGAGAAAGAAGAGCCAGAAGAAAAGGAAGAAATCTCGAGCGGAAGAGGAAACCGTCCGCAAGGTGGCAGGAAATGGGAAGCATGGGACCTTCTCTACTGAGCTGGCGGTGATGCCGCTCCTCGCAGGTGGCTACCCCTGGTCCCAGCAGGGGTTGGTTGTCTTGTCACATGTGGTTCGAATGTCCATAAACGGGATGCTCACACTGCCCAAGCCTCTGTTCTGCCACCTAGCTCCATGCTCACAGTCGCTTCAGCAAAGTGGAGGTAAGCGCCTCTGTCGTACAGAGAAGGAGGCACAGAGAGGTCGGATGTATTGTTGGAGATCACACAGCAAGTAAGGGCGAGGCCAGGGTTTGTACTCAGGCCTGATTCCAAAGAAACCTGGAAGAATAACCGTGCTGATTTTGTTTGCTAAATAAGACGCTGCTTTTTACAAACACTTTCCTGCAGATTTTTATGAAAACATCTAGTAGAGGAAATGAGAGCGGGAGCCAGGATGTCTGTCCCGTTCTTTACCGCTCACAGCAAACTCTGAGCTTCCCAGTAAGCTTGTAGGGGTGCTGGTGGGGTGCCTGTCCTTTGTTCCGTGAGGAATCAGAACTTGGAGAAGGCAAAGCAATTCACTTGAGATCACATAGCTCAGGGGCAGAACAGGGGTTTCGTTCTCTTGCTTCGTAAGATCGATCACAATTTGGAAACTAGGTTTTCTACCGTTTGACAGATAATAAATAGGTATGCATGTTATATCCCTAGGTTTTGATAATGGAAAGCTCAGAATATATTTTGGGTAAAATTATACGACTTCGTTTTGAAAATAGTAATATGGGGGAGCCCTCTTTCAGAGAAAATCTTTTCCAGCCTATTTCATTGTAGGGGGTGTTTTTGATCATCAGAGTGAATGTGCGCCCTCTACTGGCAAATCTGCAGAAATTCAGGCTACTGTCTTGAGCTGGACCGAACCCTTGCAACCGCGGGCGGTTTTACCCCGTAACAGTCAGCGTCAAGTTCCACAGGTGCCAGGAAAATTGTCTTCTCACAAGCTCTTGTGTTGATGTGGATACGTTTTGAGGAAATACTATCAACTGTTTAGTTTTCACCTTTAAATGGATTTGAGGGGCGCCTGGGTAGCACAGTCGTTAAGGGGACTGCCTTCAGCTCAGGGCGTGATCCTGGCGTTCCTGGATCGAGTCCCACATCGGGCTCCTCAGCTGGGAGCCTGCTTCTTCCTCTCCCTCTCCCCTGCTGTGTTCCCTCTCTCACTGGCTGGCTGTCACATAAATAAAATAAAATCTTTAAAAAAAATAAATGGATTTTGGAAAATCAGCTTTCCCCTAAAGTTGGGCCTTTCAGGTTGTTAGCTTTCCTGTGGCGTTGGCATCTTTCTAGAGAAGCGAATTTTCAGAGACGCTTACCCACTCTCAGTCTGCACTCCAGGAGGACCCAGCCTCCGCACGGTGGTTGCTTGCTCCTGCTTGGGGCAGACGTCTCTGGGGAATACCTTGTGGGCTGAATCCCCAAGAGAAACCCGTGCCTATAGGTGGGTGAGGTCCGGGTGACCCCCTGACTTTGGATCGAAGTTGATTTTGCTTCTTAATTTTGCTCTGGGAGGAAGGAGAAGCTCAGATGGTCTCAACCAGCCTGGCATGACTTTTTCCAGCAGGGCGAAGCCCAGAGGTGACTGGGCCTCCCCTCTCTCTAACCTGTGCTGTCATGGCCCTGTAATGGGACAGTGATTCCAAGAGCATCAGTGACAGTCACTTGGAATCTTGGCTCCGCCACTGCCCAGCAAGTTGGCCATTTTCTCTCAGTCCTTCCACTCCATGTCCTCATCTGCGGAATAGGGGCAAGAATTTCCACCCCAGAGGGCTGCAGTAAGGGTCACATGAGATAACCCTTTACCCTTGCGAGCAGTAGGACGCAGAGGGGTTATGTGTGGAGGTGGCTTCTGCCAGAACATTTGGGTGGTCTGGATGCAGGACGCTGGGCCTCCGGCAAGGAAGACAGAAAGATAAACCTCCTCCCTTACACCGGTATCGTGGTTTATGGTCCTAAGCTAAGATGGACCTTGGATGTTTGTTTTTGCCATAAAATAATAGCATAAGATCATCCCAAGACCAACATAATTTTTGGTAATCATCTTCGATTTCAAATTAGGCCCTAGGCCTTGCATCCCTTAGTGGTGAATATTTGTTGACCAGTAACCCATTAAGATTCTAGAAGGACCCTGGAATGGACTTATATTTTTGTTGCGTAGTGGAGAGGCAAAGTGTAGCCAGGCAGGCCTGGTTTGGCATGGGTTCCACCGCTTATTGGCCGAGAGACCTTGGACGATTTCTGAACATTGCTGGGCCTCAGTTTCTCTGTCTACAAAGCAGAGACGACAGCAGCCACACAGGGCTGTTCCGAGGATCCAGTGACATTAACGCACACTCTAGTCTGGCCGCTGTAGATGCGAGCACCTTCCGGGGTCCATTCCTGGGCTCCTGTTCTCTTACTCTGGAGTGGGGCCTCTCAGCCTGGGCACTTGTCCCCAGGGGACATTTGGTCATATGAGGGGGTTTTTTTGGTTGTCACAGGTGGGAGCAGAGGGATGCTGCTGTCCCATAATGCACAGGATGGTCCCCACAGCCAAGAATTCTCTGTCCTCAAGTGTCTTGGTTTTGAGGTGGGGAAACCCTACCCTGGAATTTTGGCTGACACCTCCCTGCATTTCTGAATGATGATTTGAGTGCATGTTTGCACTGGAGGTCTCTTCTAAACTGGGCAGTCTTTTCCATGAAAAGGTTTACAAGGTTCTAGAATATGAATGATGATTAGTTGTGGCCTTAACGAGTAGCTTTGTTGAAGAGAAAGCAGTGGGAGCACAGAGCGCTGCCCCCAGGAGCTGCACGCGGCCCCACGCTCCTGGCCCGTGCGCTCAGTGGCACACCCCGGGCCATGTGACTTGTTTGGGAAGGGAAGCTGTTTCTGAGTGTGAGTCACTAGGCCTTCGTGTGCCCTAGACACACATTTACAGGCCTTGTGAGAGGAGCAGAGCTGATTGTTTTGAACACCCACTATGAGCTGGGCAGTGTTCCAGCACCTTCAGTAAGTAAACGCCCTTAGTCCTTCACCCTAAGCACGGTGGGATCTCTGCCCATTTTGCGCATGAGGAAATTAAGCCCCACAGAGCCTCTAACTTGTAGGTCACGTGACTGCTAAGATAAAGAGCCAGGATGGGAGCCTAGGCCTCTCTGCTCGTACACCTCGAGGATTTTACCTTCCCACCACCCCCTGCGCCAATATGTCTCCAGCTGGTGAGATGTATGGACCCCTTTCATGAGAAAAAGATTCTCCCAGCTGTGTGTGTGCCACACCGTGGCTCCATTCACCCACCCTTTCCCCTGGTTGCGCTCCTGCAAACCCATCCTAGCCGGAGGTGTGCCGTGCTTGATTCGGCTCCAATGTACCAGCTACGTTCTGCAGCAGTATCTATGCTTTTCTTGTTGGACCACACCTGTTAGAGCAGCACCACTGGTCGCCACACCAGAGACCCTGCATTACGTGTTCTTGAATGTGTTCTGTCCTAAAGTAATTGCCTGGAGCAGCACTCTCCAGTAGAGCTCTGTGCAGTGATGGAATGTTCTAGAGCTGCGTCCAGTAGCTCATAGCTACACATGGCTACTGAGCATTTGAAATGTGACTCGTGATGAAGGAACTGCATTTTAAATTGTATTTAATTTCATTCATTCAATCATTCATTCATTCATTCATTTATTTATAAAGATTTTTTATTTATTTGTCAGAGCACAAGCAGGGGGAGCAACAGGCTCCCTGCTGAGCAAGGAGCCCATGCGGGACTCGATCCCAGGACCCTGGGATCATGACCTGAGCCAAAGGCAGCTGCTTAACCAGCTGAGCCACCCAGGCACCCTGCGTGGGGAGCTTCCAAAACCCTAGTGTGGAGGCTACATCCCAGACCAAGTAAATCAGACCGCGTGAGGGTACCACCAAATCGTCAGTATCCCTATAGATGATTCAGGAAATGTTTATATTACAAGACGATCGTCAGGATTAAACCACAACAATTAAATTCTCTTAGGGAACTTAAGGGACCTCAGTTTGAGAAGCTGGTATATAATATGGTCCCAGTAGGTGTTTGCCAATTTTTTTTTTGATGTTTTCTTCTTTTGGTTATAATTCATCATTGGCTCTTCTCGGGTTGCCCGATCCCTCTGCACTCATCTTGGGGCTGTCATGAGTAACAGTCTAATGTTGTGTGTATTTCCCTCCCCACCCCCCAGGATGGCAAACTATTGTGAGTCGTGGCAGGGGGAAGTCTGCCAGCATTTTAGATTGTTTTTTGACTTTAAAAACAGAAGTTCCTATCATGACTGAGGAGCAAAAGCAGGACTTAAACCCCCTGACCATAAAGATCAAGTGTGTTTCCTGCCTTCCGTCTCAACCTGTTCCCCTCCATGAACTAGAGGTAAGAGTGAGACAGAAAAACTGATTTGAGAGCTCTTTTTCCCATCCAGTTGCCCATTACATGTCATCTCTAATTCCACCCAGTGGCCTTCTGTGAGATGTATCATCATCCACATCTCACCGTTCAGGATCTCGCAGCGAGACATGAGAGATTAGGTTCCTAGGTTTAGGGGTCACCAGCCCTCGATGTCTCCCCACTACACCACAGGTGTCCTTCAAATGCAGGTAGTGATCCTTCCTTCACAAGGAGCCCCAGGCCCCATGGATACAGCAGCTGTGCTCACGTGCATGCTCACTCGTTTTGAACCAAGTAGGTTTAGCACTGATGTTTATCCTGGGAGTTCCCTTTTTCCTCTTCTGGTGGGATCCTTGTCTCCTGGATTCTGTCTTCCTCTTGCTTTGTTTGCTCTCTGGTTTTGCTGGAACACATCTTCCTGCAGCTTCTTGAGAAAAGTTTAATGAGAGATACTTGGTTTGAGGTCTCATGTGTCTGAAAATATCTTTATTCTACCCTTACACTTGATTGATAGTTTAGCTGGGTATACAATTCTCATTTTCCTTCAGTTTTGAAGGCATTGTTCTATCCTCTTTTATGTTCCATGTTGAACCTTTGTATGTACTTTTTTCTTCTCTCAAAGCTGTAGAATCTTTTTGTTTTCTGAAACTTCTTGATTATGTGTCTTAGTATGGGCACATCCATATCCATATATTATACTTCCATTTTGAGATAAAAATTCAGAGGAAGTTGCAAAGGTAGTGCAGAGAGGTCCTATGCACCCAGTTTTTTCCAGTGGTTATGTCTTATATAATGATAGTATAATATTGAAATCAGGATATCGATAAATGTGTAGTTCTCTGCCATTTTATCACATGCATGGATTCATGTTAACTGTCACTGCACTTAAGATACAGAACTATTCCATCACCACAAAGATCTCTCATGCTACCCTTTTATAGTCACAACCATTACCTAACCTCACACCATCCCCAACCACTAATATGTTTTTCATCTATATAATTTTGTGAATTTGAGAATGTTGTTGTTGTGGGTTGAATTGTGTTCCCTCAAAAAGTTATGTTGAACACTTAATTGCCAGCAACTCACAATGTGACTTTATTTAGAAATTCAGTCTTTACAGAGTTAAGTTAAAATGAGGTCATCAGGATGGGCCCTAATCCAATATGACTGATGTCCTTATGAAAAAGGGAAATTTGGATATAGAGACTGACATAGACAGAAGGAAGACTATATGAAGAGATGTAGGGAGAATACCATGTAATGAGTAGAGTTGTCACAAGCCAGGAAAGGTCTGCGGCTACCAGAAGCTGGAAGAGGCAAGGAAGGATGCTCCCTTATCACCCTCAGTGAGAGCATGGCCTTGCTGACACCATGATTTTTCACTTTTAGCCTCCAGGACTGTGAGACTATTTAAGTCTTTTGTACTAAGCCACCCAGTTTGCAGTAATTTATTATGGCAGCCCTAGGAAATGAAGTTATATAAATGGAAAAATCCGGTATGTGACTTTTTGAGATTGGCTCCCCCACCCCATTCAGCATAATGCCCTTGGATTTAGCTGAGTCACTCTTTATTCACTTTTAATTGTTTTTTAAGACGATTTACATTTAGTGTAATTATTGATATTTTAGAGCTTACATCTGCCATTTTAATATCAGTTTTCTGTTTTCTCCATTTTTTTGTTTTTGTTTTTTAAAATTTTCCTGCCTTCCTGTGGGTTGTTTGAAAACTTTTTAGGATTATATTTTTATTTATCTATAGTATTTTTGAATGTATAGGTTTTTAGTGGTTGCTCTGAAATTACATTATGCATACATAACTTATCACAGTCTACTGGTGTCAACATTTTTCCAGTTTGAGTGAAGTATAGAAACCTTACCTTCCTTCAAATCTGTTTACCCTATATCATTTATAATAGTCTTAAATATTTCCTCTATATAGACTGAGAACCACATCAGACGATGTTATACTTTTTGCTTCAACTGTCAAATATAATTTAGAAAACTCAAGAGGAGAGGGAAAGTATATTGTAGTTACCTATAGATTTGCTTTCTCTAATGTTCTTTTTTCCTTTATGATGTTCCAAGATTTCTTTTTCTTTTAGAATTATTTCTGTTTTAAGAACATCCTTTAGTCATTCTTTTAGGGTAGATGGGCTGACAACAAATTCTCTTAGTTTTTCTTTGAGGATGTTTTTATTTCTCCTCTATTCCTGAAGGCTAGCTTCATTTGATTTAGAATTTGGGGTTGACATTTCTTTTTCTTCAGCATTTGAGAAAAGTTGTGCCACTTCCTTTTGACCTCTGTGGTTTTTTGATGAGAAATCAACTGTCATTTGAATTGCTCTTTCCCAAAATGCTGGGTGGCACTTACTCTCTTGCAGCTTTCAAGTTTTGTTTTGTTTTGTTTTTGTCTCTGGTTTTCAGAAGTTTGACTGTGATGTCTAAGTATAGATTTTTTTTTGGGTTCATCCTGTTGGGTTCATTCAGTTTGCTGAAACTTAGGCTTATGTCTTTTGCCAAAATTGGGAAATTTCAGCCATTATTTCCTTTTTAAAAAAGATTTTATTATTTATTTATTTATTTATTTATTTATTTATTTATTTATTTATTTTAGAGAGAGAGGAGGGAGGGGCAGAGGGAGAGAAGCAGACTCCTCGCTGAGTGTGGAGCCTGATGCGGGGCTTGATCCCAGGACCCCAAGGTCATGAGCTGAGTCAAAATCAAGTGTCAGATGCTTAACCAGTTGAGCCACCCAGGCACCCCAGCCATTATTTCTTTAAATATCTTTTAGCACTACCCTTTTTCTTCTCTCATTCTGGGACTCCAGTGTCATGAATATTAGTTTATCAGTTATAGTCCCACAAGTCCCTGAAATTTTGTTCATTTGTTTTTATTTTATTTATTTTATTTATTTTTTATTTTTTAAAGATTTTATTTATTTATTTCAGAGATAGCCAGCGAGAGAGGGAAAACAAGCAGGGGGAGTGGGAGAAGAAGAAGCAGGCTACAGCGGAGGAGCCTGATGTGGGGCTCGATCCCATAATGCCGGGATCACACCCTGAGCCGAAGGCAGACGCTTAACCGCTGTGCCACCCAGGCACCCCTGTTCATTTGTTTTTAGTCTGTTTTCCTCTATGTTCTTCAGACTGGATAATTTATATTGTTTTATCTTCAAGTTCACCAAGTCTTTTCTCTATCCCTTCCATTCTATTACTGAGCCCATCTACTGAGTTTTAAATTTTTAGTTATTGTATTTTTCAATTCTAAAATTTCCATTTGGTTCTTGTTTATATCTTCTATTTCTTTGATAAGACTAAATTTTTTCATTTGATTCAATCATGTTCACACTTGCTTTAAAATTCCTGTCAGATAATTCCAAGATGTGTCATTTTGTTGTTAGGATCTGTTGCTTGTCATTTCTCCTTTAAGATGGGATTTCCCTGGTTCTTGGTATGATAAATGATTTTTTAATTATATCTTGGACATATTAGATATTAAGTTATGAGACTCTGGATCCTATTTAAATCTTCTGTTTCAGGTCTTCTGCCAGTGGAAGAAGGGGAACACTGTCTCATTCTTGTGAGGTGGAGGTGGCAATCCAGGTTCCCCACTCAGCAACCATGCCCCAGGGGCAGGGACGCCTTGCTACTACATGCTTCCCACATGCTCTTTGCTAACCACCACAGTGATGGAGAGGCCACATTATTACTGGATGGTGGGGAAAGATTTTGGCTTCCACTCTGCCTCCCTTGATTCCTTTTTACTGCTGGGCAGGGAGGAAAACCTTGACTCCCCACTTGATCTTTTCTCATGCCACCCAAATGAGGGGAATTGTTACAGTTGGGCAAGGGTGAAAATCTGGGTTTCCCATTTGACTTTTGCTTATGGGAGTAGGAGGGAGCTGGTTTTCTTCATGGTGCTTGCCTGGGGGTAGGGTGGTTACTTGCCTAAAAGTTTTCTGGCTCACTAAGCTGCTCCATTCTTGTTTCTTTGGCCAAAGAGAGAAGACTTTTGGGATTTTTCCTACCTACTCCCATTAGCATTTCTCAGTTTCTGTCTTCTCCAGCACCTAGTCTAGAATATGTGAGGCAAGTAGAAACCCCAGAGAACTCACCATTTATTGTTCCTCAGGTCCCACAGTCCTTAACCTTCTCTCCATCTTTCCGAGTCTCCTTATGTTTGTTTTATATATAAAGCCCAGAGTTTAAAGAATCTGTACTTAGCAGGAGAAATAGGAAAAAGTGTGTCTGTTTTGTTGTGTTCCAGAACAGGAAACCTATAGGTATATATAGATATACATTTAAAATTTTTTTTTAAAGATTTTAAGTAATTTCTACACCCAATGTGGAGCTCGAACTTACTGAGATTAAGAGTTGCAAGCTCCACCGACTGAGCCAGCCAGGTGCCCCTAGATATGGAAATTTTTTGTTTTTATTTTAATCACCTCTTGCTCATCATGTCAATTGCACTCCTTAATCCCCATTACCTATTTCACCCATCCCCCTCACCTCCCCTTTAGGAACCATCAGTTTGTTCTTGGAAGTTAAGAGTCTGTTTCTTGTGTTGTCTTTCCTTCTCTTTTTCCCTTTGATCATTTGTTTTGTTTCTTAAATTCCACATATGAGTGAAATCATATGGTATTTATCTTTCTCTGACTGACTTATTTCGCTTAGCATTATACTCTCTAGTTCCATCCATGTTGTTGCAAATGGCAAGATTTCATTTTTATGGCTGAATAATATTCCATTGTATATATATATATACACCACATCTTCTTTACCCATCCATCTATCAGTGGACACTTGGGCTGCTCCTATAATTTGGCTATTGTAGATAATGCTGTTATAGATATCAGGGTGAATGTATCCCTTTGAATTCGTTTTTTTTTTTTAATTCTTTGGATAATACTTAGTAGTGTGCTTGCTGGATCATAGGGTTGTTCTATTTTTAACAATTCGTGGAAACTTTATACTGTTTTCCAGAGTGGCTGCACCAGTTTGCATTCCTACCCATAGTGCTAGAGGGTTCTTCTTTCTCCACATCCTCACTAACTCCTGTTGTTTCTTGTGTTTTTTATTTTAGCCATTCTTTCTTTTTTGGGGGGGGGAGTGGGCATGCATGGGGGGAAGGGCAGAGGGAGAAGGAGATAGAGAATCTTAAGCAGAGTTCATGTTCAAGGTGGAGCCCAACGTGGGATTCAATCTCACAATCCTGAGATCATGACCTGAGCTGAAATTGAGTCAGACGCTTAACTGACTGAGCCACCCAGGCATCATTTAGCCATTCGTTCTTGGAAGTTAAGAGTCTGTTTCTTGTGTTGTCTTTCTTTCTCTTTTTCCCTTTGCTCATTTGTTTTGTTTCTTAAATGGCGATTGTAGCCATTCTGACAAGTGGGAAGTGATATCTCATTTGAGTTTTGATTTGCATTTCACTGATGATAAGTGGTGATGAGCATCTTTTCTGTATCTGTTGGCCATCTGTATGTCTCCTTTGGAAAAATGTCTGTTCATGTCTTCTGCCCATTTTTAAACTGGATTATTTTGGGTGGGGTGTTGAGTTGTGTAAGTTCTTTAAATATTTTGGAAATTTTATCAGTTATATCAATTGTAAATATCTTCTATTCTATAGGTTGCCTTTTAGTTTTGTTGATTGTTTCCTTCATCTTGCAGAAGTTTTTTTTTTGATGTAGTCCCAATAGTTAATTTTTGTTTTTGTTTCCCTTGCCTCAGGAGACATATCTAGAAAAAGGTTGCTACAACCAATGTTAAAGAAGTTACTGCCCTGTTCTCATTTAGGATTTTTATGGTTTCAAGTCTCATGTTTAGGTCTTTAATCCATTTTGGATTTACTTTTGTGTGTGGTGTAAGAAAGTGATCCAGTTTCATTCTTTTGCATGTAGCTGTCCAGTTTTCCCAGCATCATTGGTTGAAGAGACTGTCTTTTTCCATTGGGTATTCTTTCCTGTTTTGTCAAAGATTGACTGCATAGTTGTGGGTTTACCTCTGGGTTTTCTATCCTGTTCTATTGATCTGTGTGTCTATTTTTGTGCCAGTACCATACTGTTTTGATTACTACAGCTTTGTAATATAACTTAAAGTCTGGAATTGTGATGCCTCCCACTTTGCTTTTCTTTTTCAAGATTGCTTTGGCTATTTCGGGTCTTTCGTGGTTCCATACAAATTTTAGGATTTTTGTTCTAGTTATGTGAAAAATGCTGTTGGTATTTTGACAGGGATTGCATTAAATGTGTGGATTGCTTTGGACAGTATAAATATTTTAACAATATTTGTTCTTCCAATCCATGAGCATGGAATGTCTTTCCATGTCTTTGGGTCATCTTATCTTGAATTTCTTTCATCAATGTTTTTATAGTTTTCAGAGTACAAGTCTTTCAACTCTTTGGTTAAGTTTATTCTCAGATATTTTATTGTTTTTGGTGTAATTGTAAATGGGATGTTTTCTTAATTTCACTTTCTGCTTCATTATAAGTGTATGGAAATGCAATGGATTTCTTTACATTGGTTTTGTATCCTTCGACTTTACTGAATTTGTTTAACAGTTCTAGCAGGTTTTTTGGTGGAGTCTTTCAGGTTTTCCATATATTGTATCATGTCATCTGCAAATAGGGAAAGTTTTACTTTCTCATTATGGATTTGGACGCTTTTAATTTCTTTTTGTTGTCTGTTTGCTGTGGCTAGGACTTCCAGGACTATGTTGAATGAAAGTGGTTAGAGTGGACATATTTGTCTGTTTCAGACCTTATGGGAAAGACTCTCAGGTTTTCACCATTGAGAATGATATAAGCTGTGGGTTTTTCATATAAGGCTTTATTATGTTGAGGTATGTCCCCTGTAAACCTGCTTTGTGAAGGGTTTTTATCATGAATAAATGTCGTACTTTGTTAAATAATTTTTCTGTATCTATTGAGGTCGTATGGTTCTTATCATTTCTCTTATTCGTGTGATGCATCACATTGATTGATTTGCAAATATTGAACCACTCTTGCAACCCAGGAATAAATCCCGCTTGATTATGGTGAATGATTTTTTTTAATGTATTGTTAGAATCAGTTTGCTATTATTTTGTTGAGGATTTTTGCATTCTATGTTCATCAGAGATACTGGCCTGTAGTTCTCTTTTTCTCTGGTATCTTTATCTGGTTTTGGTATCAGGGTGATACTGGCCTCATAGAATGAATTTGGAAGTTTTCCTTTCTTTTCTATTCTTTGAAATGGTTTGAGAAGAATAGGTATTAACTCATCTTTAAATGTCTGGTAGACTTTGCCTGTGAAGCAAATGGCCCTGGCCTTTTTTTGTTGTTTTTGTTGGGAGTTTTGAGATTACAGATTCAGTTTCTTTGCTGATAATTGGTCTGTTCAAATTTTCTATTTCTTCCTGATTTGGTTTTGGTAGGTTTGTTTCTAGAAATTTACCCATTTCTTCTAGGTTGTCCAATTTTCTGGCATATGGTTTTCATAATATTCTCTTATACTTGTTTGTATTTCTGTGGTGTTGGTTGTTATCTCACCTCTCTTATATGTGACTTTATTTAATTAGGTCCTTTCTCTCCCTCTCTCTCTCTCTTTGTTGTTGATAAGTCTGGCTAGGGGCTTATCAATCTTATTGATTATCTTTGAAGAACCTGTTTCATTGATCTGTTCTATTGTGTTTCTTGTTTCGTTTTGATTTTAGTTTCTATGCCATTTTTTCTCTGCTCTAATCTTTATTATATCCTTCCTTCTGCTGGCTTTATGTTTTGTTTGTTGTTCTTTTTCTGGCTCCTTTAGGTGTAAGGTTGGGTTGTTTAATTGAGATTTTTCTCACTTCTTGAGGTAGGTCCGTATTGCTATAAACATCCTCCCAGAATCATTTTTGCTGTGTCACAAAGGCTTTGAACTTGGCGTTTTTGTTTTCATTTGTTTCCATGTACTTTTTTTATTTCTTCTTTTATTTCCCAGTTGACTCATTCATTGTTTAGTAGCATGTTGTTTAACCTCCGTGTGTTTGTGGTCTTTCCAGGTTTTTTCTTGTAACTGACTTCTAGTTTCATAGCGTGTGGTCAGAAAAGATGCCTGGTGTGACTTCGATGTTCTTGAATTTGTTGATGCTGGTTTGTGGCCTAATATGTGATCTATTCTGGAGGATGTTTCATGTGCACTTGAAAAAAATGTGTATTGTGCTCTTTTAGGATGGAATCTTCTTCTTCTTCTTCTTCTTTTTAAAGATTTTATTTATTCATTTGAGAGAGAGAGCATGAGTGGGGGCTGAGGGGCAGAGGAAGAGGGAGAAGCAGGCTCCCCACTGAGCAGGGATCCCAATGTGAGGCTCAATCCCAGGACCCTAGATCATGATCTGAGCTGAAGGCAGACACTTAACTGACTGAGCCACCCCGGTACCCCTAGTGTGAAATGTTCTGAATGTATCTGTTAGATTCATCTGGTCCAATGTGTCATTCGAAGCCTTTGTTTTCTTGTTGATTTTCTGTTTAGATGATCTCTATATCTTTGTAAGTGGAGGTGTTAAAGTTCCCTACTATTACATCATTATTATCAATTAGTTCCTTTATATTTGTTATTAACTATTTCATGTGTTTGGGTGCTCCTATGTTAGGTGCATAAATATTTACAGCCGTTAGATCTTCTTGTTGGGTTGTCCCTTTTATGATTATATAGTGCCTTTCTTTGTCGCTTGTTACAGTCTTTGTTTTAAAGTCTATTTTATCTGGGGCACCTGGGTGCCTCAGCCGTTAAGCGTCTGCCTTCGGCTCAGGGCGTGATCCCTGCATTATGGGATCGAGCCCCGCATCAGGCTCCTCCGCTGGGAGACTGCTTCTTCCTCTCCCACTCCCCCTGCTTGTGTTCCCTCTCTCTCTGGCTGTTTCTCTGTCAAATAAATAAATAAAATCTTTAAAAAAATAAAGTCTATTTTATCTGATGTAATTATTGCTACTTTAGCTTTCTTTTGACATCCATATGCGTGATAGATGTTTCTCCACCCCCTTACTTTCAATCTGCAGGTATATTTAGGTCTACAATGAGTCTTTTGTATTGATAGTTCTGTATTTATTGCCATTTTATTACTTGTTTTATGGTTGTTTCTGAAGATTTTCTCTGATTCTTTCTTGTCTTTCATGGTTTGATGATTTTCTTTAGTGATATATTTGGGTTTCTTTCTCTTTATTCTTTGCATATTTATTAATGGCTTTGATTTGTGGTTACCATTATGTTTGTATAGCAGTTCATATTAAGTTGATGGTTGCTTAAGTTTGAGCCCATTCTTCACTCCCCTCCATATTTTAGTGTCCTATGGTGTCATATTTTACATCCTTTTATTTTATGAATCCTTTGATATTTACAGAAATGCTTATTTTTAATCCTTTGTGTTTTTTACTTTTCCATACTCACTTGTGTTCTTTCCATTCAAAGAGTTCCCTTTAATATTTCTTGCAGGGCTTATTCAGTGGTCATGAACTCCTTTAGTTTTTGTTTGAGAAACTCTATTTGTCCTTCTATTCTGAATGATAGCCTTGCTGGGTAGAGTATTCTTAGCTGCAGATTTTTCCCTTTCAACACTTTGAAGATATCTTGCCAATCCCTTCTGGCCTGCAAAATTTCTGCTGAAAAATTTGTTAATAGCCTTGTGGGGTTTCCCTTTTATGTAACTGTCTTCTTTTTCTCTTGCTGCTTTAAAATTTTTTTCTTTATCACTATGTTTTGCCATTTTAATTACTATGTGTCTTTGTATGGACCTCCTTGGGTTGATTTTTTTTTTTTGTGGGGCGTCTCTATGCCTCCTGGATCTGGATATCTGTTTCCTTCTCCCGATTAGGGAAGTTTTTAGCTATTATTTCTTCAAATAAATTCTCTGACCCCTTTTCTCTCTCTTCTTCTGGGATCCCTATAATGTGAATATTATTATAGAGTCACTGAGTTCCCTAACACTATTATCAATTTGCATAATTTTTTCATCTCATTTGCTCATCTTGGTTACTTTCCATTACTGTCTTCCAAGTCATTAATTCATTCTTCTGTTTCATCTAGCCTTTTATTTATTCCATCAAATGTTTTTTAAATTTCATTTATTGTGTTCATCTGATTCTTTTCTATCTCATTGTTAAGGATCTCACTGATGTCCTCCACTGTTTTCTCAAGTGCAGTGAGTATCTTTATGATCATTACTTTATAATGTTTTTTTTTTTTTAAGATTTTTTATTTATTTATTCGACAGAGAGAGAGACAGCCAGCGAGAGAGGGAACACAAGCAGGGGGAGTGGGAGAGGAAGAAGCAGGCTCATAGCAGAGGAGCCTGATGTGGGGCTCGATCCCAGATTGCTGGGATCACGCCCTGAGCTGAAGGCAGACGCTTAACCGCTGTGCCACCCAGGCGCCCCATATGATCATTACTTTAAATTCTCTGTCAGGCATATTACTTGTATCCGTTTCGCTTCGATCTCTTGCTGTGGTTTGGTCGTATTCTTTAATTTGGACATATTTCTCCATCTCCTCATTTTGTCTAACTCCCTGTGTCTGTTTCTGTGTGTTAGGAAAGTCAGCTACTTTTCCTGCTCTTGAAGGTAATGGCCTTATGAAAAAGAGGTCCTGTAGTGCCTTACAGTGCAGTGTCCTCTCTTGCCTAGGACCTGGCACTTTCAGGGAATGTCTCCTGTGGGTGTCGCCCATGCCTTGCTGTTGAGTCCTGCCCCCCCCTTTTTTAGTCCGGTTGTCTGCAGAGGCTCTCTTTGCCTGTTATTGGCAGTATTTGGTACCCAGCAGGGGTGGGGTGCATTTTAACTAGGTGTACACTGGCTGCTTGTGAAATGAGACCTGCCAACATAGCTGCTGCCATTGGAGCTGAGGTCCAGCAAAACACCCCTGTCAGGAGATGAGGCGTTGGTGGGGTTTGCACCAGTTTTCTGGGGGAGGGGCTCTGCAGTGTGGGCACTGAGGCAAGCATGAGTGGGAAGGGTGGATCTGCCAAAGTGCGGGAGGTGGGGCAGAGGGCTTGGTGTAAGCAAGTTAGATAGTGTCAGTGGTGCACTGGTTCCCACAGACAGCCTTGTGTTTATGCTGGGGGATGGGGGAGGGAAATGGTCCCTGCCAGCTCCTTTGTTCCTGGAGGGGTCTCCCAGTGATCCCTGCCTCTCTGGGACATGCTCTGAGATGAGTAAATCACTCTGAATCTCATCTACACTGGCAATTTTTAAAATTGCTGGTTCTAGGCTCTATCTGCATGGATAGCTGTTTGTCATGCTGTCTCTTTAAGGGTGGGGACACCTCTTCCTAATGCCTTCCAGGCTCCCCCAGGGCTGAGCCTGCTGATTTTTAAAATTCCAGGCTTTACGGTCCCACTGGTTGTAAGAACTCATGAAATTTGGCCCCTCTTGCTTTCAATGCCAAATATTATGGGGATTTGTCTTCCTTTGTGGGCTCCCCAGTGTGCAAGTCTGTTTTTTGCTCTTCTCTGCACCACTGGCTCCTTCCCCAGCACAGGTGGCCACAGTCCGTCTCGCTCCCCAATTGTGTTTTTCTACCTTCTTTGATGTGGTCTCTTCTCTACATTTAGTTTGGGAGTTTGCTCTGCCCATCTTCAGATCACTTTCAGGGTTATTTACACTGAAGTGAGTGTTACCTTGTTGTATCCATGGGAAGAGGCACGCTTAGGGTCCTCCTACTCTGCCATCTTCCCAGCCTCCTCAAATATCTTTTCTGAGATTTCTTTTCTTCTGGAAGTCTGATGATACAAATGTTAGACCTTTTGATATTGTCCCACAGGTCCCTGAGGTTCAGTTTACTTTCAATTTTCAATGTTTTTTCTCTGTGTGTTCAGATTGCATACTTTCTTTTTAAAAATGATTATTTACTTTAGAGAGAGAGCCCTGTGGGGGGAGGTAGAGGCAGAGGGAGAGAGAGTCCCTGGCAGACTCTGTGTTGAGCACAGAGCCCAACATGGGGCTTGATCTCATGACCCTGAGATCACAACCCGAGCTGAAACCAAGAGTTGGACACTTAACCAACTGTGCTACCCAGGTGCCACTCAGATTGCATACTTCATATTGATCTATACTCACATTCACTTATTCCTCTGCCATCTCCATTTTGTTCTTTGGATCATCCAGTGAATTTTTTTTTGTATCCAGCGAATTTTTAATTTCAGGTATTATATTTTTCAGCTATAACATTTTCCTTTGGTTCTTCATTATAGTTTCCATTTGCCAAAACTGGCTACCTTCCATTTGTGTCAAGAATGTTTGCAGTTACTTGTTGGAGGATGTTTGTAATTGTTTTAAAGTTTTCATCAGATAATTCGAGTATTCAGGTGATCTCAGAGTTGGCATCTGTTGGTTGTCTCTCCCCTTGATAATTGGTCATGATTCCCGGTTCTTTGTATGTCAAGTAATTTTGGATTATATGTTAGACATTTTAAATATTATGTTGTGAGACCCTGCATCTTGTTTCAATCCTATGGAGAATGTTGGCTTTTTGTTTTATTACACAATAACTTTAGTTAGGGTCAAGCTGTAATTTCCAATTTACCTTCTGTGGCTGTGGTTTTAAGGCCAGTTCAGTTTTCAAAGATTTTGTAGTGATATTCAAGTCTGTCCTGCATGTGCAGTTCTCAGGGGCCAGTCAGACTGGTGCCATGGTCTTTGTAGCTCAGCTATCAAAACCCCTGGTATGCTGCTTAAGGCCAGATCCACACATGCACAGTTCTGGGATAAGACCAAGTTTACACATAACTTTATGGAATCCCTTTCTTGATTTCCCCCCTTTCTACACTTTTCAGGAAGTCATCTTCCTGGTCTGCTGGCTTGAAAGGTGCACCTTTAGCATTTCCACTCTGACATGCCCTTCTTGGGACTTGGTCTGCCTCTGAGGACAGGTGGTGGGAAGATATGTAGAGTAAAAACAATATTGAGGGTTTACCACATACTTTTTGTATCACTATTCCTCTGGTCAAAAAGGATTTCCCTCTCTCAGATTTTTAGGTGCCGCCACTGCCATCATATTGTAGCTTTGGAACTTGAACTTACATGTGGGCAGGGCCAGGAGAGAAAAACAACAGTAGATCCCTCCAAACTCACACTCTTTCTATCCTATGGGGGTCCTTCCTCCCATTCCTTAGAACAGAAAGGGCTTCTCGTAGAGCTCTGACTGTCCATACCTGGTGCACAATTCTGGGATACAGGCTTCCTTTTGAGTCCAGTCTATGACATACAGAAGGAAAATAAAACCCAGGAAACTCATAGCTATGTTTGTTGTACTTTGAGTTTGGTCTCCAGCCCATTACCTTTTACTTTTGCCCATTACCTTTTACTTTTCAGAGGCCTCCGACAGCTGCTCTGTGCATTCTGTCTATGGCTTCTGGTTGCATTTACTGCAAGATGAAGGATGGGGTGTGCTTACTCCCCTTAACCAAATTTTAAAGTTCATCTTTTACTATTTTTAATTTTTCTTATTATTGTTTTATAGATGTTCTTTTTATATTCCGTATACAAGCTCTTTGTTAAATGTACATGTATTGTACATATTTTATGCCAGTCTAGGGCTTGACTTTATTTGATAAAGTCCATTTTAACAACTTGGGCTGTTTTAATTAGTGTTTTTTTTGTGTGTGCTGTCAAATCTTTTCCCACGTTCATAAAGATTCTCTCCTATGTCATCTTCTAGAAGTTGTATAATTTTAGCTTTATATTTAGGTCTATGATTCATCTAGAATTAATTGCATTTTCCTATCCATAAAAATTGTATATTTCTCTATTTAGATTTTCTTTAATTTCTCTCTGCAATATTTTGTTCTTTTCAGTGTACAGGTCTCACACATTTTTCATTACATTTCTCTCGAGCATTTTATGTTTTTATGTTATTGGAGGTGATATTTTAAAATCATCCATTGCTAGTAAATAGAAATACAATACATTTGACTTTGATGATATTCCTTTTTATACACATAACCAAATATACTTAGTTTATGTATCTGATCATTCTAATATGCCTTTTTGCAACCCGTTTTGCTAGCAGTACCTTTTACCTTAGGTATTTAGTAATTTTTACAATGATTTCACATTTACTTGAACTTTCTCCATGGAGATTCTTTGAGGCCTAGGTTGAAAGTGGATTTCTCTAGAAGGTTTTTTGATTATTTCTACCAGGTACCTGGGACTATATCAACCCAGGACTATTTAAAAGTTTCAGTGTAAAATAAATAGTACATTGGAGTATGAATTCAGATTACAAACTTGCGTAAGGTTCATTTTTGATCTTAGTGCCAATGTTAAAACATGCAAGATACACTGTTTTCTGTCCCTCCTTTGCATCTCATTTTCCATGCCCTGTCAAACCCCAGACCTCTGAGCCCTTCTTTGCCTTGTTGTAGCTTTCTGCTTGGATACCTATTAATATGCCAAAGGTGAGCCCATGCCAACCCTCTGATGTCTGGGAAATATGGATTACCTTTTCTAAAAACCACTTATCTCCACCTTTTCTGCACCTAGCCTTGGGCTTGGAAGTAAAAATACAGATGTGCAAAATGCACATGGCCTGTCTTCATGGCCCTCAGTTTGGGAGAAGGAAATAGTGACTTAATACTTATTAAGCCCTTGTCTTGTGTCAGCCACCATCTTGGTTCTTTCCTGTGTGTCACTTAGCCCTGGGGATGACCTTGCAGGGCAGGCTTTTTCATTGGTATTTTTGTAGATGAGGAAATCCAGGCCACAGGGGCTGTGGGTGACAAATGCAGCATTAGGGTTTGAGCCCCCTGTGGGAGCCTTCCTTTAAAGGGGAGGGAGAGGGACTGCCACTGCAGCCTGGTGATCTGCTGTCACCTCATTCTCTCCTAGAGGCTGTGCATGCCTGTGTACTGCAAGTACCAGTTCTTTAAGACTCCAGTTCACAGAACAGAGGGGCGGCCCCATGGAATCCACGTCCACTTCCAGGACATCAATGTCATCTTTCTTGGGGCAATGCAGCACAGTGACCTGAGGGAATACTTGGAGGGGCCCCCCATGGTGGTACAAGTTCATGACAGGGACCGCAAGTTAGAGGAGTATTTGCGGAAGCCCACCCTGTTTGGGGATGACCCCCTGGACGCATACCTCAACCTCCAGGCCCTCATCTCTCCGGAAGAGACAGAGAGCAACCCCTTTGAATCCCAAAACAAGATATGGGACCCTTATGGGGTTGCCCAAGTCAGTTTTGCCGACCTTCTTCTTGGCCACAAGTACTTGAACTTGGTCGTCCCCATCCACAGCTGTGAGCCCAAGCCCACACACCATGGCCAGGATGGCAGGAGCAAGAAGGCTGTGGGGTTTCGGGTCCCCACAGATGGCTTCCAGCACAAACCAATGCCCATGGGTAGCTACCTTGAGGCCAACTCTCTGCTCAAGCTGCGGGTGGACATCGCTGTGCCACTGCAGGCCAGGGCTGAAGCCCTTGACCCAGAACTTACAGGTACCCAGTTTGGCCGCATCATTTTCGTGTTTGACTCCAAGAAGATCTCCCTCCTCCACAGCCTGCTGCAGGACATCACCATGATCAATGCCAAGGCCCTTGATCTGGAAGCCTACCCTATCAGGAACATCCAGCAGATCCTGTCAGCCTTTAAGATGCGGGTGAAGATCCAGGAAAGGCAGGACCTGGATGTGCTCACTGGCTTCCACCTGCTGGATGGGAAGATCCACCTTCTCATTCTGGAGGGTTTGGCAGACCAAGGCTTGAAGCGGCTATGGGACAGCCATCAAAGCCGGTGGGTCGGTGGTTTTTTGTGTTTCATGTAAAAGTCATGGTGTCTAGATGCTGAGTGAGTGGAGTGGGGAAATCTTTTGAAGCCAGGCTCAGGTTTAGTGTCCTCATCTGTAAGAAGGATATGTTGATTCAGTTCCTCGTGGGGTTTACTATAGAGCGCTTCACAGGTCTCCATAATTGGCCTTGATCACAGGAGGAATTGCTTGTCTTTGGATGAAGGGAAGACTTTAGGGGCATGTAGAAGAGAGGGTGGTTCAGGAAAACGTGTCCTCCCTTCAGACTTCTGAGGGGCCTATTTGGCTAACAGGGAGAAGAAAGTTCTGTATGGCCCTAAGATGGACACCCCAGAGAAATAGATTTCCACTCAGTCTGAGGAAAACCTATCTGATTATTTTGAGGCTAGAGAAGCTGCCTAGGCTGCAGAAGGTTCCCCTTCCCTGATGGCTTTCAGGAGCACCTGATGACTGCTCAGTGGGAATATTGTAGAGGCAATTAAAGTTTCAGATTCTGGGCTGGAGCAGGTGGCCCCTTATGGTCCTTCCATTCTTTAGTTTGGGCTTCATGACAATTCGCTTTTCTTTTTGTTATTTGCAAGTATCCTAGTTTGAGTTTAAAGGCCCTCTTTTCTTTCTCTGTATTTTTTAGATTTTATTTTTTGAGAGAGAGAGAGAACAAGTGGGGGGAAGGGGCAAAGGGAGAGGGAGAAGCAGATTCCCCACTGAGCAGGCAGCCTGACTAGGGCCTTGATCCCAGGACCCTGAGATCATGACCTGAGCCAAAGTCAGATGCTTAGCTGACTGAACCACCCAGGCACCCCACAACCTCCATTTTTTAGTCTGGGAACTCCCCCTGTCTGTCTTCAGAGTGCAGATGTCCCAGGACCCAGATGCTGACAACAGCAGGTAGTCCTGAGGTTGAATCCATTCATCCAGGAGGGGAGAGCAGCCCTGTGGGGACCTATCTTGACGTGTTGGTAAGCCAAGAGGTGCTGTGGAGAAGCTGGCATTGTGTCTAGTTATCTGCCCAAGAGAACTGAAAACCTAGGTTCACACAAAAAACTTGTATGTGAATGTTCACGGCATCATTATTTATAATAATTAAAAAGTAGAAACAACTCAAATGTCCATTAACCAATGAACAAAATGTGACCTATTCATATAATAGAATAATATTCAGCCATGAAAAAGGAATGAAGTACTGATTTACGCACTTCAACATGGATGAAGCTTGGAAACATACTGAGTAAAGGAAGCCAGACAGAAAAGGCACCTGTTGTAGGATTCTATTTATGTGAAATGTCTAGAATAGTCAAATCCACAGAGATAGAAGATTAGTGGTTCCCAAGGTCTCAGGGAGGGATGAAGGAGAAGTGGGAAGTGACTGTGAATGGGTACAGTTTCTTCCTGGGGTGATGAAAATTTTCTAGAATTGGTATTTATGATTGCACAACATTGTTAATATATAAAGAACCATTTAATTGTATAATTAAAAAGCATGAACTTTCAACTAAAAAGGGTGTGAAGCAAAAAATCTGGCCTTGCCCAAAAGGTCTGGTCTTTGCTTTTGGCTTCTGGGAGATGATATATACTTAACAGGAATGTCTTTGCTTAGGTTGGGGGATGACTCCACCAGAATTTAGGATAGGATGACAACACCAGAACTGGAACCACCACACCTGATAGTCATAGGATAGAAGTTGGCCATGCCAGAAAGGCCACCAGTATGATCTAGGGTTAGGGCTTTGGTCTTGCAGTGTTAGTTGATCAAGGATGTGGAGAAATCAGAATTGTCATTCACTGCTGATAAGAATTAGATGAATTAGATGGTAGAGTCACTTTGGAAAACAGTCTGGCAGTTCCTCAAATGAATAAAAAGAGTTACTGTATAACCCTGCAGTCCCACTGCTAGGCAAATACGCAAGATAAATGAGAACTCATATGCCCACACTAAACAGCATATAATAAGGGCACTATAATAGCCATTAGGGGGAACAATCCAAATGTCCGTTAATTGATGTATGGCTAAACAAAATGTGACATATAAATACAGCGAACTGGTTTTGGACAAAAAAAGGGATGAAATACTGACTCACGCTACGACATGGGTGACACTTGAAAACAGTAAGTGAAGTGAAAGGAGCCAGTCACAGAAGATTGCACATTGGCTGAGTCATTTATATGAAATGTCCAGAATAGGCAAACCTGTAGAGACAGAAAGAGGATTAGCGAATACTTAGGGCTATGGGTCAGGGCGGGGGAGAGTATAGGGGGTGATAGGTAGTGGGTACAGGTTTCTTTTTTATGTGATAAAAAAGCTTGAAAATTGATTGTGATGGTGGCTGCATGTATCTGTGAATAGACTAAAAACGACTGAATTGTACACATTAAATGGATGAATTATATGGCATCTGAATTAAATCTCAATTGGAAAAGACCTCTAGTAGACCCCCCCAAAAAAAAAATCCATGAGGAAGGAGAAACTTTTCAAAAAATGGTGTTGGGAATCATTGTTTATCCATAAGAAAAAAGGAAAATAATTTCCTACATCAAACCATTGACAAAAATCAATTCCGGCTGAATTAAAAATCTGTGTATGTTTTCAATGTTTGAGATCATTATAGATTCACAGGAAGTTTAAGGAGTATGACAGAGATCCCACATGCCCTTTCCCCACAACAGTTACGTCTTCCTTAACTATGGTGCAGTATCTACCAGGACACGATGCCAGGGCAAATGTGTGTGTCGTTTGTGCCAGTTTATCCCATACAGATTTGTGTGACCACTCCCATAATGAAGATCTCGAAAGAGTATACCACCCCAGAGATCTCCCTCACGCTCTGTGTTTATAGTCCTGCCCACCCTCTTTAACGGTCCTGTTTTCCATCTCCTTCATTTTTTCATCTGTATGTAATCTTACATATTCATGGAATCATACTGTATGACGTTAGGAGTTTCCACTCGGCATGAAGTGCTAGAGATCCAGCCACATTTTTGCATGTACCAGTAGTTTGCTCCCCTTTGGTGCTGGGTAGTGGTTCACGGAGTAGACGTGCCACGGTTTCACCATCTATCTGTTGGGGGACATTTGGTTATTTCCAGTTTTTGATTATTACAAATGCAGCTGCCGTGAACAATAATGTACAGGTTTTTGTGTGGACATGTTTTCTTTTTAACTGAATTATAATTGGCTTACAATATTGTATTAGTTTCAGGTGTGCAAGACAGTGATTGATATTTTTATACAATGCACAGTGATCACCATGGTAGGTCCAGTCACCGTCTGTCACTATACAAAGTTATTATAATATTATAGACTCTATTCCCTATGCTGCACATTTCATCCCTGTGACTTATTTATCTTAAAACTGGGAGTTTGTACCTCTTAATCCCCATCACCTGTTTCACCCACTCCTCCCCCACTCCCAGCCCCAGCAGCTACCAGTTGGATCTCCGTACCTATGGAATGTTTTGTTTGTTTGTTCTGGTTTTTAGATTTCACATGTAAGTGAAATCATACAGTATTTGTCTTTCTCTGACTTACTTCACTGAACATAATACACTTTAGGTTCATTCATGTTGTTGCAAATGGCAAGATCTCATTCTTTTCTATGGCTGAGTAATACTCCATTACCCCCCCATCTTTATCCGCTCACCTACTGATGGACACAGGCTGCTTCTCTATCCTGGCTATTGCAGATAATGCTGCAATGAACATAGTGGTGCATGTATCTTTTTGAATTCGTGTTTTCATTTTCTTTTGGCTGAATACCCAGTAGTGGAATTGTTGAATGATAGAGTAGTTCTGTTTTTAGACGTTGAGGAATCTCCGTGCTGTTTTCCACGGTGGCTGCACCAGCTTACATTCCCACCCATGGTGCACGACGGTTCCCTTTTCTCCACATCCTCCATCACCAACACTTGTTATTTCTTGTGTTTTTGATAGTAGTCATCTGAAAGGTGTGAGGCGGTGTCCCATTGTGGCTGTGATTCGCATTTCCCTGCTGATCAGGGATGTTGAGATCTTTCCATTGTGTCTGCCATCTGTGTTGTCTTCTATTTGGCTCCTCTGCCCATTTTAATTTTTTTTTAAAAAGACTTTATTTATTTATTCGACAGAGATAGAGACAGCCAGCGAGAGAGGGAACACAAGCAGGGGGAGCGGGAGAGGAAGAAGCAGGCTCATAGCGGAGGAGCCTGATGTGGGGCTCGATCCCATGATGCCGGGATCACACCCTGAGCCGAAGGCAGATGCTTAACCGTTGTGCCACCCAGGCGCCCCTGCCCATTTTTAAATTGGGTTTTGTTGTTGTTGTTGTTGTTGTTGTTGTTGTTGTTGTTATTGAGTCATAGGAGTTCTTTAGACATTTTGGATACCGATCCCCTTTTGGGTATATTGTTTGCAAGTAGCTTCTCCTATTCAGTAGGTTGCCTTTTCTTGTTGGTTTCCTTCACTGCGCAAAAGCTTTTTAGTTTGATGTAGTTCCTTCTGTTTATTTTTACTTCTGTTGCCCTCGCCTGAGGAGACATAACCAGAAAAATATCATTTAGACCCATGTCAAACAGCTTATTGCCTGCATTTCCTTCTAGGAGTTTTATGGTTTTATTTACATCTTGAATCCATTTGAGTTTGTGTTTGGTGTAAGAAAGTGGTCCAGTTTCATTCTTTGCATATAATGGTCCAGTTTTCCCAGCACCATTTGTTGAAGAGACTGTTTTCCCATTGAATATTCCTGCCTTCTTTGTCATGCATTAATTGACATATAATCCTAGGTTTGTTTCTGGGCCTTTTATTGTGTTCTGTGTTTGTGCCACTGCCATACCGTGTTGATGGCTACAGCTTTGTATTATAACTTGAAATCTGGACTTGTGATACCTCCAGTTTTGTTTTTCCTTTTCAAGATTGGTTTGGCTATTCAGGGTCTTTTCTGGTTCTATAAAATTTTAGGATTGTTTGTTCTAGCTGGCGGAAGACATTAGTCTTTCCCCACTACAAGTATGATGTTAAGTGTAGGCTTTTTGGGGCTATCCTTTATCACTTTGAGGAAGTTCTACTTTGTTCCTAATTCACTGAGACTTTCCTAATTCTCTGGTTCACACAACTCACAAAAATCAATTCCAGGTAGATTCAAACCCATTTGGAATAATTATAGACTCACAGTCAGCTGCAAAAGTCATATAGAGTGATTCCATGCACCCAGTCCCTAATTTCCTCCAGCAGTGACATCGGACACAAGTAGAATGCCTTACTGATGGACGCAGTGCAGTCAACTAGACCACGTGCCTGGTCTTACTCCACCAGAAAAGAAAAATCGGTTTTTGAAAAGCAAAATGATAAAGCTTTTAGATGATTAGGATAAAGAAAGATTTCTTGAACAAGACAGAAGTACACAGAATAAAGGAAAAAGGTGCTGGATCTGACTACACTACAGTAAATAACTTCTGTTTGTCCAAAGATATCATAAAAATTGTGAAAAGACAGACTGAGAAAAAAATTATTTGCAATGCGTAGAGCTAGTACCCTGAATATGTAAAAATACCCATGAATCAATAAGAAAATGAAAACATGCCAAGGGAAGAGTGGGCAAAAGGCCTGAACAGGCACTTCACCAAAGGGGAAACCCTGTGACCGAACGCAGATGCGCCAAGGGGATAGACAGGGTCCGTACTGCCTTCCCTCATGTTCGAGGAGATGCGGGAGCAGCTCGTACCAACACAGGGGAGTGGGTATCGGGGTGTGTTTGGAAACTCTGCCAGGCTGGCCGTGCCCGCGAGCAGGGACTGGGAATGGGAGCAGGGGCAGGACAAGAGGAAAATGAGGCAGGTTTTTGCATTTTCACTGCTGAGATTTGGAAAGATCATCTATCTGATGTTTTTCTTTTTTCCAGATGATTTATTAGTAATGCATTCCTTTTGTTCATGTGTTTTTAAACAAGCAAAAAGAGAAAGAAAAAGTTCTGCCAAAGGGCAAAACCACAGAGCGTTCCAGGAGCCCGCAGAGCAGAGCTGAAGCCCTGCCCTGTGGCCTCCTTGCAGAATCACCAAGGCGGAACAGGGCACATATAAGGTGCTCCACAACTCCGTGCTGCGCTTCCGCCACCGCCTCTACGCGGACCTGGAGACCGTCCTGTACCAAGTGCACCTCTTCCAGCCGCTGTCACAGCTCATGAAGCACTGGGCGCTCTACGTCCGCAACAGCGCTCTGCACAGGGCCTTCCAGGCCCTGACCAGGTGCGCCAGGCTGCCCCCGGGATGAAGACCACCTCCCTGGGGTGGCCGGGGGGAGGGGGCGGTGCAGGGGCCCCTCCAGGGGCAGAGGCAGAGGGAGAAGCAGACTCCCTGCTGAGCAGGGAGCGGTGCGATACTCAATCCCAGGACCCTGGGATCATGGCCTGGGTCGAAGGCAGGTGCTTAATGGACTGAGCCACCCAGGCGCCTCAATTTAATTATTCTTTATGCCCAAAGGAGCCGAGCCAGGAGTGGAATACAGTTCTGAGGGACCCTGAGGCTGGTCATTCCCAGTGACTATTCCACATGCTCTCCCAACGGGGTTTCGGAAACACTGGGGAAAGAAGGGCAGTTTACTGGAACATAGGTCCCATGAAGCCATCCTCTCTGTTCTTGGGAAATAGCCTAGAACAGCCTGAGCAGTGAGTGAGGAGGACCAGAGCCAGATCCCCCAGGCCTGCGGGAATTTTCTCTACCAACTGAATGTTTGCTTTTGTTCGCTTCTTCCCTCCCCTCTGGTGCAGAAAGGCATCCTCCAAAGATCTCCATCTTCCACTGTGTGCGTGCCTTTCCCTGTGCTGTTCTTCTACTCCAGGGCTCCTGCCCCACCCCACCCCCCGCCCCCCGGACCCCAGGCCTTCTTCTGGTGACCTTGCGAAGCCGTGTACTCCTGCCGCTGGGTTGAGCGTGGCTCGTGCTCCAGGGGGGGGCCTTCTCCATTCATGGAGGGAGCAGGAGGCCCGAGCGAGGCACCCCCGGTTTGGAAGTGGAGACTGACAAAGGGTAGTGCTGTGAGGTCCCTGGGACCACGGCCAGCCTGTGCCGGGCCTTTGTGAGGTTAGCGAAGGACGGTGGCTGGTTCTTTCAGGAAGTCAGGAAGGGCAGACCTTCATCGGGGAGACAGTCCCCTCACTGTAGTCTGGGGCCCGGGGTGCCAACCATCTCTTTACACTTTAAAGCTGGCAACAGCCCTGGCCAAGAGTTGGCTCCCAGCTTAACAAATGTTAAGAGGGTGGAGCCAGGAGAGAGAGGCAGGAAGAGAGCCCAGGGACACCAGAGAGGAGGCTTAGTCCTATTAAGCCCCACCTCTCCACCCGCAGCTCGCCTGAGGGGCAGGTGTGGGTCGGGTACCCCAGAGCAGCAGGCTGAAGCTGCAAGTCAGGACGGGGGACGGCCCGGCGGGCCTCAGAAGGCTCCCGTGGGGCAGGTGCTGGAACATCTGGGTGCCGGAGCCCTGGCGGTCAGGGAGGGGACGCTGGGCCCTGCCCTGCCGTAGGGAGAGGGAAGAAAACTGTTTATGAAGCGCTCACGGGCATCCCAGGTGGCTGGATTCATCATGGCTTTATTCGCATCTGAAAGGTCAAGGGGTGGGCCAGGGACCTGAGGTGGTCCTCAGGCACCGCCTCCCGCTGGAGCACAGAGGGTCAGAGACAGCGCAAGTAACCGCCGCCCCCACGAATCGGCGTGACCCAAGTGCGCAGGGCGCCCCGGGAGAGGGCGGCGGGGAGGACTCTCAGGCCGAGGGTGCGGGACCCTCTTCCTGCGGGAGCTCTGAGATCCACACCCCTGATGGCTGGCTGGTTGGGGTGGCTCCCCAGTGGGGTGTGGGTTGGTGACAGGCTGGGAATAAGGCCCCAGTAGCAGAAAAATAATCAGAGTGGATTGTGGGAAGCCTTTAACTTCTGGGGGCTGGGAGGAGAGCGAAAGGGAGGCATTCTTTTTGTGGGCTCGTCCGGGTGGAATCCAAGCTTTCGCATCTCTGAGTCCTGTGCTCTGGGACGAGCTCAACAACTCCTGCGCTTCCTGCTCTCTTGGAAAATGGGACTGGTTTGACGGGCTTTGAAAGGGAGGTGAGGCCCCGCGGGTGGCCCTCTGCCTTGCAGGGTCTACCGCATCTGCCATCACAGCACCAGGCTCAGGGAGGTGATCACCAGGGACCTGCTGCCATCCTCCGCCATGGTCAAAGACTTGAGCCAGGAGCTGGGGCTGCCCATTTCGCGAGATGACCTCACAGACGGAAGACTGATGGTCTTGCCATCTCAGCCCGCCCCCTGTCTTGAGCGCTTCCTAAGTCGGAAATCCACCCTCGCTTACGAGATCCAAGCCCACAGGGACAAATACCTGCAGTGGCGGAACACCATGGTGCTAAAGGACAGAGGCCGGGAGCCCAGCCTGGTCCAGGTGGGCCCTCTCTCTTCCCCGGGTCAGGGGTCCCAGGCCTCGGTGCCACCTGGGCCTGTCCATCGCCAGCAGGGAGAGACCGGCTAGATGACCGGTTCCTGTATCTGGTCTCCTGGGATCCCGGGCAGGGTGGGCAGGGAGTGGGGGCTGCGGGGCTGAACCGAGCAGAAGTGCGCCCAGCCTGCAGGTCCCCAGCCTCCCTGAAAGTGAGAAGAATGCTTTTAGGTGTTATCACCTTTACCTTGCCCCAGAGATCGTCTTGAAGGAAGAACTGGGGTGTGTGTATGTGTGTGTGTGTGCGCACGCGCAGTAGGGATCTAAATTCATCTTTTTGCATGTGGATAGCATCACTTTAAAAAAAAAAAGATTTATTAGAGAGCGGGAGAATGCGTGGGAGGGGCCAAGGGAGAGAGAATCTCAAGCAGAATCCTAGCTGATCACAGAGCCTGACTCGGGTCTCAATCCCACGACCCTGAGATCACAACCTGAGCTGAAATCGAGCTGGCCTCTTAACTGACTGTGCCACCTAGGCGCCCCTCTGGCACCACTTTTCGAAAAGATGAACTCTTTCTCCCCCCTCGCGCACCAAATTGCCTTGGCCACTTTGTCAAGAATCAAATAACCACAAATGCAGGAGTTTATTTCTAGGCTCTGTTAATTCCATTGACTTAGATGCCTGTCCTTAGACCAGCCCCTCATCATCTTGATTACTCGAGTTTTACAGGCAGTTTTGAAATTGGGTTGTGGAAGTCCTTTAACTTCTTTTTCAAAATTGTTCGAGTATTTTGGGTCCTTCACATTTCTGTATAATTTTAGGATCCACTTGCCAATTTCTACAAAAAACAAAAACAAAAAACCCAAACTCGTGGGGATTTTCATAAGGCTTGTGTTGAACCTACAGATCATTTTTGGGGAGAATTGCCATAATGTCAGTTTTGAAGCTGTTAATCCATGAACATGGAATGTCTGTTCTTTTATTTAGGTCTTCTTTAATATTCTTCTGTAAGTTTTGTAGTGGTCATGTGTAAGTCTTACACCTCATGAAATTAAGGCTGTTATGAACGGAATCATTTAAATTTTTGAATTGTAAGAATATAGAAATCCAATTTTTAGAAATGTAAATTCAGTTAGCCAACATACAGTAGTGCATCGTTAGTTTTTGATGTGCTGTTCAATGATTCATCAGTTGCATGTAACACCCAGCGCTCATCACATCACGTGCCCTCCTTAGTGCCCATCACCTAGTTACCCCATCCCCTACCCACCTCCCCTTCCTCAACTCTCAGTTTGTTTCCCAGAGTCAAGAGTCTGTCATGGTTTTTCTCCTCTGATTTCTTCCCATTCGGTTTCCCCTCCCTTCCTCTATAGTCCTTTGTGCTATTTCTTACCTTGTATATTGATTTCATATCCTGAAATCTCTTGAAGTGGGATCACGTCATCCGTGGGTAAAGGTCATTTTACTTCTTCCTTCCCAATCTGGATACCGTTCCTTCTTTTCTGCATTAGTCTCTGCAGATTGCCATACAAACCACCACCACAGGTTGGATGGCTTCAACATCAGAAATTATTTTTCTCACAGTTCTGGAGGTTGGGAAGTCAAGATCAACATGCTGGTAGAGTAGGTCTCATTCTGAGGCTTCTTCTCTTGGCTTGTAGGTGACTGCATCTCCCTGTGTGCTCTTTGAGTGCAGGTGTGGGGAGAAAGTGGGCTCCCTGGTTCCTCTTCTTATAAGGACGTTAATCCTATTGGATCAGAGTCTCCCCCCGCCCCAGCCATGGCTCATGTAACCTCAATTACTTCCTTATCCAAGTGCAGCCGCATCGGGGGTTAGGGATTCAACGTATGAATAGGGGGTGGGGGCATTCTTTCCATACCTCTCCCCTTTTACTGTTAGAGCCTCTAGTATGAAGTACAGTGTCATGTAGCAGCGGTAAGAGCAGACGTGCTCGTTTTCTGTCTGATCTTGAGGGGAAGCCATCCTTGAGCATTAGGTTGGATCTTACCTGCAGCTTTGGGGTGCGCTTTGTCAAGTTGATGAAGCTCCCTCGTGGTCTTAGTTTGTTGAGTTTTTATCATGAATAAACGTTGGATTTTGTCAAATGCTTTTTTCTCTGCATATATTGTGGTTCTCTATTACGGTATATTACATTACTTGATGTTTGATGTTAACACAATCTTGCATTCCTGCGATTCATTCCCCTGGGTCATGGCACATGTCTTTCATCTGTGTGTTTCTGAATTTAGTTTGCTAATATTTTGTATTTTTCTAGTGATAGTTTTGTCTGACCTTGGTACCCGTGTAATATTGGCCTTGTAAAATGAGTTGGTGTTTCCTCCCCTTCTGTTTTCTGGGAATATGTGAAATGTTGGCATTCGCCCTCTCAGTTTTTGGTTGATCTATCCAGTGAAGCCATCTAAGCCTGAGCTTTTCTTGGTGGGTAAATTTTAAATGACTAATTTGATCTCTTTACTTGTTGTAAGTCTATTCAGATATCTCTTAAGATAGATAATTTGTGTCTTTCTAGAAATTTGTCCATTTTGTCTAAGTTACCTAGTTTGCGGACATATGGTTGTTTATAGAATTCTCTTATAATCCTTTTAATTTCTGTAACGTCAGTAGAATGTCTCCTCTTTCACTCCTGATTTTACTAATTTGTATCTTTTCCCCTTCTTTCTTGGTCAGTCTAGCTAAAGCTTTGCCGATGTTGGTGGTCTTTTTGAAGAACTGTCTTTGGAGTTCGTTTTATCTATTTTTCTAATTCATGTTTTTCCACTTTAAACTGCATTATAATTTCTTCTTTCCTTATTTGGGTTCAATTTGTGACTCGAGTTTCCTAAGGAGTAAAGTTAAGTTTTTGATTTGGATATTTTTTTTTTAAGATTTTATTTATTTGAGAGAGAGAGAGTGCTCGTGAAAGAGAGCATGAACAGGGGAGAGAGGGAGAGGGAGAAGCAGACTCCCCACTGAGCAGAGAGCCTGATACAAGGCTTGATCCCATGACCTAAGCCAAAGGCAGCCACTTAACCAACTGAGCCACCCAGGCGCCCCTGATTTGGATCTTTTTTAAATACATGTATTTACACAGCTACAAATTTCCCCCTAAACACTACTTTAGATGCATCCCGTAAACTTGGTTTGTTGTATTTTCATTTTCACTCACCACAAAATATTTAATAGTGTCCATTGTGGCTTTTAGAAATTTAGAATTTAATTTTTTGTGATTGGAGAACATACCTTGTATGATTTCTGTCCTATGAAATTTATTAGTTTGTTTTATGGCCTAGATCCATCCTTAGGCTTGAAAGGAATATATATTCTTCTGACACTGGGAGGAATGTTATATAATGGGATATTATGTTGTGCAGGTCTTTTGTGTCATTGATTGTCTTTCTAGTTGTTCTATCAGTTGTTGGGATTGAGGTATTAAAGTCTCTTGGTTGAATCATCTATTTCTCTTTTCAATTCTGTCGATTTTTGCTTATTATATTTTGGGGCTCTGTTGTTAGATACGTTTGTGTTTATAATTATATCTTCCTGATGAACTGACACTTTAATCATTATGAAATGTCCCTCTTTGCTTCTAGTAACATTTCTTAAGAACCATTTTGTTTTATGTTAGTGTACGCACACCAGCTCTCTTCTGGTTTGCATACTACATATTTTTTTCACCCCTTCTTTAACCTTCAAACTGTTTGTAGCTTTGTATCTAATACGTGTCTACTTTATTTTATTTTTATTTTTTTTAAAGATTTTATTTATTTATTTGACAGGGACAGCCAGCAGAGAGGGAACACAAGCAGGGGAAGTGGGAGAGGAAGAAGCAGGCTCCTAGCGGGGGAGCCTGATGTGGGGCTCGATCCCAGAATGCTGGGATCACGCCCTGAGCCGAAGGCAGACGCTCACCGACTGCGAGACCCAGGCGCCCCTAATACGTGTCTACTTTAAATAGAAGATGGCTGGATCCTTTTTTAAAAAATCCAGTCGGACAATCTTTGCTGTTTGATTGTCCATTTATGCATAATATAATTATTGATAAGGTTGGATTTATGTCTTCTGTTTTTTAAAATATATTTAATATTGATTTTGATCCTTTGTTCCTTTACTGCCTCCTTTTGTGTTGAACAGATATTTTTAGTGCACAATTTTAATTCCTTTATTGAATTTTTTCCTTAAAAAAGTTATTTCTTAGTAGTTTCTCTAGGAGTCTTCTATAATATGCATCTTAATCACAATCTACTTTAGATTATTACTACCTTTAGTAGGGTAAAATGTAGAAATTTCTATAATATAGTTCCATTTCCTCCCCCTCCTTTATGCAGTTATTGTTATTACATATATATATATGAAACACATATATATGTTATGTTACTATATATATGTGTGTGTGTGTATATATATGTGTGCATATATAAGCATATATATACATACACACACACACACATATATATATAAAACAGTCCCCAAATGTAGTGTTATTGTTTTATGCAATCATGTCTTTTAAATTAGAAGTTGAGAGAAGGAAAAAATATATTTATGTAATATTTTATATTTACCACGTATTTATCTTTTCCAGTTATTTTTTTAAATGTAGATTTTAGTTACCATCTGGTGTCATTTATTCTCAGCTTTAAAAGACCTCCTTCAGTATATATGATAAAGCAGGTCACTACCAACAAATTCTACCTTTATCAGAGAATATTTTTATTTCACTATCACTTTTGAAAGATGGGTTTTACTGGACATAGAATACTTGGTATTTACTGAGAATATTTTTTTCTTTCAGCACCTTGAAAATATTATTGCATTGTGTCTCTATTGTTTCTGATGATATTAACCCATTAATCATATTGTTTCCTTATACATGGAGAGTCATTTTTTTTCTTGGTGTTTCCAAGATTTTCTCATTGTCTTTTTCTTTCAGCCGTTTGACTCTAACATGTACAGGTGTGGATCTCTCTATATTTACCCTACTTGGGGTTCATTGAGCTTCTCTAGATCAGTAGTATAAAGTTTCAGGCCTTAATTTCCTCAATATTTTTTTCTGCTCCTTCTTCTCTCCCCATCCCCCTTCTCAGACTTCCATTATGTGTATGTTGGTTCACTTAACAATGTCCTACAGGTCTTGAGGCACTCTTAATATAAAAAAAAAAATTCCTTTGTTTCCGTTCCTCAGACCAGATAATCTCTATCTTTACGTTCAGATTCTTTGTCAGCTTAAATCTGTTTTGTCCCTCTAGTGAATTTTTCTTTCAGTTACTGTACTTTACAACTTCAGAGACTTCATTTAGCTTTTTTTGAGATTATCTCTTTATTCAGATTGTCTATGTCTTGACTCATTGTCATATATTTTCCTTACATTTCTGAAATAATTTTCTTTAGTTTGTTTGTTTTTATAACGGCTGCACTGAGGTCTTTGTTAAGTCAACCAGCTGAATCCACTGGAGAGTTTCTAATGACTGCTTTATTTTCCTGAAATAAATTTTCTTTGCATGTCTCCTAATTTTTGGTTGAGAACTGGACATCTAAAATGTATTGCAGCAACTCCGGATTCTGCTTTTTCTCCCTAAGGGTGGCGGTGGCGGTGGTGGCTGTCATTTAATAATTTGCCTGCACAAAATCTGTGGAATCTGTCTCCTCAGTGGTCTGTAGCAAGCTCTGATATCTTCACTGGTTTTGTTTTTATTTTTTTTAAAGATTTTATTTGTCAGAGAGAGAGAGTGAGCATAAGCAAGGGGGAGCACAGACAGAGGGAGAAACAGGCTCCCCTCTATTCAAGGAGCCCGATGGGGGACTTGATCCCAGGACCCTGGGATCAGGACCTGAGCCAAAGGCAGAGGCTTAACTGACTGAGCCACCCGGGCATCCCTGTTTTGTTTTGTTTTTAGAGAAAGTGTGTGTGCATGTGAGTGTGGGGGCGAGGGGCAAAGGGAAGAGGAGAGAGAGAATCTTAAGCAGGCTCCACACTGTGGAGCTCGATCTCATGACCCTGAGATCATGACCTGAACCAAAATCAAGAGTCTGTTGCTTAACTGACTGAGCTACCCAGGCTCCCCTATTTGCTGGTTTTTAAATTATTTTTATTTTAAGCCTGGCTTCCTTGGGGTCACCCCGTGTCTGCATCAATCAGTGATCAGCTGGTGAATGGTTAGACGTTGTGTACCTCTAGCCAGCCAGGTTTCCAGTCCTTATCAGTGGATCTGTGCGTGGGTAGGGGCATGCATCCAGAGTTTGCTCTGGCTTTGCCTTTTCACTGGGCCCTCTCATGTCTCCTCTGCATGTGCAGGCAGGCAGTCAGCAAGGGCTGTATGAAGAGCATGTCAAGGTCCTTTGTGGCTCTCTCATTTCTGGTATCTCCCTGTTAAATTTTGATTAATTAGCTCACCTGTTCCTTGCCACATATAGGATTGCAGCCTCAGGGCAGCTGAGCAGCTGGCCTGCTCTGTTTGTTTGCTGCTGAGATTGCTATTGTTGCTTATCATCAGCCATGCACTTAGGGTTTTTCAAGCCGCAGTTCAAATCAAGTTAGTCTGCATTCAAGTGATCAGTGCAGCCGCTGATTTTCATGACTTGCACACTCTAGCAGACCTACTGCCGTAAGTGCCCGGGGTGGCAAGAATGACACCGACTCCTACTGTCCTTTCCTGAAGTTCAGCACATTGTTATGAGCAAACACTTGTAAGTTTTTTGCATGCCTTTGGACAATTTCCAAAGGTTGCTTTTCACAATTTTGTCTAGCTTTGTTTTTTGAGGAGAGGGTTGAGCTCCTTACTCCACCATACTAGAAGTCCTATCTTCCTCCTTCCTAATGACAATTTTACTTATTTCTGTTTGCTCTGATGCATGTGTTTGGGGGTGGGTTGGGGGGTTGTGTCTGCTTTATCCTTTGCTCTACTATTTTTTTTTAGATTTTATTTTTATTTATTTGAGAAAGTGAGAGAGAGGGAGAGAGCACAAGTAGGGGGAGCAGCAGAGGGAGAAGAAGAAGCAGGCTCACCACTGATCGGGGAGCAGCACCCGATCCCAGGACACCGGGATCATGACCTGAGCTGAAGGGAGACAACCGACTGAGCCACCCAGGCGCCCTGCTTTACAATTTTTTTTTTTCCTTTCAGGAAGTTTTTGTGGATAATAAACTTTCAGGGTGCTTAAAGGTCCGTGGTTATCCTTCTGTCTTTGCTCTTGAATAGCAGCTGACCTGTTTTTGAAATTATACTTTCAAATCCCTGCACACAACTCTCCCCACAGCCCCCACCAAATCCATCACTTTCTAAAGTCAAGAATTATGGGGGCGCCTGGGTGGCACAGTTGTTAAGCGTCTGCCTTCGGCTCAGGGCGTGATCCTGGCGTTCTGGGATCGAGCCCCGCATCAGGCTCCTCCGCTGGGAGCCTGCTTCTTCCTCTCCCACTCCCCCTGCTGTGTTCCCTCTCTCGCTGGCTGTCTCTATCTCTGTCGAATAAATAAATAAAACCTTTAAAAAAAATAAGAATTATGGGTAAGACTGGTGTCCATCTGATGATCCTGTTTCCTTTTTAACTAAGCTGTCACTTCCTCTGGAGTCTTTTAAAACTTGCTCTTAATCCTTAGTGTTCACTCGAGGTGTCGGGGGGGGGGGGGGCTTGTTTTTCNATCCTTAGTGTTCACTCGAGGTGTCGGGGGGGGGGGAGCTTGTTTTTCACCAAAACTTAAAGAGCTCTGCTCTATTTTTTTTATATATTTTTATATATTTCATATATTTATAGATTTTATAGATTTTTATTTTCCCTCTTGTTGGTATCTTACATTGAGTTCTGCTCTACCTTCCACTTCTCTAATTTGATCTTCCCGTGACATCTTTGTTAATTTGTAATTTTAAATTGCCTCAGTCATGTTTTTACTTTACACAAGTTCTCATGAGCTCCTGTTCTATTTTCATGAATAAGTTAACTTTTATTAAACACACATATACGAGCTTTTCTGTATGTACAGTTAAAAACAATAAAGCCAATAAACCCAGCTTTATTATCCAGCTCAAGAAATCAAACGTTATCAATACTTTTATAGTTTTCTGTGTACGGTTTCCCATTTCCTTGCTCTTACCCAGAAGTTACCATTATCCTAAATTTCATCTTTCACTTGCTTTTCTCTTAAGGCCTACTGCCTATGTTTACGTGTTTTTTGTGTGCTCCTAATTTTATTTTTTTATTGCAGTATAGTTGACATTGCATGCATATATATTCATGAACATTTTTTAGATTTGCATATCTTTGAATGCTATAAAATGGAATGATACTGTATATAATCTTATGCAATTTTAATTTTTGCTATTAGATTCAACCATGTTTATGTCTTTTAAGTGTAGGAATATACCACAGTTTATTAATGGGCATTTGTTTTCTTACGCTTTGCTATTTAAACAATGTAATTGCAAACGTATTTTTAACGTAGATAAGCAAGATTTTTTTGAGGTGTATATTTAAGTATTAGAATTGCTAAGTTGTACTTCCCCTTGCCTGGGTAACACTTATTTTCCAATATGTTTATTCCAATCATATACCTGCCGACTATACATGACTTTGTTTTCCTACTTTCATACATCTCTTATAGTCAGACTTAAATTATTGTTAGTCTCTAATGCATAGTAGTAACTATGAAGGTTTTAATTTGAATTTCATTGTTTACTAGTGCAGTTGAATGTATTTTCATAAATTTGGTAATTTCTTCTTTTATAAATGTGTTCCTTTGAGCTTTAGGTGGTTTTATTTTAATGTTCTCAGCGCTAACAATGGCATTTTATAAACATTGCCAATCTCTTTTAGTGCTTCACTTCTTTTCACTCTCTTACTGGTGTCTTTTAATGGACAAAAGTTATTTGTAAAATTTCCATTTCTTTTATGACTTTAATTTTTTGCCATATTTAAAATCTTTTCCTACTCCAAAGTCATACAACTGTTGTGTTTTTTTTCTTTAAAGATTTATTTATTTTGAGACAGAGTGAGAGCAAGCAAGAGAGAGAGGATGAGACGGGGGGCGGGGAGGGGTAGGACAGACGGAGGGAGAAGCAGGCTCTCCAGTGAGCAGGGAGCCCGATGTGGGGCTCGATCCCAGGACCCTGAGATCATGACTTGAGCCAAAAGCAGACTGAGCCACCTAGGCACCTAGGCACCTAGGCAGCCCTGGAATTTATTTTTCTTATGAAGGTAGTTAATTTCATTTCTTCACATGATCAGCAGTACCAGCACTTTGCTTAAAAGCCTCCCTTCCCCAGTGATATATGCTGCCGACTTGTCAGATCAAGTTGCTGTTTATACATGAGTTTGTTTATGGATATTTGAGATCTTTATTGAAATTGCACTTACAAATGCATTATTTGCTTCAAAGAATCAGAATCCTTTTCTTATTTTATTTCCATATCGTACGCTTATTTTCTACTTCATTGATTTCTACTCTTATTCCTACTTTTGTGAGCTTGAATTTGCTCTGCTTTTTCTAATTGCTTCAGATGGATATTTACATAATTTTCAGACATGAATCATTTTATTATCATGTATTCATTTTGGCTAAAAACTTATGAAGTGCCCCCGCCAAGTTTTTATACGTCATATTTTCATGATGACTCATTTAAAAATATTTTCTATTTTCCATTTTTATTTGTTCTTTGATCCATGGGTTAGTTAATAGTATACTGTGTAATTTCCAAATATTTTAGGATTTTTGTTACCTCTGTTATTCAGTTCTACCTTGACTGCATTATCAGAGAATTTATTCTGTATAATGTCCATCCTTTGTTGATATTTGATTTACAGTCCAAAATAGGTTAGTTCTGGAAAATGTTCCAGAGTACATGAAAAAAAAATTTATCCAGTAGTTGTTGAGTTCCAAATACATCAACTTTGGTTTTTGTCCCCCCACCCCAAATCTATATCCTTATCTTTAAATTCTGTCTCTTCTCTCAGTTACTAGGGGAAGTCTGTTAAAATCTCCAAATGTGATTACAGATTTCTTTATCCTCTCCTGTTTTTGCTTTATTATCTTTCAAGCTTATGTTTTAAATATATACAAATTTTGGACTGCTTTTGTCCTGTTGATTTCTTTTATAAATGAGATAGGTCTTTTTGTCTCTGGTAGTACTTTCTAGATGTATACATTAAATACAGTAAAATGCATAAATCTTAGGTATACAAGCTCATTCATTTTTACCATGTACACACCTATGAAACTCTTACACGATCAGAGTGTAGATGATTCTATCAACCCAGAAAGTACCATGCTTCTTCCTAATTAACTATCTTGACATCTACTTTCTTATATAGAATACAGCACTATTAACCATGCGATATATGACATCCCTGTGACTTACTTATTATATAACTGGGGGTTTGTACCTTTTGACCACATTTATCCATTTCAGCCACCCCCCACCTCTAGCAACCACCAATCTGTTGTACATCTATGAGTTTGTATTTCTTAGATTCCACAAGTGGGGTCACTCAGTATTTGTGTTTCTGTTTTATTTCATTTAGCATAATGCCCTCAAGGCCCATCCATATTGTCACAGAAGGCAAGATTTCCTTCTGTTTTATGGCTGAGTAACCCTGCATTGTGTATACACACATGGGCGTACACACACACACGTACACACACACACCATCTTTGTCCCTTCACCCACTGATAGGCCCTTAGGTGTCTTCCGTATCTTGGCTGTTGTAAATAATGCTGCAATGAGCATGGCGAGTACATGTATCTTTTTGAGTTAGTGTTTTTGTTTCCTTCAGATAAATACCCAGAAGTGGAATTGCTGAATCACATGGTATTTCTATTTTTAATTTTTTGAGGACGCTTCATACTATTTCCATAGTGGCTGCACCAATTTACATTCCTACCAAGAGTGCACATGTGTTCCATTTTCTCCACATCCTTGTCAACACCTGTACTTGTCTTTTTAGTAACAGTCCTTCTAAGCGGAATCTCTGCGGTTTTGATTTCCATTTCCCTGATGATTAGTGAGGTTGAGCACTTTTTCACTTACCTGTTTGCCATATGTATATCTTCTCTGGAAAAATGTCTATTCAGATCCTCTGCCCATTTTTTAATCAGGTGTGTTTTGTTTTTTGGTTTTTGTTATTTACAGGAGTTTTTTGTTTTGGATATTAACCCCTTATCAGTTATTTCACTCGTAAATGCCTTCTCCCATTCCGTAAGTTGCCTTTTCATTTTTTAATGGTTTCCTTTGCTGTGCAGAAGTTTTTTAGTTCGATGTAGTACCACTTCTTTATTTTTGCTTTTGTTGTCAAATCCAAAAAAAAAAAAAAGTCACTGCTAAACTGATGTCAAGGAGCTAACTACCTGTTATTTCTTCTAGGAACCTTTGGTTTCAGGTCTCAGGTTCAAGTCTTTAATACATTTTGAGTTGATTTTTGTGTATGGCATAAGACAATGGTCCAATTTCATTTTTCTGGTATGTGACTGTCCTATTTTCCCAGCACCATTTACTGAAAAGACTGTCCTTTCTCCTTTGTATATTATTGGCTCCTTTGTTATAAATTGTATATATATATGGGTTTATTTCTGGGCTCTCTATTCTCTTCCATAGACCTAGGTGTCTGTTTTTATGGCAATACTGCACTGTTTTGACTATTATAGCTTTGTAATTTAGCTGAATCATGAAATGATGCCCCCAGTTTTGTTCTTTCTCAAGATTGCTTTGGCTATTCAGGGTCTTTTTGTGGTTCCATAAAATTTTTAGAATTGTTCTGTTTCTGTGAAAATGCCATTGGCATTCGGATAGAGATTGTACTGAATTAGCAGTTTGCCTCAGGTGTTTCCACTGAACTCTGCGTAGGAAAAATTGCAGAGGCTCTTGACAATCCCTCCCTCCAGAGAGGATTTAGTTTCTTCTAGCAAATAAAGGACAAGTTCTCTTAAACAGGTTTATCCCTTCTTTGCCCATATTTCTGAAGCACAGATTTTCTGAATTCTGAACTGCAAGTGTAGGGTGTAACCACATGCCTTCCTCCTCGGCACACGCTGAAATCCAGTGTTTGTTTCCCTGGCGTGGTGACATTTTCTAAATTATATTCTTTTTTTTTTTTTTTTTTTTTTTTTTTTTTAAAGATTTTATTTATATATTTGACAGAGAAAGAGACAGCTAGCGAGAGAGGGAACACAAGCAGGGGGAGTGGGAGAGGAAGAAGCAGGCTCCTAGCAGAGGAGCCTGATGTGGGGCTCAATCCCATAACGCTGGGATCACGCCCTGAGCCAAAGGCAGACGCTTAACTGCTGTGCCACCCAGGCGCCCCTAAATTATATTCTTAACATCGAACCGCTTAGCTGCCTTTTCTGCTTGGGTTCTTTTTATCTGCTTCATTCACCTCATTCATGTGCAATTTAAGAATCAGCAAATACCTTGAGGGCAAACCTATAGGGGAGGAAAAAAGGATTCAATGTACTTCTTCTCTGCAGGTTCTTGGCCCCTCAAATCCTGAGTTCTTTGCTTGCTCTCCAGTGATGTCAGACAGCTGCAGTCTCTCTGCAGTCCTGGCAGTTCATATATTTTGAGACCACAGCGTTAGGCGCACAGATGTTCATGACACTTTTACCTTCTTCCTCTTTCTCTCAATATACAATGTCTATTTGGGCCTCTTGATAGATTTTTATCTTGAATTATGTGGTCTGATATTAAGAATGCCACTCCAGTTTTTGTCTTGGCTTTGTGATTCCTTTTTGCCTAGTTTATATTCTTCCTCCCCTTAATTCCAACCCTGTATCTTTTTGCCTACAGCAGTTTTTAAAAGATTTATTTTGTAAGTAATCTCTACACCCAATGCGAGGCTTGAACTCATGACCCTGAGATCAAGATCGCCTGTTCTCCCGACTGAGCCCGCCAGGCGCCCCTAAAGCAGTTTTTGTAGACAGCATATTGTTAGCTTTAAAAAGGAAATCTGAGATTAGTTAATTGGCAAACAAACTGTTTACTGAGAATATTGTTAGGTTAGGCTTTTGAGGGACCTCCTTGTTTTCTTTTAAATTCGTTCTATTCTTTCGACATACCAGGTTTCTTTCTGATTTAAAAGTTTACATTCTTTGCTTCTAAGGCGTTTGTCCTAAAGACCACATTCGTTTTTATATATTCCTACTGAATTGAGACTTTTAAATTTCCTTTGTCAGACAAATAGCACACTTGTACCCCTTTTTATCTTCCCCTATTCACACCCTACCATCCCTTTGATATATTCAGTCTCCAGAATTTCAGATCTAGGTTATTATACTTTCCTTGGTCTTTTTTAGACAAGAAAACTACTAGGATGCTGGACACCATCACTTGCTACCTTTGTCCAAATACTCCTGGGTTTTCCTTCTCCCTTCTGGATTTTTTCTGAGTGTATTTTCAAAGGCAAGTCTCTGTGTAAACTTCCCAAGCCTTGCACACCTGACACACTGCCGTCGACGGAATGGCCGTTCTGCCTGGGGGTACAAGTTCTGCACCCTGTGCACAGAACTGCTGCTGTGGAACTGGAGACCAGCCCGGTGCTTTTGCCTTCACAGTGGCCTGCTCTTTCTCTGGCAGTTTTCAGAATTTGTCTTTGCCTTTGTGGTCTTACATGTGACTGACAGCGCACCAGGCTTGGAATTTTCCTTATCTATTCTGAGTTTCCTTCTTTCTTAAAATTTCCCATTCCTGCTTTCCCCTGTCTTTTGGGACTCCTGGTATTTGGATGTTTCCACTTTGGTTCCCAGTCTCTAAACTCAGGCTTTCTGATTTTATCTCAAGCTGGTTCCCAGTTCACTCATTCGTCCTACAGCCGCCCCACCTCTGCAGGGCGTCTTGCTTGCTCATGCCCCTTATTTCAATTCTAAATGTTTTACATCCAATATTCGCATTTCTTCAATCTGCTTTTAAGAATGATTATGACCTTTGCTTTAAATTTTTATGTCTTCTCTTCCCATGGCTTGGCTTCAGTTCCGCTTGTGTCTGTGGTCTTTTCTGCTGGTTCTGCTTCTCGGCCACCTAGTTATCTTGGCTGCGCGCCCCAAGTTCCCTGCAGCCTTCGGGCCCAGGGGCAGGGAACCCCAGGTGTCCAGAACAGCTGTCGACCACTGTTCTCACCTCGCCAGGTGAGTGGGTCAGAACTTCCTTTTTAAACTCTAAGGAGGAAGTATCATGAAAGGAGAAACCTGTCTCCCTAGGTCATAATCTAAGGTTTGGAAGGAGCAGGGGACTTGCACTTTTATGAAGGGAGACTGACTCACTCACACCAACCCTCCCCCTAGGAACCACCAGAAAAACTGGACAAAATACCCAATGCTCGGACTGAAGCTGTGTGTGTGCCATGACAGGGCCCCAGCTGAGGTGGCCCCTCTGGCAGAGTCATCTTGACGGTGCTCGGAGGCAGGAGTGTTGTCCCTCATCCAATGACCCGTGGCCTGCCTTTGCCTCCAGTCCCTGCTGCTCCAAGCTGCAGGGGTCTTGCTGCCTTCACTTTTCGCTCCTGTGTCAATCACGGACGTACTGAATCTCTCCCTTGATTATTTTGCATTCTTTTACAGAAACTCCTCAAATATTCAGAGTTAAGACACTGGGGCTTGGCCCAAAGAAGTGGTTAAGGAGTCAAGGTCACCATCTTCAGCTTAAAAAAAAAAAAAAAAAAGTTTTTCCAAAGCAAAAGATGGTGATTTTGCTGAAGGTTAAAAAGCAAGCGGCGGGCAAGCTACGTGGCACCGTACTTAGCAGCTCTTCCTTTTCGGGCTCCCAGCCACCTTTCCCTGCCACCTTCTGTCCTCTCCCCTCACTGCAGCTTTCATTCACCAAGGAAGCTGACAGAGCATCTTGGGGGCTCTGGAGAGACGGTGACGCTCCCCATGTAGTCAGCACAAAAAGGTGACCACGGGCAGGGATGGCAGCCCTTGCTGCCTGATACCATCATATCCCGTTCCGCCATGAAAGCTTAAAGCTTCTCCCACTTCTGACCATTGGAGCCCCAAATTCTACCTGCAGCTGGGTGTTGTGTATTCCAGTTACTTTGGCCTTAGGCAAGTCTCCTCTCTGGTCCTGACTCCCACCAGGGACAGTGAGGGGTTGGAGCAGACAGCCCTTGCATAGGGTTCTGTGATAGAACGGCAGCTCCAGAATCCGAGACGTGACAGGTGCACTGTGGCCACGTCCCACACATCACCCTGCTCACTGCAAGCTGGCAGCTGGTGTCGAGGGGCCTGCGTGTCACGACCTGTGTCTCTTTCTCCAGAAAAATATTACTGGAGCCTACCAGCTTAGCAAGAAGCCTTCAAAGTCTGTGGTGAAGGTGATCAGAATTTCAGCCCCTGCCAAAGATGCTGTTTATAACTATAGTATCCAGACCCTGAATTCCACAGAGCTGGCTAAGAAGGAGCTGTACCGAGAGATGGCCAAGGTGAGTGAGAGGCCCGGAGGGAGGCCGGCAGGCAGTGCTTATACTCCAGACGGAACAGTAACTGGCTCATCCGGGGAGCTCCTTCCTCCTGACCGCGCTGCCGGGAGGTCAGCCGGGGGTCTCCGCCGTGCACAACACGGCCAACCAGCGCGAGGAAGGACAAGGGACCAGTGCTGGGGGGAGAGGTGCTCTGTTCTCACTCTGCGGGCATCCTCCACACGCAAGGGCGAGCCAACAGACACTCGACACAGGCTCGTAGGCACCTGGCTGCGAACGACTGCAGGGTCCTCACCTCCAGAGAGCATTTCGTTGCTGTCACCCCAAAGGAAAAGCCTTGGCTCAGGCTTAGGCTTCCAACACGTTAGCTTTAGAGAAGGGCTGCTCCGTCAAAGAGAACCCCTCGACATCCTCATGTCTGCCCCTCGTTTCCAGGAGCCGAGGAAGAGATTCACGTACTCCCAGAAGTACCTTTCGGCCATGGTGGAGCCTCAGGACTCAGAGGAAGAGGAGAAGAAAGCCCTGAAGAAATCCCGCCAGGCCTGGCTCACGGCCGACGGATTCCAGCTGACAGGTCTTCACAAAAGCCCTGAAAGCGACGGTCACCTCAGGCTGCCGCCCATAGGCACCGTCGCAGAGCTGAACGAGGTCCACAGGGTGGAGTGGGGGGGGGGGGGGGGGGTCCGCAGGGACCTCCCTCCTTACTGTGGTGGTCTCCATGTAGGAGTGGAGGGAAAATGCACAATTCGCTAACGTGCTGGATCGAGACAGGTGGAGCTGGGACCAGCGCCACCAGGACTTTGACCTGTATAAGAAGCCACCGCTTTTCTTTGAGCTGCCCCCGTCCCCAGCGCCAAAGCCTGCAACAGGTAACGGCCACGTCGGCACGGCAGAGCCTCCGGAGGCTGCGGGCAGTCAGCACCTCCGCTGCTGTGCACCCCTGGCCTTTCGGTTTCAGCTCTCCTAACTCTCTCGGCTGCGAGCTCAGTCGGAACGGGTCTGGCACCGATGGGCCCGGCTGGAACTCAGGAGCCCTGGCTTCCAGCGCCAGCTTTAACACTAACTTGCTGCGTGACGCTGGGCAAGTCCCTTCACTGCTCCTGCCCCCTGGCACCACACCAGATTTGAGAGCACGTGCGCCAGTGGGGGCGGGCAGAGGGAGAGAGAGAATCCTCAAGCCGACTCCTTGCTGAGCACGAGCCTGACACAGGGCTCGAACCCAGGACCCTGAGATCATGACCTGAGCCAAAATCAAGAGCCGGCTGCTTACCCGACTGAGCCGCCCGGGCACCTCTCTGGGCCTGGTTTTGTATACAACACGTTAAGTTGGGAGATCAGTCTAAGGGCTTTCTGAGCCCCAACACGCATTACCCATGTCTAGATGCCTGGTCAGCAGCTGGGGGCCAGAGGCTCTGGGCACCTCTGGGACCTTCTGACTTCCTTCCTGCTCCATGACGTTGCTCTCTCCCTGTGTGTGGGGGAGAGAGGGAGTCTAGAAGCACGGGTCCCTCTCATCCTTCTGTTTACGAAGATGGGCCTCCAGATCATTTACAGGTTGACAGAGAACCCAAATTTGCCAGTTGCCAGAAACTTTGTTCAGGGAGAAAGAGTTTATCTAGTGACAGGTTTGCTGGACAGACCTTTCTCAAAAAGCTAGAGCAGATGAACAAAATAATTTCCTTCCTCCCCCAACTGAAGGGCGGCTGGTAGCAGCTCCATGAGACAGGAGGAAGTGCCAACACGCTGCTGAAATTTGTCTCCCCCTGCTCCGTCTGGCCCTTGCTGCCTCTCTTCAGAACAGGCTCCAGGCTCTGGGGCTGCGTGAAGGTCTCCTGTGACCTGTTGGCGTGGCCCGGCCCAGCAATGCCAGATTGCCTCCTGGCCCGAGGGCTGCCGCTGGGCTCCGCTGCAGGCCTTCCCAGCCCGCACTCCCTGTGCGTGTCCAGCCGCCCGTGTCTGCTGACAGCGTGCCACATGCTGGCCGGGGCCTCTCCTCCCACCATGTTTAAAGAAAACGCGGAAATGGGAAAGGGAGATGTGAACCAGGGGCCTCCATGCCACAGGGCCTACAATGAAGCCCCTTTTCCCAAAGGGCTGCCTGCGGGGCATGGGGTCTGGACAGCTGCTTCCCAAGCTTCCCTGGCAAACGCGCTCCAGGCACAGCCTCTGGTCCCTGGCACCGTACCAGCTTTGCACTCTCCATTTTGTGCAAAATGCTTCCTCACCAACACAACACTTTAAGACCTTCAGGTTTCACTAAAAGTTACCTCCAATGTCACAGGATTTGTCAACTTGTACCTTTTGAAAATTAGTGACCCACTCCCTGGCAGAGTGCTCAGGCCAGCCCAGGTGTCCGCACAGCAGACTGACTTGAACTTGAAGGGAAAGGAAGGAGCCTGGACTTCTCCTCCAACCTCAAGACAACATCTGTAGTGGGTTTTCTGGAGCCCCAAACCGCCCAGGACCAGACGAAAGCTCCAAGCTTGCCAGCGTGAGCAAGCTGGGACTCAGTGTATCTGGCAGGCAAAAGCAGAAAGCAGCCCAGAAAATGCTAAGGACTATTAGTGCCCCCTCAAGATTCTGTGTTGCCCCCCCTTTCCAGGAGTGGAGGCCAAGTCCTGTACAGACAGCACAGAGCAAGGCGCCAGGCAGGAAAAAGCTATGCTGTCATGTACCAGGCCTTGTGGTTTTCACGCATCACCAAAAGCTGGCTCTCAGGGATCTGAGGAAAAACAGGATCAGTACAGCACAAAGGCTAGAAGCGTAAACACAAACCGTGCATTTTATATTTTTGTTATGAAGTGCATCTGTTCACCTACACAGTTTGTAGACTGGTTCCCGGAGAACGCACAGTCTGCAAGCAGCACGTGCCGTCTAGCAGAAGTGGCTATCCGAGCCTCAACAGGTCCCTGACAACCTCCTGCCAGAGGCAGAGACACCAGCCTGTTGCCACTGTGATGTCTCCTAAACTAGCGGAAGCCCCTCCAATCCCAGGTGTCACCAATGCATTGTTTGTCTGTCTTCAGCACCTGGAACCAGGTCAAGCAGCAGTGCCCCTCCGGCCAGGAGGAAGCCCCTCGGGCGCACACTGGGAAGAAACGGTTCCACTAGGAAAACCCCAGGTGCTCCACCTTCCGGAGAAAGTTGTCCATCGCTGGGCCACAGCCTGGGGGCAGCAGGGAACACTGACCCTTTGCTTCAGAACGTCCTTTCCAGAGGGTGGGCACAGATGTAGGCTTGCTTCTCTAAGACCTGCTGGGACACTTTCTTAATCTGCTCATCTAGATTTTCTGGAGAATCTGGGAGGAAAAAAGAATAGGTTTGTGAGAACAGAAATACTGCTGGGGCTGCCGCCGCCGTGTCTGTTTCTTTAAAACAAAGTGAGCCCAACCACTGTGAAGGAGCCCTAAAGGTAACTCTCCTTTTCCAAACCCCCAGGAAGAGGTGATGGGGCTTCATCCTGAAAAACAAAGGGCTCATCCTGTCAATCCCTAAGAACTCTGGATCTTGTGAGAGCAAGGAGAAGAACCCTCTTGCCAGTCAAGCCTATGTCTCCACGCCACAGCATGGGACACAGGGAACAGCTCCAGAGCCAGGAGCTGCACACACTTATGTGCTCCTCTCCTCAGCAGGTGCCATGATGGCTTCTGCTCCATCACTTGGCAACACGGCTGGGCTCTACAGCAGGGGACACATGATGCGGAGCCCTGAGGCCAAAACGACTAGAAAGGTCAGAAGAGTCTGAGCCAGGTGTTCTCAGACATGGCCAAGTAGCTACGGCAGAGGAGGAGCAGTCCAGACAAAAAGCCCCATGAGCTGGGGCCAAAGCCTGGGACAGCTGCTGGAAGGGCAGGCTTATTTTAGCTGAAGGCAGGTAAAATGCCTCCTTCCTTTGAGAACCTTCACTGGGCAGCTGCCGGACTCGGGCCAGGCATGTTGGGCCACACCTGTGGGGGCTCTGACAGTCCTCCCCTGCAGGTACGTGCTCCTGTCCGGCAGCCCCCGCTGCAGGTGAGCCTGACCTTACCAGCCCTCACTCAGGGGAGAGGCTGGTGAGCAGCCCGCAGGCCCTGGGAGCCTGGCCTTCAACAGTCACCTGGACTCAGGCCCACCCCTCCCTCCCAAGGCTGCCCTACTTACACTTGTCCAGCTGGGAGAGGGTGAAGAGATTCTGGTAATAAGCTTCTGCACAGAAGATGTTGGCCAGCAGAACCTGCCAGGACCAAGGTTGAAGAGGATGACCTAGGGTAACCCCTCGCTGGTGTGTGAGTTTCAAGGAACTCAGACAAACTCAGCAGCTTGGCTGGGGTCAAAGGGCCTGGCTCGGGAGTCAGTGTCTTAGGTTCTAATTCCAGCCCTGACCCAAGTAGCTCTGTCCCCAAGAGCAAATTACTCAACACTTCTGAGCCTCGGTGCCTTCTCTGGCAGGAAGGCCATGGTAATCCCAGTGCCCACAGGCTGGGACGGTGCACGAAAAGACCCAGCATGCAGCGGGCGCCCAGTGACTGCATCCAGCCCCTCAGGCAGGGTAAGGCAGGCAGACGAGGTGAGGGCACAAGGTCTGGGACCCCATCACTCACCTACCCCTCTTCCCTCAGGCAGAAAGACAAAAGGGAGCGGCCCCGCGTCCTGAGCAGCACAGGCCTTCTCGTCGGAGCCGACCCCCAGCGCTGACCACGGCCGCAACTCAGCAAACCCGCCAGCCTCCTGGGGCCGTGCCTGGGCCGAGGCCCCTGACTTGCCCAGTCCCTTGCTTCCTGACTGGGCCATGCCACCCACTGACCCCCTCCCCCCACCCACAGTCCTCATCAAATGCAGAGGATAAAGCCGGCAGAGGGCTCACCTCGTGGTCGTGGTTTCGGACCCCCATCCGGATGGAGCGGCTGGCCCGCGACAGCACGGCCGTCATGCCGTACAGGTTGATGAGGACGTTGGCCACCCGCTTCAGGACCATCTGCTCCTCCACGATGGTCTGGGAACACAGAGCCCAGCGCGGAGACTTGCAACCCAACACCTCAGTAAAGGGGGGCTAACACTGCCTCTCCCTTTGGGTTGTGAGAGGCTGGCTCATGGGCTGCCTCGTTTTCCCTTCCGTCTAGATTTGGGCATGGGTCAAGCCAGGACCAGGTCCCGGAAACCTGGCTGAGACCGCAGGCTGTTGCTTCCTGTCACCCTGAGCAGCAACAGCCCCACACATCAGGGCCCTGGATTTGGGCCCAGGTGGGGCTGCCATCCCTACTCCAAGGAACCTCTCTTTGCTGGGAAGGCACCCACCCGAGTGGCCCCTGGGACAGGCAGCCCCGTCCCACCCCTCCACGGTAACCCAGATTTCTTTCTAGGCCTGGTCCCAAAGGCAGACACTTGACAAAACACCCCATCTCCCTGACCCCCAAGTCAGAGGGCTTGCCATCCCCAGATCTGGCAGGGGCCCAGGTACCTTGCCAAAGCGAAGCAGCAACGTCTCTACAGTGCGGCCAAAGTAATACACGTTCTCCTCGAGCTTGTTGGCGCTGTCCTAGTACGCCAGGGGAGAGACCACTTAGCACCACATCCCCACGGTGCCCATCCCACCCGCTGGGGCTCTGGGGCCCAGGCTCTGCTACCAGGCTGGGACAGCCTCCCCAACACCCTGGTCACAGCCCTTTGGAAGGGGATATCCATCAGGAGAGCACCCACATGAGGGGGGGTATGCCGCCTGTGCCCACTCACTGCGACACTGGGGTGCACCACTCCCAGCTTCCCTGTCAACCCCAGATCCACGGTTCGGCCCAGGGAGTCTCGCAGCCTCTGGCCGACGGTCTCAATGACAGTGGACACGTTGCCGCTTTTAAGCTCGCTGCAGAAAGCCCATGGTCCCATGAACTCAGACCCCACTGCTGGTCCCACTGCCCAGCAACAGGGTCCCCCTTGGCACCTGTTCCCTCTGACCATCCAAGGCATTAAAGGGACCAACTCAGGAGCTAGGTGCTGCCCTGCCCCGCCCTGGGCCCGCTGGACGCTGGTCAGCGAACAAGCTGTCTCTGAGGCAGAGCCGCGCACGGAGCTCTGCACCGGCAGCAGTCACGGCCAGCCCCCAGCTGGTGCTCTGGGGTTGGGAGTCTGAGCAACCCCTACTGGCGCCAGCAGTGATTCTCAGTGCTCCGGCCCCACGACGGGGTAAGAGCAGCAAGAGAGAGAGAAGAAAGTGGTCTCGTGTTAGCCATGGAGCCCAGCGCCTGTTGGAGGGATACCTCTCATTCCCTAGGTTCTGAAAACAAAGCTCCCTGCAGCGTGGGAGACGGGAGCTGCAGGGGAGGAGGGCAGCGAGGGCTTCCTGAGGCAGCCGGCCCCTCCTACCACCTGCAGGTGAAGGCCAAGCTCTGGAGCCTGGCTTTTAAGGCTCCTGTCCCCTTCCCTCCCTCCAGCCAGCCTCCAACTGAGCTGAGCACTGCATGGCTCCATGACCCCCATCCCAGGACAGCACCCCCTCTTGCTGCCCCAGGACGGACCTGTGATGGGCAGATGGGACCTGAGGAGCAGACAGTGGGGCTGGCACCTACTTGACCCTTGCAGTCAGGATGCGGCCGGCATGCTGCAGGCCTGTCAGGGCGATGTACATCCGGAGAATCTCGTTGGTTCCCTGTGGCCAGATCAGTACGGAGGTCAAGTTGGTCCCACTGGGACGGCCCCATTTGTGCTGCGCATGTAACTGGGTGGGTCACCCCGCTGCCCGCTTGCCAGTGCCACGGGAGCTGCCGCTTTGGAAGCAGCCTCACACTGGGAGCAGGGCTGTGGCCTGAGGGGGAGGGCAACATGCTGGCGACCGCCTCCACAGGGATGAGCAGGGGGCTGACCAGACAGCCGCGGCCTCCCTCAGGATCCACCCCCTCTCTGTCACCAACCACACAGGGGTCCTTTCTAATGGGAGAAACCACCTTCCCCAGGAGGGAGGGGTGTTGGTGCCCTGGGCACAGTAGACGCTGGGCAGGTGCCACCAGGTTCCTCAGGGAAGCCGCTGGCTGCTGAGGATGAGAGCTGGCTGCTCCCCAGTGCCGGGTACCCGTACCCAGAGGGTCACCTCTCCCCTGCTGCTGTCCCCGCGTGCACTGCTCACCACCTGGGATTAGCTCCGCAAGGTGGGCCGCGCCCGTGCCCGGCGTGCACGGTGGTGCCACGGGTCCCACTGCCAGCACTGGGCACTGAGGCCTGAAGCCAGGCTGGGCGGTGGACAGGAGACTCCCATGGGAGAGAAGAAGAGCCTGGACGCCTGCAGGCTAAGGTGCGCCCCGTCCTGCACAGTCTCCAGACCGGAGCATTTGCCTCACGCTGAGGGCTCCGTGCCCCTCAGAGCTTCTGCCCCACCCAGTCAGGACCGAGTTCAACTGGGCCGAGGGGAAAGGGCCTTGGAAGCAGCAGTCCTGGGGCACCTCGGGAAAGTGCCCCCTTGTGTCCTCAGGCTGGTCACTTCACATCCTGTCTGTAGTCTAAGGAAGAGGACCACAGGGCTGGGATGTTGGGGGGCATGCCAGGAATAAAAGCAGCCATGAGGCCTTCCTCTGGGTTGGGGAGCCCAGGAGCCAGGCCCCACCTGCATGCAGGCTGAAGGTGCCCTTCAGAAACCACACCATTGCTCAGGCTCCAAGCCTTGTCTACGGGCCTGACTTCTGCACCCCCGTGACCATCCTAAGATTCCATCCCTCTCCCTCCACAGCCTCTGAAGTCAACCTCTCTCTTCTGCTGCACGCACCTGGCCTCTGGTCTCACCTCCGCAACCCACGCCCCATGTCAGCCCCGGGGAATTTCCCAGAATGGGAATGCATTCAAGTCATCCCCTGCTCAGAAACCTCTGATGGCTTCCGCTGCCTGCACAGTTAAGATCCAAATTCTTCTGCTTATTGGCCAAGGTCCTCTGTAGCCTGGCTACTTGTCTCCCCTTCTCATCTACCCTCTGCCCCCACCCCATCACCTTCTCTACCACCTGCCCCAGCTCCCCCCACCAGGCCCACCCACTGCTCCCACAGACTTGCTGATTCTACCCAGCGCCGGCAGGTAAGGCCCTATCTGGGCCTGGCACGTTCCACCTCCCTGTCCTCGGCCCAAACCACCCTCCCCTTGGCCAGGCCACAGTTGTTTCTGCCCCCAAGGGGCAAGTGCACTTGCTTCCTGAGACTCCAGCCCACTGTAGGGGAGGCGCGGCTCAGGCCCTCACTGCGCGGGTATTCCACAGTCCACTCTGGTCCGTCAGGCTGCTTGGGCAGCTCCCCAAAGGCTTCTGTGTGGCCCTAACTCCCCTTTTCTTACCCCACCCGGGGTCTCCCCACTCACTGAATTCCCTCTTTAGGCCTGTGAACCCATGGAGGGGGGCAGCAAATAGGGAGGAGTCACGGCTGGGGAAGCCAGTGGAGAGGACACCGCTGAGGTGCCTCACTATCCCGAGGAGGAAAGCAGACCCAGAGTGAGCCCCGGAGGCACAACCGGGCCTCCGGTGAGATCTCTGCTTGTCCCACCACCGCCAGCAGAAGCGCAGGCTCCGCAGAAAGGGCCCTCGCTTGGCCCCCGAGCCTCCCTTCCACCCCTGGGGAACGGGGCTACGCAGAAGCGTGAGGAGGGACAAATGAGCCCTCGGGGTGGGCGGCGGGGTGTGGGGTGCTGACCTCGAAGATGAGCAGGATACGGCTGTCACGCAGCAAGCGCTCGTACGGGTAGTCCCTCATGTAGCCCAAGCCCCCGAGGACCTGCAGGGCCTCGCTCACACACTGCCAGGCGCCCTCTGAGCTGAACACCTGCCGTGGAGCCGAGACACGGTTAGCACGGGGGTGGCAGTGCCGAGGGCCTTCCACGTGGGGGCTCCAGTCGGGGCAGGGTGACCAGGGACAGAGGAGGCTCGGCGTGGAGAACCTAGCTCTAGGATGAGACTGACCCAGGCAGTAGCCCTGGCACAGCCTCACTGGGTGGCCTCAGGCAGGTCTTTTTCTTTCTGGACCTCAGTGGCCAGCCGTGGCTCCCCACTCACCGTGACTCTTCCTACATCTGAGGCTTCCTTGGGATGGAAGAGCCCACTCTGTATCTTCCACACGGAGGAGACCCCTGTCCTTTTAAAACCCACCTCAGATTCCCTCTCCGGGAGGCCTGACCCTGCCCACCCAGTCCCATTCACCCACAGCTTGCTCCCCTGCATGTGAGCTGCTTGGCCTGATACCTGGCTGCGGGTGACACACGGAAGTGGAAGGCCGTCCACCCACAATAAAGTCCTTCCCAAGAAAGCTTGCCTACTATTGGATACTGATGGGAAATTGTAACACACGGCCTATGTTTTCTCAGTCTGCTACAGACTGGCGACAACTTGGCAAAGACTGTGCTGGGGAGACACTGTCCTATGTCTCTTGGCACTCAACTGGCCATTGTTCTTTGCTGTTTCTCCTGTGCCACGCTGGCCTCCCCAGCTGCATCCTAGGGCCATGCCTGGCACATGGTGGGGACTTCATAAATACTGGATCAATGATAAACTGACCTATAAGCTAAAGGGAAGAGGAAGATGGCAGGGAACACTAGGTCTGAAAGGCCGCAGCTAAGGAGCTGTTCTGGGTCTCCCAGGCTGGGCAGGGATTACCTTCACCATGGCAGCCTCGATGGAGCAGTCGGGAAACCCTGGTTGGTCCAGCATCCCTGCAGTGAGGTAGGCCATGCTTTCCATTACATAAGTCTTCTGGGCCATCAGGGCAAACTTCTCCTGGGGTGTTCAGAAAAAAACACAATCAAGAAACAATCTGCATCTGCTGAGACCCAGATGTGCCAGCCAGCAGAGAAGGTAATGAAGCTTCAGGCCTCGGTGCCAAAGAGCACGTGACAGGGGCCACGTTAAACGGAGCCTTATCTCGCTGTCTTCGCAATCACTGCGCGAGTCCCTGGCACAGACCACAGAAGCACACCTTTCACGCCCGCACGTGGAATCAACACGCGCAGCACCCACAGCCTTCAGTACCTGAATGAGGCCAAATTCACCGAGGCTCTTGTTGAACTGTTTCCTCGTGCAGGCGTACGCAGCAGTCATTTCTGAAGAAGAGCAGAGTCATTAAAAAGAACCATGTTCTGGCTATCCTAAAATGATTTCCTAAGGCCATCGTCATTACCCTGCAAACGCTCAGGCAGGAACTAGGAGAAACAGGTCTGCTGAGACCAAATCCCCTGCAAGAGAGCGCTTCCCCCTTCCTAGTGTATGTGGTCAGAGGAAAGGCCGCTCACGCTCAGGGGTGCCTACAGCCACAGACAGGAACAGACGCAGAGTTTAGAGTGGGACAGGCCTGAATCCGCGCTTTTTCTTACCAGACAGCGGGCCGGGCCAAGCAACTACCACCCGGAACACCACCACCGACCTCACAGCATTACTGCCAAGGCCGCCAGAGCTGCAGGCGTGAAGTTCGGCACCCCGCGCAGAGCCAGGGCCCCGGAAGCACCACAGGAGCAGCTCACGCCCGTCGAGCTGTCCATCGCCAGAGCAGGAGGACAGCCATCACGGGTAAAGCTGCGAACGGGCTACCCAGCCCTGAAGGCACCCGAGAGAACACGGCGGCCTCCCAGCGGGCAGCGGCAAACGCCAGCCGCCGCCCCGCCCCCACCGGCCTGCAGTCAGTCTCATCCAGAGTCTACGTCCTTTGGGGGCAGGCTGACCATGAGAGCCCCCAGGAAGCTCTTGCACGGAGTTTTCCTGATGGGGAAGCAGAGGCCCAAGGCACTTCCGCAAAGTGAGCCGAGCCCTGAGTTTGGAGTGTGACAGGATCAGCTTTTAAGCCCAGATGAGTAGCCTTGGGCAAATCGCTTACCGTCTGAGCCTCGGGCTGCTCTTCTGTGAAATGGAGGGGAGAGCCGGAAACAAAGCCTCCCCGGCCCTCCCAGGCCCTGAACTCTGAGGGACTTCATAAGCACTATACCAGCACCCCACAGCCAGGGCCCCGGGCCTTTCCCCGAAGTCCCTTCCACAAAGCTAAGATGGTGATGACGTCCGTGCCCAGCCAACCCCTACAGAGCTGTTCTAAGTTCACTGATAAAATATTCTAGGTTTCAGGTGTGCTAACAGAAAAAACAAAAGGAAGATCCCGAGGCTGAGTGAGGAGAGTCCCACCACTCCCCGCGTCTCCTACAAGACGGGGACCTTGCGAGAAGCACACTGATGTCTCGCTCACACCTGGGTGTTTGCGAAGTAGCTCTGCTCTCAGCGGTCAGACCGGCACCCCTTGACCTCGGACAGACCGTCCGCTCCCCCACTCCCCGGATCCTTTCTGAGTAGATGAAACAGAGGCGTGTGAAAAGGAACATGAACCACTTGGGGGCAGACTGACCACATGTTTTGGTCTAACCAAAGTCCGAATCTTAAACTGCAGCTGCACCGTCTGTCCCCCTGCTGTGACAACACGGTCACGCCCCCAGGGCGGAGTGGGGGCTGCAGGGGCGAGACTGTGCCACAAAAGGCTCCGGTCCCTGACTTACCTACCGATCAGTTTCTTGAGCATCCCGGCCACCGTGCTGCCCATGCTGAACCGCCCGCTGTTCAGGGTGCTCATGGCCACCTGCAGGGAGAGAGGGGCAGCTCAAGGCCGCTGCACTCCCCACGTGTCCCGCTCACCCCTGCTGTGCTGGGAAAAGCCCAAAGGTCCTGGAGGACCACAGGTGACAGACCACGGCGCTGCTTGTCTATTTTTACCAGATGGTTTCTTGAGAACAAAAGGCAAGTCTCTGGAGAATCCTGTGCCAGCACCTGGGAAAGTTAATCGAACTGCCAATCCCCACCAGGCTGGGAGACAGTGCGGTCCCAACACGTCCCAACAAGGTAACTCAGTCACAAACATCCCTGGAGTCACCCCGATAAAGGAACCAGACATTATTCTAGGAGAACAGGCCAATTCTTAGTCCTCAGAAGAGGGGCAGAAACTAAGACCTACTGGGTACACACTGCAAACTAGACTTTCCCACCAGCATGAGCCTCGTGAAGGACAGTAGTGACCCGCCAAGCCCCTACGACGCCTATCAACTAGGAGGCCTCAAAGACAGCCGGGGGCTGAAAGGGAGTCTGTGACCACCAGTTTTCCTAGAAGCTCAACGCCAAGCGTATTACTGCTTTGTACCAAATGTTTAAGTGTGACTTGGATGTATAAATCATGCAACTGATTCTGAATTTAGGATCACTTGTTAACCCGAACGGGAGAGTCTCAAAGCAGACGCTGTGAGGTTGGAAACCACTGCTCCAACAACTGGAGGGGCCGGTGCGGATTCCACCTGCTGAGTGCTAGGGGACTGGGGAACGCGGGAACAAGGCCCAGCCCCAGGTACTGGATGCAGAAGCGGTTATGTCCCACCACAGTGGGACACCCTGATCTGGCCCTGGCTCCTCCTGGGGCCATGCCTCCAACCTTAGACTGCCCGCGTCTCAGGCTGCGGGTATGCACTGGTCTCGGGACCTGCCAGGACTAGGAGGAGCGAGTGAATTCTCCCACTTCCATCCCCTTTGCCCACATGGGCTTGCAAGAGCCGGCTCACGGTTTTATGAAAGAAATCCATTTCACGACCCCTTCAGAATTTCTTCTTACCCTCATTTAAAAAAAAAAAAAAGAAAAGAAAATTGAAAGAAAAAAGGATTTGGGACTAGATCTCATTCCCCAGAGGATCAAAGACCTAACAGATTTCACCCTTCTTCAAGAGGGGTTCCTGAGCTCAAATATCAACCCTCCTCTTAACCACGGGGCCTCCCCTCCTGCCTGCGTGGCACCTGCACGCTTTACCAGCTTCTCTACCGCAGACGTCGCCTTCTGCCACTTCTACGACAGCATTCTACACCGCACTTGCCGGAAGTGAGACACAATCCACGCTTCCCGCAGCCCCTGTCCAGAATTCACTAACCGCCTCCATGCCTCGAAGGTCTGCCTATGGTTACAAGCCTGGACTGCCCACAGGAGGCATCGCTTTTCTCCCACTTCAGCCAGGCGGTTTTCACCTGGCCTCTGACCATTCTGTGGTCTCCAGAATCGCTCACTTTTTAGCATTTAGGCCCCCGGGGAAGCAATCCTACTAATAACAAAGAAAGGGTTTTGGAAATCGATTTTCTTTTGCATATTAAAACAATTGTTTTTTTACATCTAACACAATGGGGAAAAATGTTTCCATGCTGTGTGGAAAGGACTAGGGCAAGGGGCATTCCCATACAGGAGCCAGCCCGACTCCCCACACGAGACCTGGAAGCAGGGGCCAACCATTAAAAATGTTTGTGCCCTCTGACCTGGAAAACCTACTGCTGGGTGCTTAAACTGTAGAAATAATCAGCTAAGTGTGCACAGATAGGAGCAAGGAGATACACCACGTGATACGGTTCTGAGTAGGAAAGAGGAGAAAACAGGGTTAGATGTCTGACCCCAGGAACCTGGGAACATCAAATGTGCCGTCACCATACAAAGAAATACTCTGCAATGTTAACTATTAGCAATATACATTTACTAGCATGAACAGAGTATGATTTCTTGATAAGTGAAAAAATACAGACTATATTACACAAACAGTATTACCAAATGTTTAAGAGATGTACGCTCTTAAAAAAGGTCTAGAAAGGTGGCTCAGTTAAGTGTCCGACTCTTGATCTCAGCTCAGGTCTTGATCTCAGGGTTCTGAGTTCAAGTCCCATGTTGGGCTCCACGCAGGAGTGGAGCCTACTTTAACTAACTAACTAACTAACTAACTGAGAAGGTCTAGCAAGATAAGCACCCAAATTGAATGATGAGTAGCAACTCTCTTGGGATCGAGCATCAGGTGATTTCATTTTATCCATCTAGAGCCTCACATCTGTATGTAACATCCGGGTTACACAAATAATAAACATACCACTGTGCGCACAGTGCTCCCTTTCTGTCCTTTCACCGCTCACGTCCTTTGGTCCACATCCACCAAGCAGCCTCCAGCCAGGAGCTCGGGCTGAACGAATTTATCAGATTCTCATTAATACCCAGGAAGGGAGAAAGGTATTGCTATGATTCCTGCTTTAAGCCAAGGTGGGTGGGGCTCCCCAGAGCAAAGATACTTGCCCCGGTTACCTGGTAAATTAGGGCTAGGCAAGAATAAAGACAAATAGCAGTTTAAAAATGGGCAAAGGAGGGGGCGCCTGGGTGGCTCAGTCAGTGGGAGTGTGCGACTCTTAATTTCGGGGTCATGAGTTCAACCTCACGCTGGGTGTAGAGATTACTAAAAAAAATAAATAAGCTTTAAAAAAAATGGGCAAAGGATCTGAAATATGTTTCTCTAAAGAAGATGTATAAATGGCCAATAAGCACAGGAAAAGATGCTCAACCTTATCAGTCATTAGGAAAATGTAAGCCAAACCACAATGAGATACCACGTCACACCCTCTGAGATGGCTAGGATTTTAAAATGCCCGATAACGAGTACTGGTGAGGATGTGGAGAAACTGGACCCTGTACGCTGCTGCTGGCAATGTAGCGTGGTGCAGCCGCTACGGCAAACAGTCTGGCAGCTCCCCAAACAACACACAGTCCCCATATGACCCAGCAATACTCCTTCTGGGTGCAGGTACCCAAAAGAACTGACACGTCCTGTTCACGCAAAGACTTGTATACGAACGTTCCTAGCAGCTTTACTGATAATAGTCCCAATGTGGGAACAGTCCAAACGTCCACGAGCTCACAAATGGACCCGTGTGGTGTGTCCCTGCGATGGAGTATTGTTCGGCTACAGAAAGGAATGGCAAGTGCTACGACAAGGATAAACCTTGAAAACATTATGCTCAGTGAAAGAAGCCAGGCACAAAAGATCACACATGGATTCCATTTACGTGAAACGTTCAAATAGGCAAATCCATAGAAACAGAAAGTTAAGTAGCGATTGCCAAAGACTGGGAAAGGGGAAATGAGAAGACACGGCGTTTCTTTCTGGGATGATGGAAATGTTCCAGAATTAGACCACGGTGATGGCTGTACAACACAGTGAACAACACCCACGTGTACATCTGAAAATTGTTAAATTTAAGTGATGTGAGTTTTACGTCAATTAAAAAAAATAATAAATCTGACTCTAAGAAACAAATCTGGGCAGGGCCTCAGGACGCAGAGGTGTGCGCTCAGAGAGCCTGGGCCTTGTCAGTGCCCGCTGGCCTGCTTTCCTTCACTTGATGGACAGAGGACTCCTATCCCTACTCAAGGCAAATGAAGCCTCGCAGAACCACACATTCCCTCTTCTGGGAGCCTCCTTCTCCATTCGGCTGATCTCCCGCTGGAGACCCACACGCAGTCATCTGGCAAGCACGCACCGGCCTGCTCTACAAGCAGGGATGGACAGGGGCTGGGGGCCAACGAGTTAACCATGAACCCGCACGGCCCTCACGGGCGCTGCTCTCATGACGCACCTTAAACCCGCCTCCGACTTCTCCAAGGACGTTTTCGATGGGCACCCTGGTGTTTTCAAAACGCACCTCGCAAGCTGAAAAAGATGCAATTGAAAGCCTTACCTGATGAATGCAGAGCACTCGCACTTGACCCATAGGCGTGAGATGTCATTCATTCATCTGTTCACTCATTCTCCAGCTACTGAAAGAATAGTAGAGAAAGACAAGGTTCCTGTCCATGTGGAGCCCCTACTTTGCTAGGGAAGTGATGATGCTGTAAGTACTACAGATGAGAGAGAGAGTGGTGACAGAATCAGAAGGTGGAGAGGGGCAAGTAACATTTATGTTAGGGGCTTCCATCAGGCTTTTCTGAGGTGACGCCCGGCAGAAGTTTGGAGGAGCACGAACCACAGGCGGAACCATGAAAGCAGGCGGCATGGCCGTTCTGAGGTCCCTGGACTTGCTGGGAGTACGGGTCCCACTTAACTCAGATGCACTGGGAGCCCGCACCGTGGCTCTGCAGGAGCAGACGGCCCTCCCCTGCCTTGCCCCGCCAGCTACTGCCAGGGGCACAGAGCCCACCCGACGTGAGCCCCGGCCTTCCTGTGCCGTGTGGTCCGGCTCGGCCCCCCAGGGGCTCCCCTGATCTGCTGTGAGAACAAGCCCCGCACGGTACGCACACGCGGCCAGGAGCAGGCTGCCCAGCACCCACAGGCCGCGAGAGAGGCTCGCGGTCAGCCGCGCGCTGGCGTGCTTTCTCAGACGGGGCGGCGGCAGACCCCGCAGCGAGGACGCGCTCGGTGTGCGGGCCGGCAGAGAGGGGAGAGCGTGGCAGCGGTGAGGACAGAGGTGGGCGCGGACAGGCGCTTCTGTACCAGGTTTTCTGTAGCAGCAGGTTTTCGTACGCTGTCACACACTGCAGCTCCCAGCAGCTGCATACCGGGAGAAGAGGGAGACTCGGGGCAAAGAAGGTCACGGCTCAAGAGGAGCCAAACAGCAGGCAAGCAGGTCTGCAGCCTTTTTATCCTACTATTCCAATGGCTTGGTTGTGAAATAATGAAATCGTCTCTCTGGCTGCTGGTCGTGTTTTATGACGCACGGGCTATGGAGCCAGGCCCTCGTCCTGGTGGCTCTAATTCCTTCACAGGCTGCAGAGTGTGGGGAGGACCCTACCGCCCTCTCTGACCTCACCCTGCGCCACTCAATCCACTCCCATGGGGCCACCGCACGATCCCAGGGGCACCGCCTACCCTGACTTCGGTGTGGACGCTGGCCCCGCAGTGCTGCCAGCCTGCTCTTCCTGTCACCTGGGTCACTCTGACCACCTTTTCCCCCACCAGCACGCCATGCTCTTTATCTTGGGCCTTTGGGCATGCTCCTTCCTCCGCTGGAATGTTCTTAGTATCAATAGGCAGCACAAGTCTGGTGGTAGGTAATAGCTGCTTCCATGGGCATGAAGCATTACACAAGACGTCGTAACACTCCCCTCCCAGGTCATGTCACCAGCTGTGCTATCACCCCTTTCCGTTAGGTGAGGAAATGGAAGCACAGGAAAGTAAATGACTTGTCTGAGGTCACAAAGTTTCTAGGCAGTGGAGCCAGGTCAGAGCTCAGGGCCCTCTGACCCCGCCAAACCAGGCTAATGTGGCAAGTACTGCCATCCAGAACCCAGGATCCCCAGAGAAGAGGTGGCAGACACAAGCGGGTCTGGAGGGGTTGCCTCCAGTCCCCTGCAGCACAGATACCCCACAATCCGAACTAGGAAGTCAAGAGGCCGTCTTGTGAGGACTCCATGGCAGTGGCGGTTGGGTCGGGAGCCTCATGCGGACCAAGTGCTGCCCACGGGGTGCAGCCACGTGGGCCCGGGTGGGTACCAGGGAGAGCAAGAGGAAGGAGGTTCCAGACAGGAAAGATGGGGTGTCCTGCAGTGGAATGTTTACCTAGGACACCCCTCTCCCTCCTTGGTGTCCATTACAGCATCCCTCACAGGACAAAGTGCTCACGGGGCGATCACCAGCGCCCCCATATGGAGAGGGGCACAAGCGACGTGTGTTAAAAGAATAAATTAGCTTCACGTAGCTCCTGGGCACTGCCCCGCAGTCACTGTGGCATTCCTAATGTGTTCTGCTGACATGCTTATATGGAACCAAAACTATTTACATCTCATTTTATCTTGAATTGGATGGGGCTGAAGGGTGCCCCTCTCCCTCACACTCTCTCACACACACACACCCCCCCTGAACTGCACGCACGCACACGTTACTTACTGTTGGAGCCGCGTATGCCTAACTTATCCTCAGGTTTCCCGTTAGTGACTCCACCAAAGTCTCTCTCTACTATGAATGCTGTGATTTTGTCTTTTACTGAGCTGTCGGAATCAACAACCTCTGTCTTTGCAAACACAGTAAAAATATTGGCCATTCCTCCATTGGTGATCCAGACCTGAGGGAAGAAAAAGGGTTTTGGAGAAAGCTGAACCGTTAGGTACCACCTCTCAGCTCTACCCTTTGCCACAAGACACCCCAGGGGCCTGTCAAACTTCAGGCCAGAGACATAAAGCTGGCTTTGGGGAAGTCAAGCCTGTGTGGACAGAAGATGGGGGTTCAGCCCAGTCTCCCCAGATTTCCACAAGAGCCACAGGTGGCTGTGTGTATGTGTCTGCACACAAAAGGGAAGCCAGTGGTAGGACAGCTCAGGCTCTAGAACCAAGCAGGGTGCCTCAAGAAAGCAGAGCAGGCAGGAAGGAGAAGGGAAGAAGAAAGGGGAGGAGGCAGAGAGAAAGATAAAGACACTTCTCAACAAACTGCAATGTATAGAACTTATGTGGATCTTGATTCAAGCAAATTGTTGGAAAATAAAAAGGTAAGAGACAAGCAGGGAAACTGCAATGCTGACTAGACAAAGAAATGATCAGTTTTTAAATGTGACAACGGCATTTTGACTTTGTTTTTTAAACAGTCTCATCTTGTAGAGACACATGCTGAAATGCTCAGGGATGTGACGCAGGGCAGCCGTGCTGATGGAGTCAACACGGCGGTCAGTGCGTGGCGAAAGCCGTGGCTGAGACCCCGAGCAGGCCACAGAGCGCTACCTTGGAGCCGTTGAGGATGTAGTGCTTCTTATCCTCGCTCAGCGTGGCCCTGGACTTGATGGAGGCCACGTCACTCCCACTGCGGACACAGAACACACCGTTGAGGAGAGCGACGCTGGGGAGGAGGAACAGCTCAGTACTTGAACGTAGGAGTTGGGCAACTTTTCAAAATAAAGGGCTAGATAGTACACGTATTCTCTGCAGGCTATAGGACGTCTGTTCCACCTGCTCAGCTCTGCCACTGTGGCATGAGGGGCCCCCAGACGACCTGTGAACGAAGGGCGTGCTCCAGTAACACCTTATTTACAGAGACAGGCGGCAGGCTGGATGTGGCCACCCCTGCTTCACCACATGAGACAGTGGCAGCGAAAACAACCTGACCGTAGGTTGCAATTGGGGTTGTGTGCGCGGAACGAGCTCATCTGAGCGCCTGTGAGGAGGAGTGCAGGGCACCCCTGGTTCCCAAGTGAGGGGAAGCAGGATGGAGCATGGTCCAAGTCACAGACCTGTCAGAAGTCCTGAGTCCTAAGCGGGCTGTGTGACCTTGGGATGATGACACCACCTCACTGAACCTCGGTTCCCAACCTGTTCAGTGCGGACAGTACCGCCTGCCCTACACACTTGGAAAGTTGCTTAGAAGCCTGAATGCACTATCCTATGTAAGGTGTACTGCAGACCACAAAAAAATTATTTGATGGGTGCTGCCAGGTATGTTACCTCATGTGTAAGTCTCACTGGGACAGAGAAATAAGGTAAAGATAAGAGAACTGGCAGAAAAAAAAAAAAAAAGTTGCTGAGTTGACTCCGGAAGATTCCGGGAGGGAAGAGAGAAAAGCCATCACCTTCACCAAAACCCACAGCCCTTGTCCCAGGGTCCCCAGAAGATGCCCTGGGAGGCTGCCGCATGGCACCTCTTGCCAAGGGGCAGACCTGCTTGGCTCCGTCAGACAGAAGGCAGCGATGTGCTCCCCCGATGCCAGTTTGGGCAGGTATCTCGCCTTTTGCTCCTTGTTGCCAGCCAAGATGATCCCCTAAACCAAACACACAAGGCTGCTATCAGCTATGGGGAGAAAAGAACGTGTGAAACGTGCTTGCAGAACATGGCCCCTCCTGGAGAAAACAACTCCTGAGAGAGGAAATAGCCTGAGCTCAGAGCCGGCAGCCCCAAGAGGGAAATGGAGAGCTGCTGCCGAGCACGACGAGGGGGGGTTACCGAGGAGCCACCCTGAAGTGCACGCGCCGGCGTGGCCTGGGCCTGGAGCACCGGCACGGCTTTGAGTCGGACTCAGGAATCGTCATCACTGCTCCTCCACTTCCAGGCTGGGTGGCCTCGGGCCAGGGGTGTCCTTCCTCTGAGCCTCCATCCTCTCAACTCCACACTAGGGGTAATGCTACCCCCCGGAACGGTGTTTGGATGATAACGTGTGAAGACACAGGAGTGCCAGGACCATGCCTGGCAGAAAGAAGGTGAGCACGGGTCTTAGAGCTGTCCCGCCCTTTCAGTCTGCGCCACGGGCAGAAGTGTGCTCTTTCCACTGGATGACTGCTCGGGGCACACGTGCTCTCAGGGTCGGGGGCCAAGCACACTGTTCCCTTGGCCTCTCTGACTTTCTACAATGAGCAGAGACAGCCTGAGTAGCGGGCCAGTCACTGAAAGCTGTGCGACCGCAGCCTTGCCCTAAAATGCTCTAAGCCCAGGGGTAAGGAAGACATGTGCACAAACAGTAGGGAGGACACGCTCTGGCCCCTTGTGACTCCAGAGCTCCGCAGGCTCGCTTCCAGTGGTGAGGGGAAGACAGGCTCCTCGGATGCAGTGGCATCTGTTGTGGGCCTGAAAGGATGGGTCAAAGGCAATGGGGACAGGAGGAGGATTCCAAGGGAAGGGACAGTGTGATCAAAGCAACGCTGCTTGTGTGGGGACCAAGCGCCATCCAGTCTGGCTGGAGAGAGAAGGATAACAGGGGAGTGCTGCAGGGTTCCCCTCCAAGACCCTGAGACAGCAAGCCCAAGTCACTTCCTGGCAAAAGTGAGCAAGCCTCCTGCCTCCACACCACCACGTGACTTCAGACCTTCACAAAGCATCAGACAGAAACCCCAGACACTTGACCTTGAGGCCAATAGCCTGGTGCGCTGCCAGGGTCACAGCGATAGATGCATCCAGGCCGACGATTTCTCCTAGACGTGCGTACATGGTGTTGGAGAGGCCCAGGCCACCTAGAGAAGAAACGGACTAGCTTTACTTATGGTCCAGACCCAAATTCCTCCCACTGAAGGCAAAGGGCTTGACTGCTTTTTCTGCTCATAAAGTAATACCACGTTACCATTTTAAGAAACCACAGTACAGTAAGGTACAAAGAAAACAAAAATTACCCATAAACTTATTGGAACATTTTTGAGTACATCCTTTCAGATCTTTTCTAGGCACAGAAGCATATATAGATATGTTTTTATCATAAAAATATAACATTTAATACAAAGAGAGTACCTTCACGTGGATTAAATCATTTAAAATGCTGTGAATATCTTCTGTCACAGATACAGATCTTTACACACCTGACCTCTGTCTGACAACCCATTCCCAGTATCCAGGGGGCTCTAGGACAGGTTTTCTCTGCCTCAGCACTACTGACGTTTGGCAGTGCCCTTGGTCTCCACCCATGAGGTGCCAGCGGTTCCCTTTCCCCTAGGTTTGACAGCCAAAAACGTCTCGAGATGTTGACAAACATTCCCTGGGGAGGTAAATCAATCTGCATAGAAATCACTGTTCTAGGAAGAAGACAAAGATTAAAAAAATAAAGACTTCACTGAGCTGGTGTATTTTGCATTTCATCTTCAACTTCTAGAGGTGGCTGGGTGGCCTCTGCGCGTCTTAAAAATGATAAATGGGGCCCTAGGGTCACATGGCCAGCGAGGGCAGAGCTGGGCCCTGAATTCGGGTGGGGGTCCTACCCCTGGAGCCGGCGCACAGCCCAACTGCAGAGGGTGCCCCCGACACATAAAGGGAAGGGTGGCCCTGCCTTATGCACAGCCTCCCGGGGTTCCGTACCCGGGGAAGGTCAGGGCTCCACAGTATCCCATCCCCACCCCTGCCTTTAAACATGGGGACAGATGACAAGAAGGTGGAGACTGCTGGCTGGCTGGGGAGAAGCTGAGGGGCAGGAAGGAACCACGCATTGGGCAGCACACAGGGAACTGGGTGAGAAAAATCCAGCCTGGGTTGCCAAAAGGGCCTCCATTGTCCAGGACGGGTTTCCAGCCAGTCTTTAGAATGCTCCAGAGTGGGAACATTTCCCCCCAAATTTTGGGGCACAAATATAAGGTTGCTGTTAATTTTCCAAGAAAAGATAAAAAGAAAAGAAAAAAGAAAAAAAAGAAAGCAAAAAAGCCCCCAACTCATCCCAGGAAAGAAAAAACATTTTCACATCAGCGAGTAGGACAGAAAACAAGAACGAGGGGTGCAAAGTTGTATCATCTCGTGCCAACACACACACACACCGCCCACACAGGCTGGCACAAAACACAAGCAGATGGAGAAAGACACATCCCAAACCGACACGAAGTGTTTGCAGATACAATTAAGTACTTTCCACCATCGAGAAGAAATTTAAAAATGCTTCTGAAGGGGAACTATTTATTATCACGAAGCTGGCTATGTCTAGAGGTTTTCTTCTGCCACTTCTGCTTTCTCCAAGCACTTATTTATTTTGTTTAGCTGACAGACCCACCACGGTTCTCTGGCTCTGTCCACACCTTCGTTCTGTTCTAATATTCACCATGGACCGCACACTAGGGCACACGACTGGCCTCTGCCTTGTGAGCTAGGACACAGCCGAGCCTCAGCTGTCTGGGCAGAGCTGTCTCTCCCCCGCCGCACACGGAGGCTGCAGATCGGGGCGAGGAAAAGCAGCATGAAGCTTCCTCCATGGAGGCTCGAGCTGCGGCCATGAGGGGCGGCAGCAGCATTGACGGTTTCGTCTTCTTGCAAGTGGGGCAGTGTTGTTTTACACATTCAGAAATGTGAGGTGTGTCATAAATGACAAGACGCATTGTTTACCAGCTTAAAATGCTGCAATAAACATCCCTATGAGCTCAGATGTCACCTGATTACAATACGCGTTAGAATCAGACCAGGCATGCACTGGCTGGTCCTAAATGTTCACGTTTGGTCTCAGACTGGACCAGCTCGAGGCCGGGCACCAGTGGGAATTTATTCTACAGACATCGAGGGCCCCCCCGGCCCTGCTGTGGAGGTGGGACAGGAAAAAGACAGGCCTAACTTTAGTCTCTGGAAATGAAGCAGGCAGGGAGACAGAACGTCAAGGAAACCTCCTGACTTCTGTGTCTTGCTCTGCAAACTCTAACTCACAACCTGGTTGGAAAAATGCCCAAATATTAAATGTCTAAATGACCAGCTCAAAGACATGAAACTGGCCCAAGCTTTTAAAGCACCATCAATAGCTCTTTCCCCTAAACTGGACTGTTAGCTGATCAAAGGGGAAGCGGCTGCAGAGAAAGCTCAGGCAGAGGGCTCACAGAGAACTGGGTACAGCGTACGGGCTATGGAACCCAGAGCCACACTTTCATGGCAAGGGGGACTGAGAGTAAAATTAAATGGTGTGTGTGTGTGCACACACATCCACGTGTGAGTGTATTCTACTCCTGTGCCTGTCTCTGTTCCTCCTCCCCCTAGCCCCTGCCCCACTTCTTGCTGTCCCCTTAATCCCTACAGAATTTAGATGACCAACTCTAGGTTAGGCAGGAAAAGAAACAGCGGTTGTGATTGGCCAAATCTAAGAAGGCAGACTCACACTGGGATCCTGGGGAGAAAGGCCGAGTCTTTCATCTAGGGGCTAAAAACATCACTACAATAATCCAGGAATTATAGGGACAGTCCAGAGCATAACGGGCCCTGCTCAAATGTTCTCAGTGATCTAATGTTCCACCTCAATGCACCTGTGTCCTACCGCCACGTGCCCTCTTCCTCTGCACCAGGATAGGGAGCAGACTGACAGACCCTGACACCCAAGCTCTCAGCCCACGGTCAACCCTCCAACAAAAAGGGCTCACAGCTCTGGGGCACTTCCTCTACGGAGAGACCAAAGGGCCTCACAGTGCAAACGACACTGAAATCGGCCGATGTGGCTCTGAGGTTATACATTCCCCTTCTCTGCTGCCCACAGGGATCTGGAGAGCAGACATCCTGAAGTGGTCCTTAGCCGCGCCAAATGAACAAAGTGCAGGCCTCAACAGTTCTTTCTGCCACTAAGTCCCTTAGTCCACACACTCACCTGCCAGCTACCTCAGATTTGGTCCACGGTGGGTGTTTTTATTCATTCCAGCAGTTTTACAGTTTGATCCTGGACATATTGCATCTAAAGGCCACCTTTCCCAAACAGAACCCTCTCCTGGACAAACATGGAGTGCTTTCTTGAAAGCCAAAGCAGCAGAGGGGTGTTTTCCTTTACTTACCATATTCTTCTGGGACTTGCATCCCAAAAAGCCCCAGGCTCTTCAATTTCTCTAACGTTTCATTTGGGATTCTTCCCTCCCGGTCAATTCTTTGAGAGTCCACTGCCAAGAGGAAATATTTTGATTAAGCAAAATATAAGCTATGTCTACGAAGATAAAAGTGAACAGAACAATTTTTGTAGAGCATACAATCCCAGGGTCAAAAAATTCAAAACTGACATGTCTAGTCAGTTATTCAACATGTGTTCAACTTCACCTAATTAGCCCAGCGAGTATTGTATTTCGAAAAATGGCCTATACGAGGTAGTGTTCAGTTTCTTGATCTGGGTGCCATTCACATGGGTGTATTTGCTGTTAAAACTGCAGGAGATAATATAAACTTTTTTGAAGCATACCTGAAGGTATACCTGAATTTTTTATTACCATTACCTTCCAGAAAATTAGAAAATAAGTTCACAACCTTCAAAACTGTCTTAAAATGTCAAGCTAGATAGCCAGACTCTGGGCAATATCTGGACCCATGCCTACCTAGGTTTCAGAAACCACAACTCTTTCACCATACCCACAGATTCTGACAACACTTTAATCTGTTTAACACCTACTCGCGTCCGTTAGAGCAGAATGGAACAACAGCGTTAGCTCTACAATTATATACCTTGTATGTACACATTTTTGCCTGAATCAAGTTAATTAAAATCTTCTTTCAAACTGTCAGCATATTAAACTTCACTACTATTATACAATTTAAAAACCACCATAACCTACATTTGGGAATTTTTATGCACATGGGTCACTAATGAGAAACATGGATTCCCCAAGAGTCCAAACCTCTCATTTTTTAATTTGCCTTTTTTTTTTTTTACAACTTATTGACATATACAAGTGGCATATAATAAACCGCATATTTACAATATATGTTTTTTGAGTTCTGACATGTTTGCCCATGAAACTACTCCCACCAAATAAATAAAAACTTCCTTTTCCACAAAAAGTTTCCTCATGCTCCTTTGTAATCAATCCCTCAGCCCATTTCCATCCCCAGGCAACCACTAATCATCTTCTTTTTTTTTTTTTTTTTTTTAAAGTATTTATTTATTTGACAGAGATAGAGACAGCCAGCGAGAGAGGGAACACAAGCAGGGGGAGTGGGAGAGGAAGAAGCAGGCCTCATAGCAGAGGAGCCTGATGTGGGGCTCGATCCCACAACGCCGGGATCACACCCTGAGCCGAATGCAGACGCTTAACCGCTGTGCCACCCAGGCGCCCCCATCTTCTTTTTGTCTATAGATTAGTTTGCATTTTTGAGTTTTAAATCACATAGCAGGTAGTCTTTTGATCTGGCTTCTTTACTCAGGATGATTCTGAGTTTCATCCATATTACTGCATGTATCAATACTTTATCATAATACTTTTTATTGTTCAATATTCTGTATGGTTATAAAACAGTGTATCCATTCACCTTTCGATAGACATTTGGATGGTTTTCAGGTTTTGGTTCTTAGAAATAAAGCTTCTTTTTTTTTTTTTTTTAAAGATTTTATTTATTTATGAGAGAGCAAGAGAGAGCGCACAAGTGGGTGGGGGGGCAGACTCCCCACTGAGCAGGGAGCCTGAGGTGGGGCTCAATCCCAGGACCCTGAGATCATGACCTGAGCCAAAGGCAGATGCTTAACCGACTGAGCCAGCCAGGCACCCCTAGAAATAAAGCTCTATGAGCATTCATATTCAAGTTTTTACATACCTCTGTTTTCATTTCTCTTGGGTCACTATTTTGGAGTGGAATGCTTGGGCTGTACAGCAAAGTATGTATAATAAGAAACTGTCAGGATCTGGGGAGACCCCTGCTTCCAACCACAGTGGAGTAACAGGGACAGGAATGACCTCCTTACCTCAACATGCTAAACATACTGGGCACGCAGAAGAGCAATGAGCAATGCGTCACTAGTAGAGAAGAACTGGCCCTAGACCACGAGTTCTCAGCAAGGGCAACAGCACCCTCAAAGGTAATAAAAATTGGTTCTGCAGTGGGGCAGCAAAAAGTATTTTTTTAATGTATAAAGAACAGAAATACAAATAATACACAAATAGATACATGGTATAACTATGGAATTAAAATTTTATGAGTGGGGTGTAAACAGGCAAAGAATGTCTAAAAAGGGTTTGTGGGGGAGGGTCAATAACGAAAAACAGGTTGAGAAACACGGCTCTATAGGCTGCTCTACTCCCACCTAACAACACTTAAAAAGCAAGCCTCGACTAAAACCAAAGACACCACCAAACTTAGATGTTCCTGAGGGAACACTGATGCAAAAATCCTCAACAAAATACTAACAAACCGTATTCAAAAGCACATTAACTGGATTATTCACCGTGATCAAAAGGGATTTATCTGGGCATGCAAGGATGGTTCAACATCTGCAAATCAATGTGATACATCACATTAACAAAAAGAAGGTAAAAAATCACGGTCACCTTAACAGATGCCAAAAAAAAGTACTTAATAAAATTCAACATTCATTTCTGATAAAAACTCTCAACAAAGTAGGTATAGAGGGAATTTAAAAGGCCACATATGACAAACCCAGAGCTAACATCACACTCAACTGTGAAAAGCTGAGAGCTTTTCCTCTAGGATGAGGCATGACACAAGGAGGCCCACACTTGCCACTTTTATTCAACATAGTGCTAGAAGTCCTAGCCACAGCAATCAGATAAGGAAAATAAATAAAAGGCATGAAAACTGGTAAGAAAGAACTAAGACTGTCACTACTTGCAGATGATGTGATACAATACATAGAAAACCCTACAGACTCCTCCAAAAAAATACTAGAAAAAAATGAATTCAGTGAAGTTGAAGGACAGAAAATCTACATAGAAATGTTGCATTTCTATACACTAACAATGAACTATCAGAAAGATAAATTAAGGGGTGCTTGGGTGGCTCAGTTGGTTAGGCGTCTGCTCAGGTCATGATCCCAGGGTTCTGGGATCGAGCCCCACACCAGGCTCCTCCGCTGGGAGCCTGCTTCTTCCTCTCCCACTCCCCCTGCTGTGTTCCCTGTCTCTCTGGCTGTCTCTCTCTCTGTCAAATAAATAAATAAAATCTTTAAAAGAAAAGAAAAAGAATAAAAACTTCTTATAGCTCAACAATAAGACAATCCCATTTTTTTAACAAATAAAATATTTGAAAGACATTTCACCAAAGAAGATATACTGATGGCAAGTAAACACACAAGATGCCTAAGATTATTAGTTACTAGGGAAATGAAAATTATAACCACAATGAGATACCACAATACACTCACTAGAACGAGACTGACATACCAAGTGTTAGTGGAAATGTGGAGCAACTGGAACTTTACTAACTGCTGGGAATGTAAAGTGGTAACCTCTTTGGAAGACAGTTTGGCAGCTACCTAAAAAATTAAACATGAACCTATCTTACAATCCAGATATTCCACTCCTTCATACCTCCCCAAGAGAAATGTGAGCATATGTCTGTCTACGCCAGACTCATAGAAAAATATTCACAACATCTTTTGTGACAGCTAAAATCTGGATACATACTGAATGTCAATTAATAGCAAATAAACAAACTGTGGTAATATCCACACGAAGAATCACTATTCAGTGTTAAAAAGGAATGAACTAGGGGCGCCTGGGTGGCTCAGTCAGTTAAGTGTCTGACTCTTGATTTCGGCTCAGGTCAGGATCTCAGGGTCGTGAGATTGAGCCCCATGTTGGGAGGCAGGGAGCCTGGTTAAGATTCTCTCTCTCCCTCTGCCCCTCCCCCCTAAAAAAAAAAAAAGGAATGAACTATTAGTACACGCAACATGGATGAAACTCAAAATTACACCAGAAGCAGCTACGCAAAAACATATGTAATGTAGAACTCTATTTAAATAGAATCCCAGGAAATGCAAACTAATCTACAGTGACAGAGAGCCAATCAGTGGTTGCCTGGGGACAACCTGAGAAGGAGATAAGAAGGGCATGAGAAAATGTTTAGGGGTTAATGGATATGTTTATTAACTTAGTTGTGTTGATGGCCCCTTGGGGGTACACACACACACATACACACACACACACACACACACGTGTGTGGATATATATATGTGTACACACATTTGTATATATGTGTGTGTGTGTGTATACATATATTTTTTAAGCAGAACATTATTATATTTGAATACACAACTTCTGTACAACCAAAAAGTAAAACATCACAGTAAAATGATGGTGACAACACATGGTATTTCATTTGCAGTACATGGCAAATGGTTGACATCCTTAGTCATAAATGATCTCTTAGAAACCAGGAACAAAAACACTAATATTCTAAGGGAAATGAAGAGGGGAAAAAAAAAAAACCACACAGAGGAAAATGAAATAACAAGTGACTAGTAAAGTTTAAGGACATATGAAGATGACTGAACTGAACAGTAAGAGAGGAAAAGCAATTTTTTTGTAATACCACATTGTCAAAGATTAAAATATTGAAATGTAATGTTTGTACTGTTTAAGAAAACAGAAGTCTCATAAACACTGGGAGACAAGACTGATGAGGACAATATATACCATTTGGGGAAAATTTCTACTTCTGACTCAGAATATCAAGTTTGGATATACTTAATTCCAATAAGGTGGAAATACTAGCACTATTTCAACAAATTAGCAGAGAAATGAAAAACAGTTTATATATAAAGCATGTATATATACATGCTGCCTAGAAAATTTGTACCTAATATATGGGTCCCAAAGACTACTAGCATAACAATTTGTTCATCAATATGGGGGAAGATGTATTTCAAAATGTATCAAACACTACACTTTAAAGAGGTACAACTTATTATAAATCAGTTATACCTCTGTAAAGCTTATGAAAACCCCGACAAATCAGAGAGTAAAGTTTAAGTAAAAGAACAAGGAACTAAGAAAAGATACAAGTAGGAAGATAACCACTGGAACAAAAACAGAAACAAATATTCCTAAATAAAAGATATTTTTACACAACAAAGCAACTTTGAAAACCAGCAACAGAACAAGAGCTGGTGCTGTAGAATTTTCCGAGTGTGCTGGTGGGGGGGGAACTGGTGTGCACACGGACAGAAACACCTCAAGGGGGTCCACAGGGCCAGAGCTATTTCAATAATAGTAAAATATTCTTTGCCCTTTTATTTCTATCATGAGTATACAATGCGGTTTTCCTGGAACTGTAAGAAATATATCACAGATTAAATGCAGAAAGTTATGAGAATCCACCCGGATTCTACCTGGTTCTGGCTAGATTCTGATACCTGTCATTGCATATAACAATGAGCCGAATATTAAAAAGATCTGCAAAACCGTAAAACCATACCCCTCGTTACTTTTTTTTGTTTGTAAATAAATATTATTTCTCATTTAAAATATTGTTTCTGTTAACATGTACTGGGCTTTTCATGATTTTTATTTTTATTTTTTTATTTTTTATTTTTTTTTTTAAAGATTTTATTTATTTATTCGACAGAGATAGAGACAGCCAGCGAGAGAGGGAACAAGCAGGGGGAGTGGGAGAGGAAGAAGCAGGCTCATAGCAGAGGAGCCTGATGTGGGGCTCGATCCCATAACACCGGGATCACGCCCTGAGCCGAAGGCAGACGCTTAACCGCTGTGCCACCCAGGCGCCCCTTCATGATTTTTAAATAAAGTAATAAATGAACACAGTATTTTTTAAATTTCTCAGTTTTAATCTTCTAGCAGGGCACATATTCATAGATAAAACCCATATAAAGAAGAACCCTTTGGGGTCCTCTGCGCTAGACAAATACTACTGTCAATCAACCATCACTGAACTCCCCAGAGAGCTCCCTCCGCCAAGATGCAGCCCTGTCAAAGGGCTGGCTGAACACTCCAAGGGAGGGATCTTCAGGCTACACTGGTGCCCTCGACCTGCAGTCTGCAGGCTGCTAGACTAGTCCTGGTTCATAGCCAGCTCAGAGAGAGCAAAACTTTAGAAACACTTCTAGCAATTTTACACTGCCACAAACCAAGCACACGATCAATGGGTTTGTATTTTGTAGGTCTTTGGTTTTTGGTGTTTTTTTTTTCTTCCATTTTGCTAGTTGTTCATTTGATCATATTTTACAAAAGCGTTGGTTTGCAACAGTCTGGAAATGTTTAAAAGCAATCCTTCACCACATATACACTGAGAAACACTAAACTAGATGCCTTCTAATTAAATAGCGATTGGGATGATTTTTTTTAATTCTTTATTTAAATTCACTTTAATTAACATATAGTGTATTAGTTTCAGAGATGGAATTCAGTGATTCATCAGCTGTACTTAACACCCAGTGCTCATTACTTCAAGTGCCCTCCTTAATGCTTATCACCCAGTTACCCCATCCCCTCACACCCCTCCCCTCCAGCAGCCCTCAGTTTGTTTCCTATAGTTAAGTCTCTCTTACGGTTTGTCTCCCTCTCTGATTTTGTCAGCTTTTATTTTTCTTTCCCTTCCCCAATGTTCATCTGTTTTGCTTCTTAAATTTCAAAACAAATGGGACAATTCTTAAAGCAAAATATTATCAACAGATATTATTTCCACATGATTAAGAACAGTCAAGAGAGCCTCCGCTATGTATACTGTTTCTAATGTAAACACCAAGGCCAACTGTCCTTGAAATGGAAATGAGTAATGACAACGATCAGACATACCCTCTTCAGCGAAGAATTTTTCCACAGGTCCCACAAACTGAGTGACTTCATTAAGTTCATCTTGGCTAACTTCTGGAAACGGGAAAACTTCTTTCTAAAAATGATATATACATTTACTAAAAATTTAATTTTTAGCCATTTCCCATTGTGGTAGTCTCAGTCAAAAGGGGAGAAAACAGAGTTGCTAGATTTCGTATCTGGCAGGCTGGGCATTACTCATTGACGGATGCAGAATGCAGATCCTTTTTTTTTTTTTTTTTAAAGATTTTATTTATTTATTTGACAGAGATAGAGACAGCCAGCGCAGAGGGAACACAGCAGGGGGAGTGGGAGAGGAAGAAGCAGGCTCATAGCAGAGGAGCCTGATGTGGGGCTCGATCCCAGAACGCCGGGATCACGCCCTGAGCCGAAGGCAGACGCTTAACCACTGTGCCACCCTGGCGCTCCTAGAATGCAAATCCTAAACAGGAATTGTGCAGTAGACTCCACCACTGAGACGGGTCTTTTTTTTTTTTTTTTTTAAAGATTTTATTTATTTATTCGACAGAGATAGAGACAGCCAGCGAGAGAGGGAACACAAGCAGGGGGAGTGGGAGAGGAAGAAGCAGGCTCCCAGTGGAGGAGCCTGATGTGGGGCTCGATCCCATAACGCCGGGATCACGCCCTGAGCCGAAGGCAGACGCTGCACCACCCAGGCGCCCCGCGAGACGGATCCTCTGCCCAATTCAAGCAGGTTTATTCTTTTTTTTAATTTTAATTTTTTAAAATTGTTTATTTAGTTTTTTTATCATGTTAGTCACCATACAGTCCATCCTTAGTTTTTGATGTAGTGATCCAGGATTCATTGTTAAGCAGGCCTGTTCTTGCTTTTGATCAGCTTTTCCTATCAGTAACCAGGTCCACAGAGTGTCCCATGAAACAAAGAGCCCTAACATTTTAAAGCCCTGCAACTCGGTCCCCTGAGTTGCAGCCTGATGACTGGGCGGCCCTAGCCAAACCCCTTCCCCCCTCCAAGCTTCCACTGTCCCACCCGTAACATGCAGGTGAATATTTACTTAAGGGTGTTGGGTGGACTATGAAAAGCAATAGGATGGGAAAGCTCGCTATTGAAATGTAGAATTCTACACTTGTTATTTGTACGTCTGAGGATGCTGCGGGGACAAGAACACACAGCGGTGACAAGGCCTCCCGTCTCGCCAGGTTTCTTGCCTGGCTGCGCACTCCAGCCTCTGTCCCTCCCGTCCCTCCCGATCCGAGGACATCTACTCGCAGGAGGATCACTGCAGGACAGCCGGCTGCTGAGCGACATCAACCTGAATTCAACTCCGGCTCTACTGCGTCCATGTGTGACTGGGCCTTTCTCAGGGTCAGCTTCTCTTCTGTCACAGCTGACCCCTTAGAAGGGGAAGCTCCAAAGAGATACGTTGTCCTGGAATATGAGGAAGCTGTACTCATTTGTGGAGGACACTGGCTCTGCTCTCGTTTCTGCCTCACAGCCTGATAAACAGCTGAGCGTCAAGTCTGTCTCGAACGGTCAAACGGCCAACGTTTCTGACTGACCTCAGATTCCTCACTGAGCCATCACTATATATTGCCTGCAATCCTCCTGCGTCCTTAGCTCCTCTGGCTTTCTGGGTTCCCGCTACCCCTGCAGCTGCCAGAGCAGCACGAGGGCTCAGACGAGTTCTTGGGTTTGGTCTCCCAACAGCTGAGAAGTGATGTCCCAGGCCCCAGGCTGCCAGCACCCAGGAGTCCTGCCTCTCCTCATGGCACCCCCCACCGAGTGCTCAAGAAAGGTCTTCAGAGCAGAGGAGTGCTCAGTCTTCCCCTCTAGGCCCTGTGTATCTCTAATCAGCCACTGAAGCCTGTCCACTCTAGTAACAAGCTCCCAAGTCTGTTTTCTCCTCTCAGGATCCAGGACTACAGGCTCGTGGAAGGTCTCTATCCAAAAGGGACAGCAGACTCCAAGGAATTCTTGCCCCCCAGGCCACCCCAGATCCTGCCCTCAACATGGTCTACCCAGAAAATATGTTGAGACTTTCATCACTCCACAGCGTCTCAGAACAAAGCCGGCTGCTTAGCTGAATTATACGGAGGCTCGACCCAGGCCCCTCACAGCCTCACTGGTTCCTGTGGGCTCGTGCAACAGGCAGTGTTAGAGGAAGATGATTCCGTTCTGCTACCAGTGAGCACACCAGGTGAGAAACGAGAAAGCCTGGCAGCTAGCTGGCCCTCACCTGCAACCAAAGGATAACTGCTACAGGGAGAGAGAGCTCAAGTGCGTGTAAGAACAAATTTCTGACAGCAATGTTCACAATCCCAATGGGGTGCCTCGTGGGTGCTGGGCTTGACTTCTATCAGCAGTTTTTAAATTTTTTGAAGCAGTGGAACGGATTTCTCAAATAAGTCTACTACAGAAACCAAATACGTAACGCAGGTAGAAGTCGAGCTGCTCAGTTTGGGGCTGCGGGTGAGGAGGTCACCCAAATGCCTCCCATTCAACTCCCTGCTGGCCCTGGCAATAGCCTCTGGGGGGCATTTCCAGGAACAGCAAGGGTCCGACTGAGGGCAGTGTGACAGCTACAGGCCTAGAGGACCTTGGAGGTTTCTCTGTACTTGGAGATTCAAACCCCAGTAATGCTGTGAGATGATGTCAGCTTCAGTCAGGACAGCAGCACTGGAGGGGCTCACAAGTGGTCAGATTCTAAATATATCCTGGAAGGTAGAGAAAACAGGATTTGCTGTTGGCTTAGACGTGGATTATGAGAACCAGAGGCATCCAAGGGGACTCCAGGAGCTTGGCCTGAACAGTGGAACAACAGAGCCACCACCATCTACGATAAGATGACTGGTGGGAGGAGCAAACTGGGTGGCAACACCAGGAACTCAGTTTCAGATATGCTAAATCTGAGGTGACTATCAGACATCTAAGTGGAGCTTCTGGGGAGAGAGGTGGACATCAAGAGCCTAGAGTTCAGGGGAGAAATCTGAGCTGGAGAAATGTATTCGAGTCGTCAGGATACTGAAGGTATTTAAAGCCACAATACTAAATTAAAGGAAGAGCTGTGGATAAAAAGAGAAGTCTATAGACAGAGCCTCAGAAAACCCCAACTTTGAAAAACAGACCCACGTATACAGAGAACAAACTAATGGGTGCGAGAGGGTAAGGAGGTAGGAGGATGGGAAAAATGCGGGAGATGAGTGGGAAGTACAGGCTTCCAGGAATGAAAGGTACGGCATTGGGGATCTAGTCAGTGGTACTGCATTGTATGGAGACAGGTGGCAGCTACACTTGTGATGAGCAGTACAGACTTGTCAAATTACTATGCTGTACACCTGCAACTAACATAACACTGTGTGTCAACTACACTTCATTAAGAAAAAAAAAGATTCCACCGAAACTAATATAACACTGCATGTAAACTATACTGGAATTAAAAAAAAAAAAAAGTCAGGGGCTGGAGTGTATAATGCTCAGTGAAATAAGTCAGTCACAGAAGACAAATACCATATGATTTCACTCATACGTGGAATTTAAGAAACAAAACAAACGAGCAAAGAGGAAAGGGAAAGAGAGAGAGAGAGACAAACTAAGAGACTCTTTTTAAAGACTTTAAGAGACAGAGGGAGCTAGAGAGAGACAGAAAGAGTACGTGAGCATGCCCGCCCTCACAGAGAAGGAGAGTGGAAGGGAGAAACATACTCCCTGCTGAGCCCTCCGTGGGGCTAGATTCCAGGGTCCTGGGATCATGACCTGAGCCAAAGGCAGATGCTTAACCAACTGAGCCACCAAGGTGCCCCAAGAAAGAGACTTTTTTTTTTTTTTAAGATTTTATTTATTTGTCAGAGAAAGAGAAGGAGAGCACAAGCAAGGGGAAAGGCAGGCAGAGGGAGAAGCAGGCTCCCTGCTGAGCTGGGAGCCCTGTGCGGGACCTCATAGCAGGACCCTGGGATCATGACCTGAGCTGAAGGCAGACCCTTAACCGACTTAGCCACCCAGATGTCTCAAGAAAGAGACTCAACTAAAGAAAACAAACAGATGACTGCCGGAACGCAGGTGAGTGTAGGGATGGATGAAATAGGTGAAGGGGGGCGCCTGGGTAGTGCAGTCCTTAAGCGTCTGCCTTCGGCTCAGGGCGTGATCCCGGCATTCCGAGATCGAGCCCCATATCAGGCTCCTCCGCTGGGAGCCTGCTTCTTCCTCTCCCACTCCCCCTGCTTGTGTTCCCTCTCTCGCTGTCTCTCTGTCACATAAATAAATAAAATCTTAAAAAAAAAAAAAAAAGAAAAGAAATAAGTGAAGGAGATTTACAGTACACTTACATAATAAGCACTGAGTAATGACTAGAACTGTTGAATCATTGTATCGTACACCTCAAACTAATTTAACACTGTCTGCTAACTACACTGGAATTAAAAATTAAAAACAATTAAAAAAAAAAGGAAATTCCCAACTCTGATAGGGCTAATCAGAAAGACTGGCCAACGTTTAGAGGTTAAGGAACCAAGAAAGATCCAGCACAGGAGGCTGAGAAGGATCAGCCAATGAAGTCAACAGAAAAGCCAGGAGAGAATGGTTTTTCAGAAGCCAGGAGTGATGAATTGTGTCAAGGAAGGTGAGAACAGACCACTAGTTTGACAACATGGAAATCACTAACCTCAGTTTCAGCAGACTGTTAAGGACAAAAGCTCGAATGGTCTGAGTTCAAGATGTAGCAGAGAGGGAACAATCACTGATGGAGACGAGAAAGGAAAGAATTACTGGATCAATGTCCCTGAGTAGGTGAGAAGGCATGGGGCCTAGTGATAAGGTTGGTCTTTGCTAAGATACATAGTTCATCCATAGCAATCGCCTGTAGACCTATGGGCACACATGTGGGAACGAGGGGTAAACGCAGCGGTGGAAGTTCTCCTCCGACTGCGTGTGCTTTCTCAGTGAAACAAGAAGCCAAGCTGACAGGTGAATAAGGATGGGGGAGGTGGTACACGAAGCCTGGAGAAAGAGAGACATGAAAAATTTGGGTTTTTTTTTTTTTTCTTTTCACCAATGTGCTGGAAGGCACGATGGACGTCCCAAGACCCAGGTTCCGGGGAAAAAAAGGTTTCTCAAACGTTAAAGACTGGCTTTGCACTTCCTAGCAGGGCAAACCACTCTGAGTTTCAACTTCTGCACCTGTATTGCCTGATTAGAGGAACAGTCTAAAGAAAAACTGGAGAATAACTCCTTAAACAATACAGTACCAGTCAACATTTCAACCTACCTCGGAGCATTTTACACACATTTTTTTTTCTTTGCTTTGCACGGCACTTTTAGGAGAGGGCAAGTACCACTTTTACTATTTTGTAGATCAGCACACTCAGGCACAGGAAAGTGAAGTGACTAACTAAGGTCACAAGACTACTAAGTGGTGAAGCCCGCAAACATGACTTATTCTGCTGCCTCTGGCATCTCTACACAGTACCCAACAATTCAAAAAGCATTTCCGTGCACCACAAATCTCACTTTACGACGTATCTGTGAGGCAGTACATGTAACTAGCTCCATTTTAAGGCTGAAAGAACTGAGGCTGAAAGAGAACCAAGGTCAAATCCATTAACAAGAGGATGACGAGGGCTTGATAAGGCAGCTGTTAACTACTGAGTAACAGCTAGGTTACTCCTGGGTTATACCACCTACGGAAGGGACCGGGTCGGGAAGGCACCTCGGAGCCGGCCTGGAAATCCAGCTGTGACGCCAAGGAGCCGCGGTCACGGTCTGAGCTGTTTAGGAATCAGAGAGGAAGCCCCGCACATTTCGGGGCCAGAACGCTGAGGGTTGCTCAGTGACCACCTCGCCTAGGGATTTCCAAATTGACCTAACAAGAAGTAGCTGTCAGAACCGTAGACTGATTCTCAGGGCCCGTCGCCTGGACTCTTCCCTTTCCCTGGAAAGGTTCTAGCGGGACTCAGGAACTTGGAAGTTTGAACACACCCTCCTCCTGCCGGGCGTATTTGTCCGCCAGGTGGGGGACTTTCACTTCAACCCCTCTTTCCCGCTAAAGGGCAACAACCCGGAGGCAAGAGAGCAACGGTCGGCCAGGGCTCGGCGTTACCTTCTCGATTTTGCCCAAGAAGAGCTCCTTGGCGAAAGCTCGGCTCCGCGGGCTAGTGCGCAGCGGGCGCCGGCTCGTAGCGAAAGCCACCGGAGCCCGGGGGGCACGCGCCGCTACCACCCTGCGCAAGAAGAGCACCGCCACAACCATGCTGCCCGACGCGATCCACGCCACCCACGCGCCGACGTCTTTCTTAAGGACTCAGTCACATGCGCCCTGCAGGCGCCGCCCGATGACGCCACTGGCCTGAGCCACGCCCCTCGACCGCACCACCCCGCCCGTCTCCATTGCGCTTGCGCGGCCTTCCATAAGGCGGGGCTGTGAGAAGGGTGGTCGAGGGGCGGTTCGGCGCCGTGATGGCAGCTTTTTGCTGGGCTGTTATTGGCCACGGGTGGGCTTTTGATTTCAGGAGCTGGTGGGTGGTTGGGTCTGTGCCAACCGGGGGAAACTTCTCAGCGCCCGGGAGTCCAAGCGGAGGCCCAGCTGTCTCCACTTGCTTCCCTGTTGCCAGTTGGGGCGACGAAGGCATGGCAAATCTAAAGAAAAGGAAATGGGAGGGGGATTCACAGTATTGGTTATCTCTGGAGGGGAACTCAGTATGTGTAATGTTTTTTAAGTGGATTCCTGAGGCTTCCTTTTGATTCATATTTTTCATGCATGTTACGTATGCCTAATCTGGAAGGGGAAGATAAAAGGCTTGTTCTGCCAGAAAGAGGTCTGGATGTAATCCTGAGTCACAGCTATCCCTGGGAAATGATGAAGGAGAAGGCAAGCTGAAGACAAAGCACAAGCTGACACCCCTGCAAGCCCCACAAACTGCCCCCCCCCACTCTCAGGTGGAATATGTGTGACATTCCACGGGCAGTCCTGGCTGCCCTAAAGCTAAGGCAAGAAAAAACTAAGAGTTAATTTATAGAGATTACAGTCCTACAAGACAGGAGTCTTAAGGAGTCCACTAAGACAGAGGTCTTAGTGATTTACAAGAAAAAAAGCATTCTTATCAATAACCTGACTTCCAGAAGGAAATGTAGATAAAATTAAATGTCCTTATAACCTGCAGCCCGTTGAAAAATATTTGAGGCAGGCAGAATACAACGTTTCTTCCTTTGGGAAGCTCCCAACTGTCTAAAGGTTAATGCCTGGCTAGAGGGGAAAAACAACCTCGGTTTGATGATAGCAAGGCCTCAGGTTACCTGTGAGTCTTCTTTAGCACGGGAAAATCCTTTTGAAACTTCCCTGATCTTTACTTCCCCCGACCCCAAAGGATATAATCAGTTGCTCCTCAGAATCCCAGGGGAGCAGCTCTTTTCTGTCCATGGGTCCTGTCCCCGTGCTTTAATAAAATGGCCTTTTTGCGTAAAAGACGTCTCAAGAATTCTTTCTTGGCCATCCGCTCCGGAACTCGCTTACATTCCAAAACTACATCAAGAAACACCAACTTAAAAGGCAGGCGGAGGAAGAGAAGCTACAAAGGGAACCAAGGAGGGGTGTGTACACTGGGGTGGGATGGGAAAGGCCTTGAGCCCAGGGAGGAGGTCCCTGCAGGCAGCCAGGCCCAGTGATACCTGACGGGGCAAGTGGGCGCTCTCTAGTGGTCTTAAGTCAGCCTTGTCCAGGGAGATTTCTTCTCCTTGTGCTTGTATTTACCACAGTACTGGAAACTGCTTTCTGCCTCCATCATGTGAACTGGAAAACAGTGGGAAACCTCAGTTATCTCATCGTGCTTTGCCTGCCAGGCCCAGTAAAAGGTTGACTTGATGACAACATCAGGGGAAAGAGTTAAAAAAACTTTTTTGGTTGCATAATATTTGCAAGCATCTTCTGCAATCCGTGCTATCTGTTCTGTCTTTAACCGTGAAAGGGTTGACACCTCGTTTCTTCATCCGTATTCAGCACTTGGCTCAGTTCCGCACTCAGCTTCACTGGAAGGCCTTTGGAAACAACTGCCTTTGAATTAACCCCACGAGCAAAACACGAAGCGAGAGTACAAAAACTGGGTTTCAGTGTTGAGCTGCTGCATGTTTTTGCCCAAACATGTAGTTCTATCATTCAATCAGATAATCTTCAGCTCCTACACTAATCAACTGAGAAATTTAGTGGCACACAGTTTTGAAAACAAAATTTGGGAAAAATTTATGGCATAGGTGACTAGAGTAGCGTGTACAGTGGAAAAAGAGTTTTGGTGTTCTACTGGTTTGCCAGTTTCTAAGTTCAGTTTTCTCATCTGTAAAAGTGAGTAGAATAGCCCTTATCTAACAGGACTTGTGAGGTTTAAAATACTAGGAAAGCATCTAGAACAACAAAGGATCAATGGTTACACCATGCGACTCTCAACTTACACTTGAGGATTAGCCTCTGAGAAACGGGACGCTATTTTTAAACAGTTTGCTTGAGGGGCGCCTGGGTGGCTCAGTGGTTAGGCGTCTGCCTTCAGCTCAGGGCGTGATCCCGGCATTCTGGGATCGAGCCCCACATCAGGCTCCTCCGCTATGAGTCTGCTTCTTCCTCTCCCACTCCCCCTGCTTGTGTTCCCTCTCTCGCTGGCTGTCTCTATCTCTGTCCAATGAGTAAATAAAATCTTGAAAAAAAAGAAAAAAAACAGTTTGCTTGAGACATAGAATTTCCTATATTCAGTGTTTGAAACACTCCGAGTATCTCTGAAAGTTCTTTCTGTAGGATCACAACAGCCCAACTGACTCCCATATTTAACTTAACCAGCAAATAAACGGCCACCCTTCCGTGGCTGTAATGTTAGTGTTAGTATATCAGGATGCTTGGCTTTAGGTCTCAGGCAAATTGAGTAGAAAACTATTTCTAGGTTCGTTGGTGTTAAAGCTGCAAAGCTAATGGAGAGATTTACTTACACAAATTGGGGAGCAGACACGGTGGAGTCGTCTCCTGTTCCTAGGCTACAAGATCAATAATATATATTTTATATGAAAAACAAGTTAGTCAAGGTTCCTGCCCATAGCACCAATCAGTACCCTAACGAAAGGGCTCACAGATACATTGTGCAAATTTTATCTCCGGTTTATTTCCTGCTGGGAAGTTTCTGACACCGTACTGTCTAGACGTCAAACTTCTGTACATAAACAGGTGTCTCTCAGAGAACACTTTTCTCTCCCACACTAAATCCTGCCATTTCACTACTTCCTTTTTCATGTATATTTGTTCCCATTTGGGGTATATTAGTTATTAGAGAAACATGGAAGTCACTGGCTTGTTGAAAGCCACAAAGATAATGGGGTATTATGGGTTGAATTGTGTACCCCCAAGATTCAGCTGTTGAAGTCCTACTCATAGTACCTCAGAATATGACCTTTTCTGTTCTGTTGCCAATATCATTAGCCAAGTTCGGATGAGTCATACTACAGTAGTGTGAACCCCTCATCTAATGTGAACTGGTGCCCTTTTAGGAAGTGCCCTTATAGGAAGAGGAAATTTGGGCATAAATATGCACAAAGGGAGAAAACCATGCAAGGATGGAAACAGAGAACAAAGGATACTTGTACAAGGCAAGAAACACCAGAGATTAGCCGAAAACCACGAGAAGCCGGGAAACAAGCTGCAGGCAGGTTTCTTCTCAGCCCTGAGAAGGAACCAACTGTGCCAACACCTTGAGCTTGGACTTCTAGCCTCCAGACCTGTGAGACAGTGAATTCTTTAAGCCACCCATTCTGTAGTTCTTTTCTTTCCGTCTCTCTCTTTTTAAGATAGATTGAGAGGTTTATTTCAAAGAATTGGCTTATGTCATTGTAGGGACTGGCGAGTCTAAAATCTGTAGGCAGGCCAGCACACTGGAAACTCAAGCAGGAGCTCACCCTTGAGGCCCCTATGGTTTTTATTAGAGCGGTCCTACCAGAGTAATACGAGAGGTGTGATTCTTGGCACACGGTGTTTTCAGAAATCAATCAGACCTAATAGTGACTAGGACTGAGGCTATGCCTTAGAACCCATACACCCAGGGGCACCTGGCTGGCTCAGTTGGTTGAGCATCTGACTCTTGGTTTCAGCTCAGGTCATGATCTCAGGGTCGTGGGATCAAGCCCCACCTCAGGCTCCACACTCAGCATGGAGTCTGCTTGAGTTTCTCTCCATCTGCCCCTCCCCCTGTGTACTCCCTTTCTCTCAAATAAATAAATCTTAAATAAAAAAAGAAGAAGAAGAAGAGCCCACACACCAGGTGCCCAGCCCTCTTTCTCTGTTCTCTTTTCCCCATTATTGGCTGACCTGAAATACGGCCAAACTAGTCTACTAGATCAGTTCTTTCACTCTTCACCTCTGCCCACTCATCGAGGGTAAGAGTACTTTTAGGTCAAGGCTACATGAAGGAGCTCTGTAGCCACACACAGGACTTCTCATATATGTGCTCTGTTTCTTCTTGGCTGTAATCATCAGTGTGACTATTTTGGACTTGATGAACGAGTCTTTCTGCCCAACAAGTGTTGTCTTGTTCTTTCCACTCCCACACTGCCACCACACCTTGGGTAAGATGCGACCCATCCCAGAGTCTCAGTTTTCTGATCCATAAAGTGATGAAATCAATACGAAGTATATATGTTTAAGAGTAAGACTCAGTGGACTCACATTTACTTATCCTCTCTTTTCACCCACCCTAGATTTCAGAGTCTAGCAATCCAGCTAAGAAGGAAAAAAAGTCTAAAAACAGACACTTTTTTTTTATTTGAGAGAGAGAGAGAGAGCATGAATTGGGGGGAGGGGCAGAGGGAGAAGCAGGCTCCCCACTGAGCAAGAAGTCCGACGCGGGGCTCGATTCCAGGACCCTGGGATCATGACCCAAGCCAAAGGCAGACACTAAACCGACTGAGCCACCCAGGCGCCCCTAAAAATAGATACTTTTAAGTTCAGACTTGGTCCTCATGATGACAGTCTTTCAAAATCTCAAGAGAGCTGAAACATTAAGAGGGTTAACAACAAGAGAAACAAAATAGTTTTGATTTTCTCTGATGTTTCAAAAGCCAAAATAGCCTGAGATCCAAGTTCTAAAGCATGTAGGACCCACTATTATAGTATGAAAAGTGTGTGAAATAACCCAAAGCTGCATTCAGACTCTCAGAATTCCCAAAGCAGGTGCTGTGAGTGAGAGGCAGGCAATCACCTTAACTCCCTGGGGTCTTCTGTACCTGTATGAAAGCCGGGAGAGCAAAATCTTACTTCACGGTGGCGAGGTGGCAGCATCAGCATGGGAAAACCTTAACTCGTGGGAAACAGCACATAGAGAAGATGCAATGCCAGTCCTTGCTAACGGGACTTATTATGGAGTACCGTAGTCCCCCAGCACCCTCCATCCTCGGTTTCACTTCCTGTGGTGCCAGTGACCCATGGTGAACTGCAGTCCAGAAAGGACGGTTCCCCTTCTGATAAACATCCGGAAGGTCGACAGTAGCCTAACGCTAGGACACGGTGCCTACATCATTCCCCTCACTTCACCTTATCCCGTGGGCGTTTGATCATCTCACATCATCACGGGGGTGAATACAGTACAATGAGATATTTTGAGAGAGAGAGAGAGAGACAACATTCCCCTAACTTTTATTGCACTCTATGGTTATAATTGTTCCAGTTATTGTTGTTAGTCTCTGAGTGTACCTAATTTATAAATGAAGCTTTATCATAGATGATGAGGTTGGGGAATATACGTGAGGTTCAGTGGGGTGGGGCCCAGAGCCGACGACCGAGAAAGAATTCTTGAGATGTCTTTGGTGCAAAATGGTGGTTTATTAAAGCACGGGGGCAGGACCCGTGGGCAGAAGGAGCTGCTGCCCCGGGGTTGTGAGGAATGGCCTATTTTATACCCTCAAGTGCAGAGGGGGTTAGGGAGAGCGTAAGTCTCTAAGGAATTTTGGAAGCAAGGTTTCCAGGACCTTGAGGGGGCTAGCTGTTGTTGGGAAAAGGTCATTTATTACCGTCTAATAAAACCTGAGTCATGAGACCCTTCAGATGTATATCGGGGGGCCATATGCTTGGGGGGTGATTGCCAACACGTATCTTGGGGGGTTAGAGATAAAGGAAGTTTCCAAAGGAATTTTTATACATTAAAGTAGACTTACAGGATCTTGGTGGAGGGGAGGGGGTCAGGCCAGAACAGCCTTTGGCCCTTAGCAAAGTATTAACATCGAGGCTGCTGAGTTCCTAGAGGAATGTCACTGTGACTGTTTCAAGGACTTGTCAATGGGCTGTAGGTAGTAAGGACTGTTTCTTTGTCCTTTAGGGCAGCCAGGAGTGCCTGAGGAATGTTGCATACGTCCCAGGGGGGGGGGGGGGGGGGGTTTGCAAGGTGTCAGCTTCTGCTTTGTCCTCAGCTTGCTTTCTGTTCCCTCATCAATACACACGTAGGTATAAGAAAAAAAACCTGTATGTGTAGGGTTTGGTACAATCTGCACTTTCAGGCACCCACGAAGGGTCCTGGAACGTATCCACCCCCCACCCCCACGCCGTGGATAAGGGAGGACTACTGTATTCCTCTTCAACTCAAGCAAATAAATACTGGGAGACATATCTGGGAAAGTGGGGAGCCCTGATACACAGCGGGTCATTGTCAGGAGGGGTCGTGGCCAGCCTCTTTTCCGAAAACCCTTGCGGCTGCAGCGATGGCATTTAGCACTCAGCACTAACATTTCTTTGAAACTAATAACAATATTTTTTGTAATCCTCTGAGCCAGTGACGGTGGGATTGCCAATCAGATAATGAAGCGCAATGTGGGGAATTCATTTTAATGGTTCGCTCACTGAGCACAGAATGGAGAGACAGTGCAGTCTCCCAAGTCAGCGCCTGCATTTCAAAAAGCTTTCAGTGCTCACTCAGCATGAGTTGATTAAGAATAGTTTGCTTGGCATTAAAGTTCAATAAAACACCTAGCAGATGACAATGTGATTCCCTAAGCAGAGGCGGAGAATCAGCTCTGTTCTCCACGTTCTTTCATTTATCACTTCCACCCTGCCTGCTTCCAAGAAGGATCTGGAGTGTATATTCACACACGATCAAAGGAATGAAGTGCATGAAAAACTCCTCTCAGTTGTTCCTAGAGATTGTAAATGCAGATTATGGGACGGTGGAGATTCGGCATTAAGTCAAAAATTATTGAATTGCTGGATCTGTTCCTTTTTAAAGACAATTACTCCTCTTAATACTTACCAGAACGTGGCATTTACTCAGATTCATTTTTCTTCCAGCTATAATCTATAGGAGAGATAACTCAGTGAAACTCATCTGATGAACTAATTTTATATTTTTCCTGCAATACATTGTGATTAATAGGTTTTTCCCTGAAGATCCAATATTCTGTTGCTGGCAAGACTGTAGTCTGCCAATTCTTAAATGCCCAGCACTGCCCTACAAAAGGCGTACAACAATGGGGTTTCAGGATGTCCAGCCAAAGTTGTCAGACATCTGGGTTGGGATTCCAGGTCACAGTGAAAGGGCCATTTGGGGTGCCATCGACTAGGAAATATTCCCTAGACTGAAGGTTTATTTCTTCTCAGTGCCTGCCACATGTGAATGAGTAAGTACCTCCCTGACTTCAAGACGAAATCCAGGGAAGTGTATGGATTCAGCTGGTAAGATAAAGCAGTACGCTCAGGCACCAGCATTTTTTTTCTGTGGATTCCCAAAAAAATTTTTTTTAAAGATTTTATTTATTTATTTGACACAGAGAGAGACAGCCAGGGAGAGAGAGAACACAAGCGGGGGGGCGGGGGAGCAGGAGAGGGAGAAGCAGGCTCCCAGCAGAGGACCCCGATGTGGGGCTCGATCGCAGGACTCCAGGGTTATGCCCTGAGCCAAAGGCAGACACTTAACGACTAAGACACCCAGGCGCCCCATGGTTACCAAAAATTTTTTTTTAGATTTTATTTATTTATTTATTTGACAGAGACAGCCAGCGAGAGAGGGAACACAAGCTGGGGGAGTGGGAGAGGAAGAAGCAGGCTCATAGCGGAGGAGCCTGATGTGGGGCTCGATTCCAGAACGCTGGGATCACGCTGAAGTGATCCGAAGTGAGCCGAAGGCAGATGCTTAAGGACTGCGCCATCCAGACACCCCGGATACCAAAATTTTTAAAAAAAATTTTTTATTAAGGAAGCCCTCAGGCTTCAGAGGGGAGCGGGGTGGGGAAATGGGATAGGCCGGTGATGGGTAGTAAGGAGGGCACGTATCGCATGGTGCACTGGGTGTTATACGCAAGTAATGAATCATGGAACTTTACATCAAAAACTAGAGATGTACTGTATGGTGACTAACATAATAAAAATTATTATAAAACATTTTTTTTTTATTAAGTAAACTCTACCCCGAGGGAGGGGCTTGAACTCATGACCCCAAGCTCAAGAGTCGCATGCTCCACCGACTGAGCCAGCCGGGCACCCCTACCAAACTGATTTTTAAGGGAATAAAAACTAATTGTAAATATACACGATAGGTTGTTGTAAAGTACATTATCTCCTTATGGGTGTTAAGGATAATGAGTTTAGTTTGAGTTCCAAATATATGAAATGCGTTTTAACTTGAAAAGCAAGAAGGACGACTATGGGGTAAAGGATGGATTTCATTTAATTTTTTAATATTTTATTTATTTATGAGAGAGCGGGGTGAAGGGTGGGAGGAGAGGGAGAAGCAGGCTCCCCGCTGAGCAGGGAGCCCGAGGCGGAGTTCCGTCTTAGGACTCTGGGATCATGATCGGAGCTGAAGGCAGACGCTCGTCCGTCTGAGCCACCCACGCATCCCAAGGATGGATTTTAGAGCCAAAGTTGACGCAATGGTGTTTCTCCTCTCCAACCTTTCCCTTGTTTGGCTTTGATGCCAGACCAGGCTACAGAACCTAATAGAATACTGTGAAGAACTGAAAAGGAATGACATTTGGTTTGTGACCAGCGAGAAATACAAATGCCTTGAAAAAGCTATTGTGTCCCGGTGGGCAATGTGTTTCACGGTACACGGAAGCAGCTAGGTGCTTCTCGGCATGCTCGAAAGCTCAGCTTTTGAAGGAAAAGAACTACACAAATGTCTCTGATGGGTTCTAAGTTTACTAGCAATCTACAATAATGGGGTCAGGAAACATTTTTGAGGAAGGAGATTTAGACACTGTCCAAAATAACGTCCCCACTACAAAATCCTTTGTGGAAAAAGGCAAGGTACGAATATAATAAATACACCCTAATAATCTTCTTCAATACACAAAATCAAAACTAAAAATCAGGCTGGAGTTCTGGGTGAACACTTCCACCTATTTTTGCTCCCTTCCCACTAAAACTGGAATAAGGGTTTTTACAAGAACAGCACAAAAGAGAAATCCTTAAACTTGAAGAGAACAGGAGAGGAGACAACACAATAAAAATCTGGAAGTTGGACAACAGATGGACAAGTCATCAGCGGCTTAGCATACAGCCAAACCCTAAGCTAGCAGTGGAGAAAGCTGAGAAGCTATCTTTATACTACAGATTTCTCAAAATCTCAGGAACTGGAAAGACCAGTATCCCCTGAAATAGGGGTAAGGAGTGGCTTAAATACAGAGGATTGGGTAAGAGGTGTTTGAGAAGAGCTAAAAGGGTCCCTTTCCAAGTCTGCTGGGCAGTCATCTGCAAGTTAATTTCTCAGTAAAGTGAGGGAAAAAAGGCATTTTTCAGACATGCAAAGGCTCAAATAGGTTATCTCCCATGTATGCATCCTTTCTCAGAAAGCCACTGGAGGATAAATGCTCCATCAAAGCAAAGGAACAGACTGAGAAAAAGGCCATGACACGCAGGAGATAGGGGATCCAGTACAGGAAGGGGTAAGGGGAATCCTGGGCTGGTTACAACTCAACAGTCCTAGAGGGTTAGCACTTGACATTTAAGAAGATTCAGACATGAGTTAACTGAGAAAAGTGTGGGACTCTATCTGTATCCATCCATGAGAATAACTGGAAGCTAAGTCCTATCGATAAGATCCACAAAGATGATGAAACACAGCTGGGAGTGAGTAATGAGCTTGTGTTGAAACTTGGTGGCTCTCTCAATATTCTGGCAAGCACTTTCTGATCTTCATAGACTTTCTATTGGAATAAAATATCAATCTACCTGAACAAGAGGATTTCCCAACCACACATGCATTCTATGCAGGGCTATCTCCGGAAGGGACCCCAATATGCTGGTACCGATAGTTGTCTTGGGAGAGAGATTTTTCAGGCTCGGGAGAAGGAGGGATACAGAAGGCCATTTTACTGTTTGAATTTTGTTGTTGTTGTTCCCTTTGATATTTGCATCATGTGCATGAATTACTTATTCAAAATAAATTAACAAGATAAAATCTAAAAAAAAATCATGCTTGTTGCTATTAATCGCTTTATTGGAATTTCTGCCAATAAGAATTTTTGAGCGCATGATTACAAAATCACCTGCCAGGTTATTTTAGTATTTCCCACAAACTCTAATGCGAATATTTCATTCTAGCTGTGTCACCAAGGTGGGCGGGATATTCAAGTCAATGAATTTGGTAAGCGGGAGACAATAACCTTTTTCCGCCCCTAGGGAAATCTGTGAAGCTGTGTACAGAAGTAGGTTTCTGTTCCTGCTCCTTGGCCCACTAATGCTCTAACCTTGCCCAGGCGACAAGCCGTCCGAGCCACTTTCCTCCTCTAAGGTAAGGGTGATACAAGAACCTAAAGCTAGGACGCGGATGAAAGCCGCCAGCACAGTGCCTGGGAGAGTTTTTTGGTTTTCTTTTTTGTTTTTTTGATGTGTTACTGTGAGCTAATCCTCAGACCTCCTTCAGGTTTTTCCCAGTCATCCTGGCAAGAACTTTACAATAAAAATGAAACCTCAAAACCGTGTGTTGCATTTAGTTCTTTCAATCTAGAAAAGTGCCTCAGCCGTTCCTTTACTTTCATCACTTCGTTTTACTTTCGTATTTTTGAAGCCTGCAGGCTGATTATTTTGTAGAACGTTGCTCCGTGTGGGTTCATCCGGCGCTTCATCATAGATTCAGAACAAGCATCTTCGGCAAGAATGTCACAGAAATAATGCTGTGCTCTTCTCCCTGCATTTTCCTGGGTGGTGCATGATTTAGGTGGCATCTGCCAGGCTTTTTTATGGAAAGGCTGGACTTCTTCCTATTGTAATTCATAAGTCTGTCGTGGGAAAGTACTTTGCTTAGTATGATACCCTCTAGATCCATTCATGTGGTTGTAAATGGCAAGATTTCATTCTTTTTTATGGCTGAGTAATACTCCACTGTGTATAGTGTGTGTGTGTGTGTGTGTGTGTGTGTGTGTCTGTGTGTGTGCGTGTATGCCACATCTTCCTTATCCATTCACCTGTGGACAGACACTTGGGTTGCTTCCTTATCTTGGCTACTTGTAAATAATATTGCCACAAACAAAAGGGTGGTAGGAAGGTACATTTTTAAAAAGTAAGCTCTACACCCAACATGGGGCTTGAACTCATGACCCTGAGATCAAGAGTCGCACGCTCCACTGACTGAGGCAGCCAGGCACCCCGAGTATTTTGAACTATGTAAATATCCCAGTCCTTATCAGATGTTTAATTCACTCATTTTTAACTTGGTAATATGGATTCCTATTTTATTCAATGATCACTATAATCAGTACTATAATTACTTATTTTAAAAACTCAAAGTATCTTGTATTTGTGTAGTAGGAGCCCTTTCAAGCTGGCTTCCGTGCCATTTTGAGCATGTTCTTACTTTCTGGCACAATGAAGTGCTCCAGGCTCACCTTTACTTTCCCTGCCCTTGCCCTGGAACCAGCCATTACTCCCTGGAGCCCTGGCTCCTGTTCATGGACAATAGTGTTCAGAAGCCAAGATCAGGATACTAGGTACACTCATGGCTACTGAGGCCTTCAATGCTCCCAATTCCTCTTGGTGAACGTGGGGAATATATGTATTTCTGACATATTTACTTCTCTATTTATTGCCATATTTATCTTTCTATATTGAAAAACTTGAGTTTACACCAACTAGTAGCCAACCTCCAAGATGGTCCTTCATGACCCTGCCTCCTGGGATTCATGCCCTTGTCCAAAAGGCACAGAGACTATAAGAAATGAAAAGAGATCATTGGACATCCAAAATTCTACTGGCAGAAAACAGGCTGAGAAAGATCACACAGCTGCAAACACATACTACCTTTCATGAAAAAGGAAGGATGACCCACAGGGAAGACTCAAGAGCAGAGGAGAGTCACTCCAAGGCAGGGATGGGACCAAGTCGCAGTCAATGAGCTTATGACATTTTCTTGGCTGCATTTCAAATGCCTTGGACCACCGACTGCTGTTTGCCTCCCATTTCCCCCTTTACGAATAGCTCTACCCCGGCTGTCCTATGCCCATCTCACCATCGTGTATCGGTGTGCATGCTTCCGGGGTGGGGGTGCTGATAACTTATTTCTTCATTTCAGGAAACAAACGAACTGTGTTTGAAGAGCCTTGTCTGCACCTGGATGACAAGATCATGGACTTTGAGCCGGTGCGATAACGGGACGAGATTTGGGGAAGTGGGGTGAGCGTATTTTGCATGTGGCACGGACATGAATCATTGGAGACTAGAGGGTAGATGATGATAGGCGGCCTCCAGGACGGTCCCCATTCTTACCCGAGTGTAATTCCCACCCATTGCGTGTGGGTTGCACTTAGTGACTGACTTCTAATGAGCAGAATAAGTCAGAAGTGACCCTGTGTCCCTGACACTAGGTCATAGGAAACCATGTGGCGCTGCTTTGGTTCTTAGATCACCCACTGTAGGGGGAGCCGGCTGCCATGCTGGGAGCGGTGCTATGGGGAGGGCCATATGGTGAAGGGCCCGATCTTCAGCCCCGTAGGCGAGCCTGAAAGCCCCAGTCAAGGCTTGTGAGGACTGTAATCCTGGCTGACACTGTGACTGCAACCTTGTGAGAACCCTGCGCCAGAACCATCAGCTAAGAAGTTCCCTGGAATGATGCAGGGGTGCCTGGCTGGCTGAGTCAGAAGAGCATGTGACTCTTGATCTTGGGGTCAGGAGTTTGAGCCCCACAGTGGGTGTAGAAATGACTTAAATAAAGAAAACTTCAGAAAAATAACGAATACACTCCAATATATCCAATTTCAGTCCATCACTATGGGGTTCCTGCAGTGGACAGATCTAGAAATGTCTACTTTTTAACATAAGGAATTAATTATTAATAATTCCAAATTAAATTTACATTATAGAATTTTTCTGAACTTTGATTTGTCTTTCTACTTATATTAAAATATCAGTTTTTTTTAAAGATTTTATTTATTTATTCAACAGAGATAGAGACAGCCAGCGAGAGAGGGAACACAAGCAGGGGGAGTGGGAGAGGAAGAAGCAGGCTCATAGCGGAGGAGCCTGATGTGGGGCTCGATCCCATAACACCGGGATCACGCCCTGAGCCGAAGGCAGACGCTTAACCGCTGTGCCACCCAGGCGCCCCATAAAATATCAGTTTTATTAAGATTAATATATTTACTTACCTGCTTTATCTAACAGTATACATAAAGTAGCTTCAACTCACAATAACATCACTAATCATAATAAAACTGACGGAAGTTTTAGGTTTATTTGCAGTTCCCTTTGTCCTTGGACTGTATCCCACTGAGCGCTGCAGTCAAAATAATAGGTTCAAAAGTCACTTGAAATTGCCATATGATACAGCGATTCCACTCTTGGGTATATGTCTTGGGTATATATCGCAAAGAAATGAGAACAGAAACTCGAACAGTGGTACATGAATGTTCACGGCAGCACTATTCGCAATAGCCAAAAGATGGAAAGAACCGAAATGTCCATCAGCGGATGAATGGATAAACAAAATGTGGTCTATCTCGTAATTCTTTGGACGTGTAAGCAACGTCCTCCTGGGTCATGATGTGTACTTGTGTCCCAGGAACAGGCTGGGATATGACCCTACTTATGGGTCCTCCATAACAGCTGGTGGTTGTCACGGGTATGGGGGAAAATGAGCACCTCTTTAATGTGCCCCAGGTGGGTATCCAAGGGCTCTCAGGCAAAGGAAGGAGAGTCTCAGATATGGGAGCTGGGGAAGATACTTCCACTGACATGGGAGACTCAGAGTGACATGGGGATTCAAGAGTCTTAGTTTCATCTACGTCCAACCAGATGTCCCCATTCTAAGTTTCAGGATCCTATCCTTTCCCAGTGAGTGCCCTAACCCTCACGTAAGAAACTGCAAGGCTGTGGATTCAGCTGTCGCTGTCAACCCAGCAACACACACAGTTCTATTTGCGCTTGCTTTTCAGTAACGCCAGCCCTGTGGCTACAAGAAATAAGAGGTGGTTTTTGTTTTTGTTTTTTTTTGTTTTTTTTTTTTTTTTTTTTTTTTTTTTTTTTTTTTTTTAGCGCTGTCATAAAAGCTGTTGAGTTCTCAGACCCTAACCTGAGAGTTAAAGAATCGAGGCTTACCATTTTCTCTCTAGATGATCCAGTGCTGCACACAGGGAAACCCACCCGCCCCACAGTCCTTGCGCTCACCATCACTGCCGTACCCCTCAGGTGGGTCCCCAAGGCGCTTGTTTCAGTTGGCAATCATCACAACCCACCACACACAATAGCTTCACCAATTGTGACGGCACCGCGGGCCACCGATTGCCAGCACCCCACTTTCCACTGGCAAGGCGCTCAGCATTACGCTCAAGTCCGCGCTCTGTACAACCTGTTCCCTAAAGCCCATCATCGTGGGTCTACCTCCTGGAATGGCTTAAGGCACCAACTTGGTATCCCCCGGAGTCCGGGGAGCAGAAACCACAGAGTGATTTGTCCAGGGAAGGTTAAATACAAAGAATTTGTAACTGGAGGAGATTATATACTACGAAAAGATGGAAAACACTCTCAACAAATGCCGAGGGTCTGAAAGAGATGTCTGAGGAAGAAACAAACCTGGGGGTAGGAACAGGCTCTTTCCCAAGACTGTAGTTCACATTTCACTGGAGAAGGTCTGGTTGCAGTCCATTCGGTTGTCCTGGACCACAGCTGGACTTCAGTTAACAACCTGAGCCGGGTAACCACGGGCCGGTAGTGGCAAGCAGGGCACCTCCCATCAAGATGCAGATGGGCAGAACCTGGTGGGCAGCGAACCTCGGGCCAAGAATGGCAAGCAGGAAACTCCCCCCTAGGTGCAGATGTACTAAAGAGTGTACGCAGGGCATTGCCAGCTGCAACTTGTAAACAGGAAAAACTGAGTCGCCTGCCATGCAAGTAAGACAGAAACACGCCAGAACCTGGAAGAAATCCCCTTCCTCAGGCAGCGCCCTTTCAGCGCCCTCTATCGACCAAACTTGACATCATGCTGGCTGGCAAATGTTGACTCCGGCTCCATGATCACAGAGCAAGGCGAGGGGGAGATCTGGAGCTAAGTCAGTAAGTTGATCATAATGGAGTGATTGTAAGTGAAAATGCAGAATGCAGAACGGAGTGCACGGTGCGCTATCTTTTGCGGAGGAAAGGGTGGGAAATTATATGTATCTTTGCTTAATTTTGCACAACAAAACACTGGAATGATATTCCTAGAAACTAGTAAAAACGGTTAACCACGGATCAGCTAGGGGTGAAGTAAGGAGAGAGGGGATGGTGATGAAAGCGAGATTTTCTGAAAATTGATGCGGTTTTGATTTTTGTTTTTTTTTTTTTTTAAGATTTTATTTATTTATTTGACAGAGATAGAGACAGCCAGTGAGAGAGGGAACACAAGCAGGGAGTGGGAGAGGAAGAAGCAGGCTCATAGCAGAGGAGCCTGACGTGGGGGCTCGATCCCATAACGCCGGGATCACGCCCTGAGCCGAAGGCAGACGCTTAACCGCTGTGCCACCCAGGCGCCCCGCGGTTTTGATTTTTGAACCATGTATTTTATATGTCCAAAAATAGAACTAAACCAAAAAAGTAAAAAAAAAAAAAAAAAGCAAACCCTAACCGGTTTTGCCATGTATCCACCATCACCAAAGAGAAGCTGGCTTAATTCAGGGATGGAATGGCTTCCTGGAAGTTACAAAGCCAGTCGGGGAACACTGCCTTGGAAGGACAGGTTCTGTGCTACGGGATGCAGGACATACTTTGAACTAGACTGCAGGACATGCTGGCGTCTCCTCCATGGTCAGAATACAGAGGTGCGGACATGAAGGGGCAGAAGGGGGGGGCGGCCCCTCTAGCTGTTACACCTAGAACCCTTGCACAGAAATGTTACTTTCTGTCCTAACAATTTTGAGCTCTGCTGCTTTGGGGGTCTTTATTCCCAAGGAGGAATTACTTCCACCAAAGGAAAGAGCAGATTCTCTGAACTAGCAAGATGAGACTTTCACCCAGCCATTTGGGGCTCCTTATTGCCACTGAACCAACAGGAAGCAAAAGGATTTTTTCTTCTGGCTAGAGGGATCGTCCCCAATTATCCAGGGGGAATTCTGAGCAGCCGCAACACAATGGGGCAAGAAGGATTATGTGTGCAACCAAGGGGGTTCCCTGGGGCACCTGTTAGCAATGCTTAATGGGAAACTAAGCAAACAAAACAGGACACTTGAAGACTGGGGCCATCTGGGAAGGATGGCTTGTTGTTCCACTCTGACCAGCTGAAATTTTGCCTGAGGGATGCAACAGCTACACTGGACATCCTTATGTTAAATTGTGTTATTAAAGACTGTGGAATGGAGGCGCCTGGGTGGGGCAGTCAGGTGAGCGTCTGATTCTTGGTCTCGGCTCAGGTCATGATCTCAGGGTCATGGGATTGAGCCCTGTGTCTGGCTCTGAGCTCAGCACAGTGTGCTTCAGATCCTCTGCCTCTCCCTCTGCCCTCCCCCCCCGCCCCCTGCTTTTGTGCACTCTCTCTCTCAAATAAATAAATAAAATCTTAAAAAAAAAAATGGGGAATGTTTTCAATTTTTTGACTCTAGTTTTTTGGTTTTGGTCATTTTCATCTTTTCCTCATATATATTTTGGTTATTTTTTTCAGTTACTCCCAGGCATTTAATAAGTTATCCTGAACATGTATGTATTTCCCATTTTTTTGCTCTGATTTTTTATTTTTTTTAAAAGATTTTATTTATTTATTTGACAGAGACAGCCAGCGAGAGAGGGAACACAAGTAGGGGGAGTGGGAGAGGAAGAAGCAGGCTCATAGCAGAGGAGCCCGATGTGGGGCTCGATTCCGGAACTCCAGGATCACGCCCTGAGCCGAAGGCAGACGCTTAACGACTGAGCCACCCAGGCGCCCCTGATTTTTAATTTTTTTAAAATTAATTAAACTCTATGCCCAGCATGGGTCTTGAACTCAAGACCCCAAGATCAAGAGCTGTGTGCTCCACCGACTAAGTCGCCAGGGCCCCTTGCTCTGATTTCTAAAATATACATGAGGCTCTTGATCTTATTATTAACTTTATATCCAATCATCTTGCTAAGTTTCCTTATTTATAGTTGTTTCCTGTAAATAGAAATAATTTACCTCTTCCTTTCCAAGTCTCATGCCTCTAACTGTATTTGATTGTGGTGCTAAAATCTTCACTACAACATTAAGCAGAAGACACTGGTTATCTACGTTTTCTACATTTCCCCCCGATTTTCATGGAACACATTCACTGTTTCTCTATTAAGTGACATGATGGCTTTTGGACAGAGGTACAGAGAGAGCAGGAGTGCACAAGCAGGGGGAGCAGCAGAGGGAGAGGGAGAAGCAGGCTCCCCACTGAGCAGGGAGCCTGACATGGGGCTCAATCCCAGGACCCTGGGATCATTACCCAAGCCAAAGGCAGTCACTTAACCAACTGAGCCACCCAGGCGCTCCAAGGTACATACATTTTATCAAGCTAACAAAGTATCCGTCTAGTGTGTGCCTTACATAGCAGGAATAGGTCTGGATTTTGTTGAAGGCTTCTTGGCAACCGTGGAGTTGATATGATTTTTTTTTCTTATTTCAATTAAAATGATAGATTATATTAGTGGATTTCCTAATATTGAACCATTCTTGCATTCCTGAAATAAACCCCTACTTGGTCATGAAGGTCATTAGTTTATATTTAATGTACCATTAGAGTTTTGCTATTATTGATTCACAATTTTGCATTGATGGTCTTACCATTTGTGCAAACTTTATCAGGTTTAGGAAACACTGCTCTAGTAGCTTCTTAAAAGGGTTTGGAAGTTTTCCTACTGTAACTGAATAGTGTGACTAGCACTGAGATTATCTCATATTTGAAGGTTTGGAAGAATTCCCCTATGAAGCCTGATGGGCCTGGCACATTGCTACTTTTTCATTTCTCTTATGGGAATTTGTCTGCTTAAGATCTCTCTCTCCTGAGGTCAGTTTTGGTTAATTACCAATTTCCTTTAATTCATTTAGTAATTTCCTTTGATAAGACACTTTAAAAAAGTCTGTCTTTTGATTCTTTGACACTGCTTTGTCTTAGCTCCTTCTTTCCCTTTACCACCAAACCTCCAAAGGAAATCTATTGCCAAGGTGCCCCCTCCTCTCCAGCAGGGTCTTCTGCCATCTCTGACTCCAAACCTTTCCATATCTTTTCTTTTTGATTCCACTGGGTCTCAGTTCTCCTCTCAGGATTTGTCCATGCAGGGTGGGTCTCTTTACTTATGGCACGTTACCTGTTTCTACTGCCATTAGGACTATACCATTTTTTCTTTTCCCTGTATTCTCCACTGGGATGTATATTCTGGTCTGTTACTAGATGTCAACTCTGCTAGTAGAAGATGTAGATGGTCCCACTGACTTTTCGTTAGAATGCATGGTTTTCGTTCTTTCCTGGTAAACTGTAGGTCTGAGCCATGGGTGACTTTATCTGTTCTTTTCCTGAACAATTATTTTTTTATTTTAATTTTTAATGTAAATTCAATTAATTAACATATAATGTATTATTAGTTTCAGAGGTAGAGGTCAGTGATTCATCAGTCTTATATAATACCCAGCGCTCATTACATCATGTGCCTTCCTTAATGTCCATCACCCAGTTACTCCATCCCCTTACCCCCTCCCCTCCAGCAGGCCTCAGTTGGTTTCCTATGATTAAGAGTCTCTTATGGTTTGTTTCCCTCTCTGATTTTGTCTTGTTTTATTTTTTCCTCTCTTTCCCTATGATCCTGTTTTGTTTCTTAAATTCCATGTGTGAGATGATATAATTGTCTTTTTCTGATTGACTTATTTCATGTAGCATATTAGCCTCTAGTTCCATCCACATCATTGCAAATGGCAAGATTTCATTTTTTGACAGCTGAGTAATATTCCATTGTATGTATACGCCACATCTTCTTTAACCATTCATCTGTCGATGGACATCTGGGCTCTTTCCATAGTTTGGCTATTGTGGACATTGCTGCTACAAACATTGGGGTGCAAGTGCCCCTTTGGATCACTACATTTGTATCTTTGGGGTAAATCCCTAGTAGCGCTATTGCTGGGTTGTAGGATAGCTGTAATTTCAAAACCTTGAGGAACCTCCATTCTGTTTTCCAGAATGACTGCACCAGCTTGCATTCCCACCAACCATGTAAGAGGGTTCCCCTTTCTCTGCATCCTCACCAACATCTATCATTTCCTAAATGGTTAATTTTAGCCATTCTGACCAGTGTGAGGTGGTATCTCATTGCGGTTTTGATTTGTGTATCCCTGATGCTGAGTGATGTTGAACATTCTTTCATGTGTCCGTTGGCCATCTGGATGTCTTCTTTGGATAAATAGCTGTTCATGTCTTCTGCCCATTTCTTTTTTTTTTTTTTTTTAAAGATTGTATTTATTTATTTGATAGAAAGAGAGCACAAGCAGAGGGAGTGGCAGGCAGAGGGAGAGGGAGAAGCAGACTCCCCGCTGAGCAGGGAGCCTGATGCAGGGCTCCATCCCAGGACCCTGGGATCATGACCTGAGCCAAAGGCAGACGCTTAACCTACTGAGCCACCCAGGTGCCCCATTCTGCCCATTTCTTTTTTTTCTTTTTCTTTTGTTTTTTTTTTTAAAGATTTTATTTATTTATTCGACAGAGATAGAGACAGCCAGCGAGAGAGGGAACACAAGCAGGGGGAGTGGGAGAGGAAGAAGCAGGCTCATAGCGGAGGAGCCTGATGTGGGGCTCGATCCCATAACGACAGATCACGCCCTGAGCTGAAGGCAGACACTTAACCGCTGTGCCACCCAGGCGCCCCATTCTGCCCATTTCTTGATTGGATTATTTGTTCTTTGTGTGTTGAGTTTGATAAATTCTTTATAGATTTTGGATACTAGCCCTTTATCTGATAAGACATTTGCAAATACCCTCACCCATTCTGTCCGTTGTCTTTTGGTTTTGTCGACTGTTTCCTTTGCTGTGCAAAGCTTTTTATCTTGATGAAGTTCCAATTGTTCATTGTTGCCTTTGTTTCCCTTGCCTTTGGAGATGGGTCTAGCAAGAAGTTGCTGCAGCTGAGGTCAAAGAGGTTGCTGTCTGTGTTCTCCTCTAGGATTTTGATGGATTTCTCTCTCACATTCAGGCCTTTCATCCACTTTGAGTCTATTTTTTTTTAAAGATTTTATTTATTTATTTGACAGAGAGAGAGACAGCCAGCGAGAGAGGGAACACAAGCAGGGGGAGCGGGAGAGGAAGAAGCAGGCTCATAGCAGAGGAGCCTGATGTGGGGCTCGATCCCACAACGCCGGGATCACGCCCTGAGCCGAAGGCAGACGCTTAACTGCTGTGCCACCAGGCGCCCCTGAGTCTATTTTTGTGTATGGTGTGAGGAAATGGTCCAGTTTCATTCTTCTGCATGTAGCTGTCCAATTTTCCCAACATCATTTGTTGAAGAGACCGTCTTTTTTCCATTGGATATTCTTTCCTGCTTTGTCAATTAGTTGACAACAGAGTTGAGGGTCCATTTCTGGTTCTCTGTTCTGTTCCATTGATCTGTGTATCCGTTTCTGTGCCAGTACTATACTGTCTTGATGATCACAGCTTTGGAATAGAGCTTGAAGTCTGGATTGTGATGCCACCAGCTTTGGTTTTCTTTTCCAACATTCCTTTGGTTATTCGGGGTCTTTTCTGTTTCCATACAAATTTTAGGATTATTTGTTCCAGCTCCATGAAAAAAGTGGATGATATTTTGATAAGGATTGCATTGAATGCGTACATTGCTCTAGGAAGCGTAGACATTTTCACAATATTTGTTCTTCCAATCCATGAGCATGGAATGTTTTTCCATTTCTTTGTGTCTTCCTCAATTTCTTTCATGAGTGTTCTATAGTTTTCTTAGTACAGATCCTTCACCTCTTTGGTTAGATTTGTTTCTAGGTATCTTATGGTTTTTGTTGCAATTGTAAACGGGATTGACTCCTTAATTCTCTCTCTTCTGTCTCATTGTTAGTGTACAGAAATGCAACTGATTTCTGTGCATTGATTTTATATCCTGCCACTCTGCTGAATTCCTGTATGAGTTCTAGCAATTTTGGAGTGGAGTCTTTAGGGTTTTCCACATAGACTATCATGTCATCTACGAAGACTGAGAGTTTGACTTCTTCTTTGATGATTCAGATGCCTTTTATTTCTTTTTGTTGTCTGATTGCCGAGGCTAGGACTTCTGGTACTATGTTGAACAACAGTGGTCAGAGTGGACATTGCTGCCATTTTCCTGACCTTAGGGGAAAACCTCTCTGTTTTTCCACATTGAGAAGGATATTCACTGTGGGCTTTTCATAGATGGCTTTTACGACATTGGGGTAGGTTCCCTCTATTCCCACACTGTGCAGAGTTTTAAACAAGAAAGGATGCTGTACTTTGTCAAATGCTTTTTCTGCATCTATTGAGAGGATCATATGGTTCTTAACGTTTGTTTTATTTATGTAATGTATCACATTGACTGATTTGTGGATGTTGAACCACCTTGCAGCCCAGGAATAAATCCCCTTGGTCTTTGTGAATAATCCTTTTAATGTACTGTTGGATCCTATTGGCTGGTATCTTGGTGAAAATTTCTGCATCCATGTTCGTCATGAATGTTGGTCTGTAATTCTCCTTTTTGGTGGGGTCTTTGTCTGGTTTTGGGATCAAGGTAATGCTGGCCTCATAGAACGAGCTTGGAAGTTTTCCTTCCTTTTCTATTTTTTGAAATAGCTTCAGAAGAATAGGCATTGGTTCTTCTTTAAATGTTTGGTAGAATTCCCCTGGAAAGGCATTTGGCCCTGGACTCTTGTTTGTTGGGAGATTTTTGATCACCGCTTCAATTTCCTTGCTGGTTACAGGTCTGTTCAGGTTTTCTATTTCTTCCTGTTTCAGTTTTGGTAGTTTATAAATTTCCAGGAATGCATCCATTTCTTCCAGATTGCTTAAATAGTTGGCATATAGTTGCTCATAATATGTTCTTTTAATTGTTTGTATTTCTTTGGTGTTGACTGTGATCTCTCCTCTTTCAGTCATGATTTTATTCATTTGGGTCATTTTTCTTTTTGATAAGTCTGGCCAGGGATTTATCAATCTCATTAAATTCTTTCAAAGAACCAGCTCCTCATTTTGTGATCTGTTCTACTGCTCTTTTGGTTTCTATTTCATTGATTTCTGCTCTAATCTATATTAGTTCTCTTCTCCTGCTGGGTTTAGCTTTATTTGCTGTTCTTTCTCCAGCTCCTTTAGGTGTAAGGTTAGGTTGTGCATTTGAGAACCTTCTCGTTTCTTGAGAAAGGCTTGTATTGCTATATACTTCCCTCTTAGGACCGCCTTTGCTGCATCCCAAAGGTTTTGAATAGTTGTGTTTTCATTCTCATTTTTAAAGTTCTTCTTTAATTTCCTGGTTGACCCATTCATTCTTTAGTAGGATGGTCCTTAGCCTCCATGTATTTGAGTTCTTTCCAAACTTCTGCTTATGATTGCGTTGAAGTTTCAAAGCACTGTGGTCTGAAAATATGCAGGGAATGATCCCAATCTTTTGGTACCGGTTGAGGCCTGATTTGTGACCCAGTATGTGACCTATTCTGGAGAATCTTCCACGTGCACTTGAGAAGAATGTGTATTCTGTAGCTTTAGGATGAAATGCTCTGAATATGGCTGTGAAGTCCCTCTGGTCCAGCGTGTCATTCAAAGCCCTTGTTTCCTTGGGGATCTTCTGCTTCGATGAACTGGTCACTGCAGTGAGTGCGGTTTTAAAGTCCCCTAGTATTGTTATATTATTTTTTAAAATTTATTTTGTTGTTTTATTTTTTAAAGATTTTATTTTTTAAAATTTAAATTCAATTAACCAACTCATAGTATTGATGTGTTCCTTTAATTTCATTATTAATTGGTTTATACAATGGGCTGCTCCCATGTTAGGGGCATAAATATTTACAATGGTTAGGTCTTCTTGTTGGATAGACCCTTTAATCATGATATAACAGCCTCCCTCATCTTTATTACAGTCTTTGGTTTAAAATCTAATTTGTCTAAGGATTGCCACCCCAGCTTTCTTTTGATGTCCATTAACATGACAAATGATTTTCTTCCCCCTCGCTTTCAACCTGGAGGTGTCTTTGAGTCTAAAATAAGGCTCTTGTAGATAGCATATTGATGGGTCCTGCTTTTTTATCCAATCTGATACCCTGTGTCTTTTGACTGCAGCATTTAGCCCATTTACATTCTGAGTAACTACTGAAAGATATGTGTTTCGTGTCATTGTATTACCTGTAAAGTGACTGACTCTATACTATTTCTGTTCCTTTCTGGTCTATGTTACTTTTGGGCTCTCTCTTTGCTTAAAGGATCCCCTTTAATATTTCTTGCAGGGCCAGTTTAGTGATCACAAATTCTTTTAGTTTGTTTGTCCTGGAAGTTTTTATCTCTCCTTCTGTTTTGAATGACTTCCTTGCTGGATAAAGTATTCTTGGCTGCATTGTTTTCTCACTTAGCACCCTGAATATCTCATGCCAGTCCTTTCTGGCCTGCCAGGTTTCTGTGGATAGGTCTGCTGTCAGCCTATGTTTCTACCCCTGTAGGTTATGAACCTCTAGCCCTGAGCTGCTTTCAGGATTTTCTCTTTGTCTCTGAGATTTGCAAGTTTCATTATCATATGTTGAGAGGTGTTTACCTATTTTTGTTGATTTTGAGGCGAGTTCTCTGTGCCTCTGGAATTGAATGCTTTCTTCCCTCCCCAGATTAGGGAAGTTCCCTGCTATAATTTGCTCCAATAAACCTTCTCCCTCTCCCTCTCTCTCTCTTTCTCTTCTTCTTCTGGGATCCCAATTATTCTAATATTGTTTCGTTTTATTGTATCACTTACCTCTCGAATGCTGTTTATCTCTCTTTTTCTCAACTTCTTTATTCTTCATTTGGTCTTCTATATTTCTAATTCTCTCTTCTGCCTCATTTATCCTAGCAGTTAGAGCCTCCATTTTTTAAAAAAAGATTTTATTTATTTATTTGACAGAGATAGAGACAGCCAGCGAGAGAGGGAACACAAGCAGGGGGAGTGGGAGAGGAAGAAGCAGGCTCATAGCGGAGGAGCCTGATGTGGGGCTCAATCCCAGAACGCCAGGATCACGCCCTGAGCTGAAGGCAGCCGCTTAACCGCTGTGCCACCCAGGCGCCCCAGAGCCTCTATTTTTTATTGCATCTCATTAATAATCTTTTTGATTTTGAGTTGGTTAGATTTTAGTTATTTTATTTCTTAAGGCATTCTCTAGTGTCTTCCATGCTTTTTTCAAGCCTAGCTAGTAACTTTATAGTCGTTATTCTGAATTCTATTCTGACATCTTACTTACATCCATACTGATTAGGTCCCTGGCAGTCAGTAATGCCTCTTGTTCTCTTTTTTGAGGTGAGTTTTTCTGTCTTGTCATTCTTGCAGAAAATGGTCACTTTTCTATTTGTAGAGTTGCAGCTATTCTTTTCTTATATCTCTGGTTGAGTTCACAGGTGTTCAGAATGATTTGATAGCTCTCTATCTTAATTCCCAGGACCAGAGGAAACTAAGATCTCCTACTCCTCCACCATCTTGGACTCTCTCCTCCCCTGAACAGTTCTTAAAGGATGTGGGGCGAAATTCCAATTGAGGTGGCCGTGTTTACCTAAATAACAGAAAACAAAGAAAATACTCCTTCATGACATCCCTGCCATCAGTCAGCCAATAAATCTTTATTACAGCCCACTCTGTGCTGAGAAGTGGGATGGATTACCTTGGGAAGTGGGCACTGACTTGAATACACTGAATGGAGCCGCATCTGAGCTGACACGAGGCTATCCAGAGTTGCCAAACTGGTGTCAATGTTCATCCCAGGAACTCAGCACTAAAGTTAGATTCAGGGGTGTCCAACTTCTCCAGGTCTCACATCCTTACCAGAGTCATCAAATCCACGCAGAAACTCTAGGATTTCCTTCTGTTTCTTCCTTGTTCACCAAAGTAACACTCTCTGTATGTCAAGTACGTCAGGAAACATCCATATGCTGGGCCATTCTGCAGACATTATAAACCATGAGCCTTTCATACTAAGGGGAAAAAAAGACTAAAATTTACACATACAAACTTGCACTAAACTCTATGCTGTAGAGTGCCAGAGTTCCACAGCTCAGTAAGTTTGGGAAACATGGCACAGAGTGTCTTTCAGAGATTCATAATGCATATCATCCTTTCAAAGGCTCTGAGAAGTCCTGTCGTAAAAAACCAGTTTAACTTTGTCTAATCTGGCATTTCCTCCATATTTTTGCTTGTGAACTATTGTTAAGGACAGGCACCAAAGAACACTTACAAACCTTTTGGGACATACATAGAAGATCTGCACCAGGTAACTCAGAATATGTGTGAAGAGAAGATGGAAAGCAAGTAGACATAATGATTAGAACTGTTTTGGGGTGGCGGGATTATAGGTGAGGGTTTTTCCTGCTTTTATGAATCTGTTCTCTCCAAATGCTCTAAATATTAGAATACATTTGGTTCTAATAAAAGCTAAAACACAATGATTAAAAGCCTCCAACCACTGCCCCAAGTGTTCCTGGAAGTAGTGAGGAATGCCAGTAGGACTGGTTGGCCTCTCCCCGGCACCCTGGCTCCATGCTGCTTCCCTAGATCTCTTATCTCATTTTGAGCCACTAAATTGTATCGTACATTTCAGCACTAAATTCCGTCTTTGGTCCTAGGTGTTTGTCTATTCATTCAACAAACATTCACAGCAGTTCTGCTTGTGCTGTGTGTTGAGATGACAGCAGGGTGCAAGAGCCACCACTATTCTGACCTGGTGACATCTGCTGTTTCAAAGTGATCACACCATTGAATTTATAACTACAAGGGATGCATCTCAGAGGGAGTAATGGCTGAACTAAAGTTTGTTGGATGAAGTAGGAGCTAACTGAATGAAGATGGGAGGAAAAGCATCCCGCCTTTGGGGGAAGGGAGAGAACACTTACATAGGCCCAGCCGCAGGAGGAAACAGCTTGTCTGGGCATCTGAAAGGCTGGAGAGCGAGGGGAAAGTGAGGGTTATGTCAGATCACTGAGGCCTCATGAAGGCCTTGTTAAGGATCTTTTTAAAAAAATTTTTAAGATTGTATTTATTTGAGAGAGACAGTTAGCGACAGAGATAACAAGAGGTAGCATGAGCGACGGGGAGAGACAGAGGGTGAAGGAGAGGCAGGCTCCCCTCTGAACCGGGAGCCAGATGTGGGGCTCAATCCCAAGACCCTGGGATCATGACCTGAGCCAAAGGCAGATGCTTCACCGACTGAGCCAGCCAGGCACCCTGGAAACAGTGTTTCAAGAAGGAATATGTGTGAAGAGTATTGAAAGCTGCCCAGAGGTCAAATAAAATGAGGGCTAAGGAGAAGGAGTTAAGATGGCGGAGGAGTAGGGGAGCCCTTTTTCACCCAGTCCCCTAAGTCGAGCTGGATAGGTACCAGACCAGCCTGAACATCCACGGAATCAGCCTGAGACACAGGAAGATACATCTGGATCTCTACAAATGAACATCTCCAGTGCTGAGTATTGAGGTACAAAGCAGGGAGCCGTGAAAACATGCACAGATATCGGAAGATAAATGGAAGGGGGAGGGAGCCGCCGCGTTTGGGCACTGGGAAGCAGTAGCCACCTGCCCCAGGGAGCGGGCGGACTGCGGACGGACGGCACCCGCGAGAAAACAGACCGTGAGCGGGGAGTGCGCGCCACCAGGCATCTCACGGAGCTCCGGTGTGCTCACTGGATCCAGACTGAGACCAGGAGCTCCGGGAGCTTGCGGGGGCGGCTGGTGGTTGGTGGCATTAGAAACTCAAAGGACAGAGACGCGCCGGCCCTGGAAGTGAGGGCTGGGACGCCGGCTGTGGGGCGCACATCCCGGGACGCTGCAGGGTTGAGCAGCACCAACAGAAACAGAGTTAAAGTGGCCAGAACATCAGTGGAGAACAGGCCGCAATCCCTCTGTTCTGTGACAGAGGCTGAGATTCGGCCGCTGCTGCTCTGACTCTCAGAAGAGGCACAGCAGACCACCAGGGAAAGCCGCCAGAGAACAAAAGCCTGGAAATACCGGCTCACAGTGTGCCCATCCCCATCCCCCTCGCAGGGGACACGGAGACTCTACCCAAACAGGGTTGCCTGAGTATCGGCGTGGCAGGCCCCTCCCCCAGAAGGCAGGCGGAAAAATCAAGAAGCCCACATCCCTAAGATCCCTATAAAACAAGGGCACACGGCCTGGGTCCTGGTCAATAATTTGGGCTCTGGGGGCGCCTGGGTGGCACAGTTGTTAAGCATCTGCCTTCAGCTCAGGGTGTGATCCCAGCATTCTGGGATCGAGCCCCACATCAGGCTTCTCCGCTAGGAGCCTGCTTCTTCCTCCCACTCCCCCTGCTTGTGTTCCCTCTCTCGCTGGCTGTCTCTCTCTGTCAAATAAATAAATAAAATCTTTAAAAAAAAATAATTTGGGCTCTGGACAACCCCGCAACCTCTCCTCATCAGAATGACGAGAAGGAGAAGTCCCCCCCAGCAAAGAAAAGGCAATGAGTCTGTGGCCTCTGCCACAGAACTAATGGATATAGATATAACCAAAGTATCAGAAATGGAATTCAGAGTAACAATGGTCAAGATGATGTGTAGACTTGGGGGCGCCTGGGTGGTACAGCGGTTGGGCTCACGCTCAGGGCGTGATCCCGGCGTTATGGGATCGAGCCCCACATCAGGATCCTCTGCTATGAGCCTGCTTCTTCCTTTCTCACTCCCCCTGCTTGTGTTCCCTCTCTCGCTGGCTGTCTCTATCTCTGTCAAATAAATAAAAATAAAAATCTTAAAAAAAAAAGATGATGTGTAGACTGAAAAAAGTATTAACGAAAATGTTAATGAGAATATAGAAACTCTATGGGCGGAAATGAGAGTGAACCTGGCAGAAATTAAAAATTCTATGAGCCAAATGCAGTCAAAACTAGAGGCTCTGATGGCCAGGGTGAATTGAGGGAGAAGAACGTATAGCGAATTGGAGGATGGGTTAGTAGAAGAGAAAACTAAAATAGAATCTGGACTCAAAAAAATCCCCGCTCAGGAATGTAGGTTACGGGAGATTACTGACTCAATGAAACGTTCCAATGTCAGAATCATCAGCATCCCCGNGTCAGAATCATCGGCATCCCTGAAGGGGTGGAGAAAAACAGAGGTCTAGAAGAGATATTTGAACAAATTGTAGCTGAAAACTTCCCTAATCTAGCAAGGGAAACAAGCATTCGTGTCCAAGAGGCAGAGAGGACCCCATCCAAGCTCAACCAGGACAAACCTACGCCATGTCACGTCATAGTGCAATTCGCAAATAATAGATCCAAGGATACAGTATTGAAAGCGGCCAGGGCAAAGAAATTTTTCACGTACCAAGGCAAAGGCATCAGAATTACGTCAGACCTGGAATAAGAGAAAGGGTTGGGGGGGCATTTTTAAAGCTCTTTCAGAGAAAAACATGCAGCCAAGGATCCTTTATCCAGCAAGGCTGTCATTCAGAATTGATGGAGAAATAAAGACTCTCCAGAATCGCCAGTCATTGACCAATTTCATAACCACGAAACCAGCCCTACAGGAGATATTAAGGGGGGTTCCATAAAGGTAAAAAGGCCCCAAGAGTATACAGAACAGAAAGTCACAATCTATAAAAACAAAGACTTTACTGGCAACATGGCATCATTACAATCATATCTCTCAATAATCAGTCTCAATGTAAATGGCTTAAATGCTCCCAGAAAATGCCACAGGGTTGCAGATTGGATAAAAAGACATGACCCATCCATTTGCTGTCTACAAGAGACTCATTTTGAACCTAAAGATACATTCAGACTGAAAGTAAAGGGATGGAATACCATCTTTCACGCCAATGGACCTCAAAAGAAAGCTGGGGTAACAATTCTCCTATCAGACAGATTGGTTTTTAAACTAAAGACTATAGTTAGAGACACAGAAGGGCACTATATTATTCTTAAAGGATGTATCCAACAAGTGGATATGACAATTATAAATATATATGCCCCCAACAGGGGAGCAGCAAGATACACAAGCCAACTCTTAACCAGAATAAAGAGACATATAGATAAAAATACNTAATAGTAGGGGACCTCAACACCCCACTATCAGAAATAGACAGAACACCCTGGCAAAAACTAAGCAAAGAATCAAAGGCTTTGAATGCCATACTCGAAGAGTTGGACCTCATAGACATATATAGAACACTACATCCCAAAACCAAAGAATACTCATTCTATTCTAATGCCCATGGAACATTCTCAAGAATAGATCATGCTCTGGGACACAAAACAGGTCTCAGCCAATACCAAAAGATTGAAATTATCCCCTGCATATTCTCAGACCACAACGCTCTGAAATTGGAACTCAACCACAAGGAAAAACCTGGAAGAAACTCAAACACTTGGAGGCTAAGAACCATCCTGCTCAAGAATGACTCGATAAACCAGGAAATCAAAAAACAAATTAAACAATTTATGGAGACCAACGAGAATGAATACACAACGGTCCAAAACCTATGGGATACTGCAAAGGCAGTCCTAAGGGGGAAATACATAGCCATCCAAGCCTCACACAAAAGAACAGAAAAATCTAAAATGCAGTTTTTATATTCTCACCTCGAGAAGCTGGAACAGCAACAGAGGGACAGGCCTAATCCACTCACGAGGAAGCAGTTGACCAAAATTAGAGCAGAAATCAATGAATTAGAAANAAACAACAATTGTTGGAGAGGATGTGGAGAAAGGGGATCCCTCCTACATTGTTGGTGGGAATGCAAGTTGGTACAGCCACTCTGGAAAACAGTGTGGAGGTCCCTTAAAAAGTTAAAAATTGAACTACCCTATGACCCAGCCATTGCACTACTGGGTGTTTACCCCAAAGATACAGACGTAGTAAAGAGAAGGGCCATATGCACCCCAATGTTCATAGCTGCATTGTCCACAATAGCCAAATCATGGAAGGAGCCGAGATGCCCTTCAACAGATGACTGGATTAAGAAGCTGTGGTCCATATATACAATGGAATATTACTCAGCTATCAGAAAGAACGAATTCTCAACATTTGCTGCAACATGGACGGCACTCGAGGAGATAATGCTACGTGACATAAGTCAAGCAGAGAAAGACACTTATCATATGATTTCTCTCATCTATGGAACATAAGAACTAGGAAGATTGGTAGGGGAAGAAAGGAGGGCAAGTATTGCATGGTGCACTGGGTGTTATACGCAACTAATGAATCATCGAACTTTACATCAGAAACCAGGGATGTACTGTATGGTGACTAACATAATAAAAAACCACTAAAATAAAAAAAAATGAGGGCTAAAAACGTGCAGCGTGTGGGGGCTGGAAATGGCCAGTGTGAACCACTCTTGTAGAAGTCTGGCTATGTCATGTGCGTCCCCAGCCAGGATTCTCAATGTCAACGGTAGCAAAGGGCCGGGCAAAGAGGCTTCCATAAATTTTTGATGGTGGTGGTGATTCACACAAGCTAAGATCGCCCAGTGGGTTTGCTGGGCCCTCCCCCCTCCCCCTTGCAACCATCAGTTCATTTTCAGATGCATTTTGACAAGACCAGTCCTGTGCGGGTCACCGGACACAGAGAAGCGGATCAGATGCAGCCCTGGCCCCCAAGGAGCCCACAATCTGGTCGGGGAGACAAAGGCAAAACCCATAGAATCGGCACTTCCACACGCTGGCTTAGCAGCTTTCCTACACCAAGCGGCCGTGAGCGCAGCCCATGCGGACTCAGACACAAAACTACAGTGAAGTGTTTCGGGGAATTTCAATAACCAGCTTCACACTCCTGAAGGGCCTCGGAGTGGCCTGGAAAAGGAATGGCTGCCCAGCTGCAGAAATCTGAGAACCTCTTTGGATCCCAAGTCACTTCTCTATGAGGGGTGGGCCACACCTCATTTTGGTCACTAAAATTTACCTTTGTTGTGCTCCACGCATTAGATCTACCAGTTTCACTTCACTTTACGGTACAAGATGGAAACCTGAAGGCAGTATTCTCTGGCGCTGAATTTGGTTCCGGGAAAGGAGAAATCGTACAAGCCCATCATGTTCTCACAGGCGAACCAGAACTCACCTTCCTGGTTTCTGCACATCGCGTTCACCATCTCCTGGAAACACGGGCTGCTTTGACCTCGTAAAATCATCTCTCCTCCAGCATCTGGGGACCAGCTGTCCCCATGGCATTCCCAGTTCACCTCAACACTCCAAAGAAGCCAGCTCCTCTCTCACTCAATGGAACCACCAAATTTGTTGGAAGTTGCCAGAAATTATAAATCCCTTTGAAAACTTGCATCCGTGCCTATGCTGTGACGCGTACCTTTAAGTCTTACGGCAGCACCCTTGATTAAAGTCAGTCCCGTGTCTTCCAGGGAAGCTACCGCCCCCCCAATGGTCATGACAAGGATGGGGCCAAGCGCTCCGCTGGAGAGCTCTCGGTGTCCACAGGGAAACAGCGGGACTTTTCAGAAAAAGTAAAAACCCGAGAGTTTTAAAGGATTTATTTGATTTCTCCACATGATCACAGCTATGGTTTTACATCAACAGAGTCTGTTACTACTCACAAACAGAAAAGCACCCCTTTCCTGCCCAAAGTTACACAGCGGGTGCGGGTGCCGGGCCTCTTGGGAGCGAGGTGTCTCTCGACGTCTGTGAACGGTCTGCATTCAAGACCTGATGCTAATCGTTTAAAACAACTAGAAGGTGAACGACAGTTCCCAGGAGGAGACGGTCCCGTGTGGGACCTCGATGTGGCCGCCGTGACGCTAAGGTGCGCGCCCGCCGGGTAAGGGGTACATGGCTCCTCCCGCCTGTCCCTTTTCACCACCCCCACTTCACACCGATCTGCTTCGCCATCGGTTTCCTTGGTTATTGTGGTTACAGAATCGCTCCGTTTCCGGGCAGGAAGGGTAATGACATTTTACAACGGAACCGTAAGATGCATGCTTACCTCTGCAGACACAGCTTCGTACGGAAGGCTGAGTCGACACCTAGGGTCATGTTTAAGTATCTGCTGACTGTTTTGGCAGCTCATTTTAAAGGAAGACAAGAGGCTTCTGCCGCATGCAGCGCGGGATGGAAAAATCGCTCTACACTGAGACTGAAGACATTTTTAAGCAAGATGTGCACATCATATTAGGATGAACTTTATTTTTACATTGTTGTACAATTCATTTGTAAACTTAAAAAAAATACAAATACATGATTTAATTGTTGTCCCAGAAAAGATTTTTGTGATGCTATCAGCCGCTTCCGCTACGGGTCTCCTGATCCTGTCAGAAATTGTTGTTTGATTGGAACAATTTGTGCGACTTGAGAAAAACGTCCCAAGTGTGTCCTGACAGTGGCAAAGGATGACACACACAGCCTGCAGTGCTCAGCCTCCCGCCACCTGTCCCGGGTTGGGGGGTGGACGACAGGCCCCCACAGCTGCGACTCTGTGGCAGGCTGGGGTCTAGAAAGAACAGTTCCGTGAAAGCAACACTAGGGAGGGGGGCGCATAGCAATTTGTCAGAAGCTTTTGCTGCCCAAACGAGACTTGGGCAGCGTGGCTCTAGCCTCCTTAATAGAACAAGGTACCTTCTGGAAGCACTTCCCATGATAAGTTTGTAACTACAACACAAAGAGTGAGGCAACCCCACTGACCTGAGCCCGACACAGTGTGAAGTTGGAAACATGGGGAGAAACAGAATTTGTTCAAGAAGCCCCCTTTCGCTAGATCCGGCCTTGTGACACCCCAACAAAGCTTCAAGACACACAGAAGGCAGCTTTGGAGGGGAGGGTTCTGAACGGCCTGTGGAGCATGAAGGACGGCGATGGAGCCCCCCCCTCCCCCCGCCACCGCCATCACTGGCTTTGCCACCTGTTCTTTTTCATGAGTGGTCGTCCCTTCGGAAAGGGCAATCTGGTGCCAAACAGCCTGTATCTTTTCTGGAACAACCTCGAGTTTACAGTTAGACTCTACTATTGGTTCAGAGGGTGAAGAAAAGCCGACATATTTCATATGTTATCACTTTACTTCAACTATTTGTCAATAGTAACACTGATATAGTTTGCAAATACACAATACATAGAGTGTGGCCTTGCACGACTGACGCCGGGTGGCATGCAGTACAACTCGACTTTTCCTAGTCAGAACAACATCCTTTAAACTGCAAGACAGAGAATGCCTCGGGGAGCCTGACTCTGCAGGAAAACCAAAGAATTTAGGAGCCAGCGGGAGCGGGGAGCCTCCCGCCAGCCTGGCCTGGACCAAATCAGACACACCCGTGCTCTTTACTTCTCTCCTTCCAGGCAGATGCCCGGGAGAGAAACACGACACCGATGGGAAGATAAAGGTGGGCAGGTTAAAGTCACACTTCTTCCAAAAAAAAAAAAAAAAAAAGGCTAACTCTAGATTGCTGTATTTGCTTTCTGTGGAGATTAACAAAGTGCTCGGTTTGCAGATTTGCTGGTATGGTGGCCTTGATGATATGACAAAGGGGTGGGTGGGGAGGGAAATGGGCAGGACCCCTCCCCCGGCTGGCCGGCCAGGTGGGCTCCCCTCGGTCGTCCTGCCGTCTGGCCACGGCGCGCCACGCCATCCACGGAGCGCGGAGCCCGCGGCCCGCAGAGTCCCGCACTAGCTTCGCCCTTTCTGAAAGGGCTCTCCGCCGGGGCAGGGGCCGTGGGGCAGTCCTCGGGTCCCACGGCTTAGGAGCACAGCACTGGCGGCTGCAGTGACTCGAAAGGCTGAAACTACAAAGTACGGCCCGTGGGTGACTCGGTCACAGAACCGGACGCGTGCGGCGCCCAGGCCCGGGGGAGCAGATGGTGTCACCACAACACGGAAGCGACAAGAGCACAGCTGAGAGTCATGTGATGCCCTGGCAGCTAACTGGACCATGAGAAGGCAGCGGGGGCTTCGCTGGCGAGGGCCGGCACTTGTCGGCCGGGGTCAGAGGGGCCACGGTGATGACACGGGGGGTTGGGCTAGCACATGACCACATGGAATCACGATCACGGCTACCACTCAGAAAACAAAATGGGAAACACACACACCGCCCTGGGTTTCTACATGCTAGAATCAGCCTTCGGGCTCAGAGCGGTTCCCGGCTGGAAACTCGCTCCGGGGCTTGTGCCTGTTGCGGTTGGAGACAGGATGATTAAGTTATGGTGTTGGGGAGACGAGGATGGGAGCTGGCCGTTTTCATGTTGGAGATGAACACTTCTGCCGTGGATGGGTGCCCCCCCCCTCGGAGGACTCTGAATGAGTGTGCATTAAATCATATGCATATAAAAGAAATATGGATCATGGAAATTCACAGTTATCGCAGCCATTAAAGTGTCTAAGAATCTGTGTAACCAATACCCTCAGACAACCAGTTCCTAACTAGTTGTCCCGAGTTGCTACTGTAGAGTTCACTGCAGTTTTACCTATTTGCTTACCTGAAATAACAGAGCAGTTATAATACTGAGTACTTATGATAGTTCTCTGTTAATAAAATAAGGATTTATACAAAGCGATATTGGACTTTTTAAACAGTTAGATGCTATGTTACTTGGCACAGTTAGTAATGATCGCGTAAAGATTTTAGCCAGTCCTGGAGGGACTTCTCTTTTTATGAAAATATGGAAGTATCTGAATTTGTTCCTAGCATTCATGTTTTTGGTTTACTCTCTCTCACACATTCACGTAAGGTACTGTCTTCCTATCAGATAAGTGGAGCTCCTTGTAAAGTCTATATTGCTAATTTTGTGGACTGAGACGTTTCCTTTCACACACAAATACTACCTATACAGTATATATATATATATTTATATATTTATATATTTATATTATATAAAGTTTACTTACGTTATTTTCATCAACCATATCAGGTCTACTTAATTTTTTGCCCATTGTCAATAAAAGAGCAATAAATGCAGCAAGTTTGGGGGTCTTTTTTGTTTTGTTTTGTTCTGTCTCTGGTTTTTGTGTCTCGTTTCTTCTTTTCCTAGGCTGGGTTTTCATATGCGTGTACAATTAGGGAGCAGCTGAGGGCTGCTTTGGGGTGGGGGGCAGTTCAACATCTACGTGGCCGGGGGCACCGTTTTCAAGGCTGATGGTGGCCGAGGCCCACCCCTGGGGTTGAAGTGGATGGAACCCGGGACACCCACGCTAAGTGCGATCAGGAGCTTTGTTCCCTACAACGCAAGCCTCGTGGGCTCAGGGGGCTCCATCCAGGCCGTGGGGAGTAGAGGGGAGAGGTGGAAACAGAAGTGCCCTGGGTCTGGTCTGAGGCTGGCCGCCCCTGGGCATGACTCTGTGTGGTGTGCAGTTGTTCCAGGGAGTCTGGGACCCTGCCCAGGCTGTCTACACAATTGTGCTGATGACGCTGGGTTTGGCCTTGCTGCTGGTGGGGGGCGGTGGGGCGGGGGGCTGCCCATGGTGGTGCGCTGCATGGCCCGGGTGGCTCGGGTGGCCGGCATGGGCCGAGGGCAGCGGTGGGTGGCTGTGCACATGGGCCCCGTAGGGCGGGTGCCCCCCGTGGGGGCCGTGGTGGTACTGGTGTGCGTGCTGCATGTGCTGGGGGGGATGGTAGTGGTGGTGGTGGTGGTAGGGGGGCGGGTGGGCCTGGGGAGGGGGTTTCCCTCTCTTACTCCCAAATAAGGAGCCCAGGAGGGAGGATGAATTAGGCATAGTCTGGTGTGGGCGAGATGGACACTCTCGTGTTGATGCAGCTCTCCGGCGCATGTGAGGACTGCTAATGATGGACCCCTAAAAAGGAAATTCATAGAAATCAAAATTAAAAGACCTCAAAGCACTTATGTCAGAATGATTTTTTTTTTTTTAAATGTAAAAAGTTCACCCACTGACTGCTAAGCCTTAGTTCAACTCACTGGCTGCAGAGGGCGGGGCTGGGTGAGGCTGGGTTAGCCTCACCTCCACTCATGCTACTGGGGGCCGGCAGGGACTCGGAAGTGGCCTTCCACTGAGAGACGTGGGGATGGGGTAGGGCATGAGGGGCCCTCCTGTCTGGTCAAAGCAGCAGCAGCAGCACAAGTGTGACTTCTGCTCTCGTCCTGACACGGAAGGCGGCCTGAGCTTTCGGATCAGAACGACTGGCCTGGGGGTGCCTGTGAGCGGTGTGTGCAGAGTGGACCGGGGTGGGCTGGTGTGCATGAAGGACCCCGTTCCTGCTGAGATTGCACCCTATGTTCTCCTGGGTCTTCTCCACGGGTGCGAGGGCATTTGCTCTACCTGCGTGGGCCCCGAGGTTTCTGGGAAGCTGGCGGTAGGGGCAGGAGGGGCTCAGGGGAACCTTGTTCTGGGTGGGGGCTGCCTAGGCATTTCACTGCAGCTACCTACTGCAAACCAAACAAGGAAAAAGAAGGAAACAAAAAGGTCTGCAAGCTGAGGTTAAGATGTGAACGGTAATATCGAGATGGCTGGAAGATGAATGAAATCTCATGAAATCCACACTGAGTTTTTCTTTCTCTCACGGCTCTCCTCCCCCGAGCTAGCTACGCAAGGCCACGGTGCCCTGACTGCAGACACACAGCAATTGAAACTCCAGGAAGGAAGCGATGGGGATGGCGGAGCATGGAAGTCAAGAGATTGGCAACCCCCCCCAGGACAGCGTTGGTGGAGTGTGCATGGGCGCCCGGCGGCGGTGCCTCCCACCCTAAGGTGCCGGCAGGCGGGGACCCCGGGGCTGGGTGGGGGAGTGCCGGGAAGCTGGGATGTTAACCATGCTCGGGGCCACCGGGGCCAGGGTTAAGCAGGAACTAAAACACAGAATCCAGAACCAACCCCCCTATGGGTCCGGCCCCAACAAGCGGTGAGAGGCATGGACGATTCTAGGCGGGAGAAGCTGGCATGCACTTGGGGCTGCTGCAGGCATGGGGTCGGGGCGTGTCTGCGCCTCTGTGCAGTAAGGGAAGGAAGAGCAAAACAAAACAAAACGAAAACGAGAAAAAAAAAAGACAACAGATATAAACCAAGGATTGGGGAGGCAACACACGACAGCCGGCTGGACGTAGGCGCTTCCTACTTACTTCCACATTGCTCTCTAGCGATCCCGCACTGCTGCGACGCCCTCGCTTCCCTGCCCAGAACATGCAATACCAGAGGTTAGACACGGACACGAGGCCGGGCCGCCGCCGCTGCGGGCCCTGAGCTGCCGCCAGCGCCGCGCGGGCCGGGTGGGGGTCAGAGGACGGGCTCCGCACGGAAGCCGGCGGCAGGGCAGTAACGAGTTAAAAAAAAGGGGGGGGGGTTTAAAGAAAAAAAATTCTTTTTCAAACAGCCCTAACTTCATACCCCTTCTCCTAGACTGGCGGTCTGTTGGGGGGAGGGGGTGCCTCCAGGTGGGCTGAGGCATGTGCACGGGTGGGGCCCCAGCCGCCTGCCAACAGGGGACGACGGGACAGGGGCAGCTTCTCCAATGGCTCAAAACAAACAAAACAAGGTCCTGCAGAGCCCTGATGTTCCGTGGATTTCATATACATATGTATATGCATGTTCCTACATACATACACATCGCCCCCCTCGCAGGCAGGGTGGGGCTGATGGTTAGGAGGAAACTAAATTGGCGTCCTGTCTTTTCCTCCTGGGTGGCTCAAATGTGCCTGTGCCTCTGGAGTCTGTTTGGTTTGTGCAGTGCCCTGGCCAGGGGCAGGAGACAGGGTCAGGGGCTGCTGGGAGGGCCCAGGGTCCTGCTTCCCTTCTGTGGGCACCACGCCCTGGGATGCTACAAGCATTCCCTCAGTTGTGAGTGCTCCCTGCCAAGGTTTTGTAATATTCCCAGCACATGGCGCATAGTAGGCGCTCAATATACATTGACCATGTCAGAGGAAGGCTGTGTCTTCTTGGTTCTGGATGCCCAGGGCTCATCCCGGCCTCCGCAGTCCCTCGGGAGGCCGTCTCCACGGATTTCTGCAGAACGCTGAGGATGGCAGGAATGGTGGGTGCCCAAGCTTTGGGGTCTGGTCTCCGACCCACTCTCAGGAAGGCAGATGGGAAGAGGGAACAGAGAAGGGGCCTCCCACTTGATGTTCTGTAGGCTTCCATCTGTGCAGCTCTGCCCATAAGCCAAGCACGTTTGTTCTCGGTCAAGCCCCATGGCAATGAAGGACAGGAACCCATGCCAAGGAGGAGACGGACGCTCTGGTTGGTGGCCTGACTGGTCCAATTCCCACAGTGAGCAGGATTCACGCCCAGGTCTGCCTGTCCACCCCGGGGGTGGGAAGCTTGGCCATGCTGCCTTCTGAGCTGAACGCAGGCCGAGCCTAGGAGCCTGGAAGATGGAAAGATTGCTACCTGCCTCTCTGTGGCCCACACCCTGGCCATGTGCTGGGTGGAGAGAATGGGTCTGTGGGTCCTTCAGGTCTCACCATGGCATCCGAGCGTACTGGCTCCTAGAGCCAACCAGGGCCAGAATCAGGAACCATGTCTGGAAGGGGCCCCCAGCATGGCTCTTCACAGTCTTCCGCTGCTTCTCAGTGTCGGCACAGGACACAGCAAGGGCTCTCGACCCAAGGTCTTGCCCTGTGGCCCTTAACAATGCTGGAGGCTGAGCCGGTATTGCTCTGGACACTGTGTCTGGGACACAGCCTTGATCCTGGGCATACAACAGCAGACTTGGGGGACAGCTGGTCCCTTTGCTTTGTCTGCCAACCCCCAAACCTGAGTTCCAGCTGGGAGCTTGCTTGACTCTGGGAGCAAGCTCTGAGAGGGCCTCAGAGCTCGCTCAGGACAGGGCCACATAGAAGATCAGGGCAAGAGGGTTTTCAACCAGTTTCTGAGGACCAGGGAGAACCAAATAGGATGTGGCCCTTATTCCCAGCTGGAAGAAAGATGACGGTCACGTATCCTCATCTTTCAGCTGGTATGAGAGGAGGGGCTGACCTTCTTCCCTTCCTGCTTTTTGTCTCAAAGCAGTGGTCCAGAGACAGGGAACAAGAGGAGGCCCTTTGGCTGGACAGGTGACTCCACCTGGTGCTCCTTCGATTCTTTACCTCGGTTTCTGCATCTGTGAAATGGGTACGCCCCTTCTTCCGAGTGGGCTGGACATGAGCATCAGACACTCAGGATATCGTGGCACCATGTAGAAATGCCAAGAGTCAGGTCTCTGCTGTCTTCGGGATTTTAAAGTCAGCTCTCTAGCCCCTCTAAGCCTAGAGGACTCCCCTGACTGAAAACCAGGGACAGAGGAAGGCCAGCCCACCCCCCACCCCCTGCTAGTGCCCAGCAACGTCTTCCAGCCGGCCTGCTTCTCCCCGTGGGACTTAAGCCAGGCCTGGAGCTAGATTTGAGGGCTCCACATGGTATCTGGTCTGAAGCAGAACTAAACCCTCTCCCTGTTCCTCCTCTGCCCCATGTGCACCAGGCCTTAGGGCAGTTTTATCTTGGATGTCTTTGTGTGACATTAAGCTTCTTAGAACTCATCTTTTCAACTTCTGCAATCGGCATGAGATGTGGGGTATCCCTACAGGAGCTCTCCGCAGTCCAGTCCCAGAGCCCCGTACTCACAGGCACACCCCAGACACCCGCTCACTGCAGACCCGTGTCCAGGGGTGTGCACACAGGCACACACTATGTACGAATGGAGCTGAAGTGCTCCCGGACAGTGGCTCTCACCCATGCATCCACGCTATCCCTCACCTGCACCGGACTCCAGGTGGCCTCCCTCTCTCTTGGGATCTTGCACCAGCCACAGGGGAGCCCCACCCCACCCAGCGCCTCTGCGAAAGCCAGATCAGGCCCTGCCAGGCCAACCAGGGCCAGGATCAGGAACCGTATCCAGAAGCGGCTCCCAGCCACAGCCTTCCCTTGCTTCTCGGTGTCGGCACAGGACGCAGCAAGGGCTCTCGACCCAGGGTCTCACCCTGTGGCCCTTAACAATGCTGGTGGCTGAGCTGATGCTGCTTTGGACACTGGCCACCAGGAGCCCCCAACTCTCCCCTGAGAGGGCTGCCTTGGTACAGGACATGGCATGTCTCCAGCTAAGCCCCAGAGCAATAACAGGGGCAGGTGGGTCCTATGGCCTCTGGGAGACATCCTCTTTCTGCAGACTGGTGTTGAGTAGCTTGACTGGGAAGGGCAGGAGAACATGGGGGTCTTGGGCACAGTGTCCACCATGACTTGACTGATCTGGGCCAGGGGCTAAGGCCCAGTCACACCTGTGTCCCTGGTTCTCGTAGGTCCTTCATCTCAGGCCAGCAGGACTCTGGTGCCACTGAAATGAACACAGGGTCCCGGGCGATGGAAGACCATATGGAGAGTATTGGGTGGGGCCTCGCGGCTCGGGCCCCTCCCTTTACCTCTCAGAACATCAGGGGCTCCTGGAGGTCTCCCTGTGGGTCAGACCGCAACTGCCTCCAGGGTCTCCAAAGTCTCGGCCTGAGGTGTGTCTTCTCCTGGGATGATGTGTGATCGCAGGTCTGGGGCAGCTGCTCCCGGAGTGGGGACATGTCAACCGCTGAGTGCTAGCTTGCCCGAGGGGAGACGGTGCCCCTGAGGCCTTGCCTCTTCTCCACAAGCTCACCTTGGTGAGGGACATGGTGGGTAGAGTGACACTGCCTCTGGAGAGCGGCACCCCGACCCAGTCCAGGGCATGGAATTCCTTGTCTCCAGCCACCGAGCCCAGCATCTTCCGGGATGGCTGCCGACACCGGCCAGTCTCCCTCTAGAGGTCCCAGGTGGCCCATTCCTAGTCTGGGGCCGTGGCAGCCGCCAGCACTCCAACACCCCCTGCCTCGCCCTCCAAGCTTCCTGGGTATCGGGGGCTTCGTCCCTGGGGATTCTTTTCATTGTCTCCTGGGAAGACTCCATCCCTAGAGTTTTTCTTAGCTCAGAATGCCCAAATGACAGTGGCAACAGGAACAGTAAGTGGAAAGCAGCCAAACCTCAGAGCTCTGTCTCTCACGTGGCCATGGGCCTGGGCCTGGGCCTGGGCTCTCCCTGACCCCCAGGACCTGGAACAGGTGTGGCTGGCCACGAGGGCCATGCAGGCCATGGTGGGAGCCTCAGTTTCAACAGAGCCACAGTTACCCGAGGGGCTGGACAAGACCCCTCAGCCCTCCGGGCGCTGCGTCAGGGAACAGAGAGGCCAGGGCTTACCCACTGCACAAACTCAAACAGAGGCTCCAGGCCCCAGCCTGCAGAGGCCCAGAACCGCCCAATTATGTTTAGCTGGGTTTAACAAGCCATAGGGAAAACCAGTGGTTCTCAACCAGGGGCAGTTTTGCCAACGATGGGTGATTTTTGCCCCCCACTCCCCCGCACCAGAGGAGACCTGGAAATTTCTGGAGGCATTACTGACTGTTGTGACTGGGGGAGGTATTCCTGGCATCTCGTGGCTACAGGCCAGGGGTCTGCTAAACATCCCGCAGTGTGCAGGACAGCCCCCCACAGCACTAACATCAGGAGTGCTGGGGTTGAGAAACTCTGGGTTAACCCTCATGCTGGCAATGGATTTCTGATTTTTACTATGGAAAAAAAAATATGACAAGACAAAAAAAGCAAAATGAAAAAAATCCAACTTAAAAAAAAAAAGGAAGAGAAGAAAAAACAAAAAGGAAAAAAACAAATTTCTGGGCAATGAATAAGCCGCGGGGAGGCAGCACTGCTGGTGGGGCCGGGGTGGGATGGGTTCCTGGGCAGGCTATCGTAGCAGGGCCCAGAGCTGGCCACAGGGTAGTGCCTGAGGCAAGGTGGGCTGGGTGAGCCCCTGGGAGGGGAAGGGCCCAATCTCGGCCTGACGGGGTCTTCTCCAACCAACCAGGGCCTATAATCAGGCTCCTAGAGCCTGGAGCAAACTTTGTTCCACTGTAGCCCTAGCCTCCTCCCAGAAGCTGCCTGGCTAGACAGGACTGGGGGGCGGGGGGCTGTCACTCCACGGCTCCTCTGACAGCGTTGCAGGCCAAGCAGGCTGGAGCAACGCTCACGGGCGGCTGGCCCCAGCTCAGAGGACCTGGCCAGGTGAGGGCTGCCACAGCGGCTCCCTGATGCTCTTGGCGCACCCCCTGCCCTGGGAAATCTGGGAGGCTTGAAGAGATGCTGCTTGCTTGGGTGTTTAGAGGCTGGCAGCAAATAAACACACACAGAAACAAAGAAACAACAACAAAAATCACAGTTCTGCCAGGCGGCCGACATCCCAGGGGCAGCCGCAGCCACCACCTCTGGGCTGGATGGGGGCCTGGGTGTCCCAGGAAGGGAGACCTCTGTGAGGGAAGCAAGACCAGGGACAGCGGGAGAAGGGGTCTCCAGACACAGTTTAGAGGGCTTCACTCCATTTCATTCATCAGCATAAAACACAGGGACACGGCAGCACAGAGGACAAGGGACACATCCATCAGCGGGGCCTGGCTCGCTCTGTGTGAGAGCAGTTTCCAGAAAATAAATAAAAGAATAAACGAAACCCCTAGAAGGAGAAAGGGAGAATGGGGGTAATCTTCTGGCTGTTCTGCCTCAACAAGCGGGTCCTGTTTCCTCTGGCCTTCAGGGGACGCCCGCTCTGCGTAGTCAGATGCTGCTACGGTTTGGGGATGGTCACGGGAAAGTGCTCCGTCTGAGCCCTGCCGCCACCGGCCACCACTGCATGCCCTTCCTGGCGCACGATGTGTGCCCCAGCGGCCCGGTCTGAGTCCTGCATGCGCTGGGCTAGGAAGGGGGGCCCGGCCCGGCTCTTACCCGCTTCCGAGAGGTCCCTCAGGGAGCTGCTGAGGGCGCTGCGCTTGAGGCCCTCACCACCCGCGTAGCTGTCGTCCAGGCAGGCCCGGCTCAGCGTCCCGTTGCCCGACTCCTTTTTGAGGCTGGAGCACTGGGACATGCTGGGCCGCACGACGCCCTTCTGCTTCTCAAGCTCAGCTGAAACAGAAGGGGCGAGGGACTGATGAGGGGAGCACAGTCTTGAGGGGACAGTCCGGGATGGGCCTGGAACCTGGGCCCTCTGGGTAGGCTTGGCATTGTGCCCGGCTGCCATCTGCCTGGCATGGGGAGAAGTCGGGGCCCAGGGCTGTCTTGGGAAAGAGAAGGTACGCTGTCTTTCACAAAGGGGAGCCAGAAGGAAATCTTGGAGGGGAGGCTGGAGAGGCAAGGGCCTTGGGGTCTGCAGGGAAGAGTCGCTTTGCCGGCTTGAGGGCCGACAAGGAGACTCACTGGCCCGGGTCCGTGGATAAGCATGGGGTAACCCGGCCTTGCCCTGTGTGTGTCTCCAGGGAGCGAGGCTTGGAGCCAGGAGAGGAAGGGATTATAATCAGCTTTGATGGAACCCAGGGGATGGGCTCAGCTGTGACCCCTCGGTCAGCTGGGCCCTGATGTGGAAGACAAACAAATAGTAACCACACCAAAGTGCAAAGAGCTCAGCTCCAGAGCTCTGGGAACGCTTGTCTCGGGGGATGACCAGGGAACAAGGACCCTCGCAGGACAAGCCATGTGGTCCCACAGGCAGGATGGGCCTGGGCTGCCGAAGCCCCGGCTCTCACAGAGAGGCCTCTGCTGCCCTCCCCTTGCCGCCTCCTCTGGCCCAGGGCAGGTGGGCTGGCCTGTCACAGTGCTGTGGGAAGGACAGGCGAGGCCTCACAGAGTCCCCGGAGATGCTGGGGCTGCTGGCTCCTCCTCCCCAGGGGGCCTGGCACTTACACTCTATCCTGTGCTTCTCCATCTCCTGCACTTCCGCAATGGACTCCCGCAGATCATCGGTGAACTTCTTCCGGTCTTGTGGGTTGGGAGCGTTAAAGTTTATTAACACTTTGATGTCTGCTCCGGGGACAGCAGATGTGAGCCGGATGCCATTGGGGTAGTCTGCAAGGGAGAAGGAGAGAACGCATGGGTCCCTGTGTGATCTCTGCAATCTCCTTTCTGCTCAAGAAAATACTAAGAAGTCTGAGAGCCAGGCTCTCAGAGGATGTGTCCAGCCAGGAAGGAAAGGCATCCACACAGCAGACCACAGGGACTGCCAGGAAATCCCCACCTCCTGACCTGGGTCCGTGTTGTTCCGTCTATAAGTTGGGGGCAGATCTGGCTTCTCTAGGCAGAGGCCAGGGCCCCCATTCTTCCTCAGCCTGAAGGTCATGGAGCCTGGACCCTTCAATTCAAGGTCCTTGGTCACTGCCTGAAGCTGGGGAGACTGGCCAGAGGTGGAGTCCAGGAGGAGTCAGAGGTAGTGTCCCGTGCTGTGTGGGGAGTCTTATCCGGTCACCTCGGACAGTTCTGAGGGTACACTGAGCTCTGTTCTCTGCTAAGGGCCTCCAGACCCTCAGTTCCCTCGGATGCATCATGGGTGCCCCATGCTCAAGGCATTCCACGCCGAGACAGCATCCTTCTGCTCAGACCTGCCTAGTGCCACCTCTGAGCTCATGGGGTCTCTGCGGCTTTGGTCCCCTGGCAGTACCTCTCTCAGTGGGAATTAAGCATCAGTCACCGGGTGTTTACACGTTCTAGGTTCAAGCACCAATCCCACTTTTGCTCAGACCTTGGTCAAGGCTGGGATCTCAGATGCCTAGAGGCCCAAGCGTGTTCCCTAAATGTAGGAAGCAAACCACATAAGACCTCAGGGCAACAGAGCGAGTGGGAGGGGGGCATGCAGCCCAAGACCACTGCCTGGGAATGCGGGCCTAGCAATGCCAAATCCCAGGTTTTAAGAGAAGTCAAAAATAACTAAAAGTTTAACATAAAGATTTAAGTATCAGCTCAATGAATTAAAAAATAAATCTATAAACAGAATATAACATAACTGAGCTGGGACTGACCCATGGCTTCCACTCTGAGAACCGTGGTATGAAGACATGTCCCACAGAAATGTCAGTGTCAGCGCTGGGGCTCCTGCCAGCGCCTTGTGTCCAGGACTGAGGGCTAATAAGCCCTGGGAATCTAAAAATGATGATGGCACAGCTTCTGCCTGAGGATTCAGTCTGGTGGGCCCACTGCTGTGAGCACATGACCACCGCCACTCCTTCCAAGAGGGGGCCTGCCGGTCAGGACGATGTGGGATAGCACTATCCTCCCTGGGGCCGCCTGGTGGAAACCAAGGCAAGGCAGGCTTCCCAGCCTGGGGTGTGGCAGACAGAGCAGAAGGTGGGGGAGATGGTAGGGTCGGCATCCTGGGCTCCTCGGGGGCACAGCAGGTGCCAGTTCCCTTTAGGACAGGGAAGGCATAAAGGGCCCCAAATCCAAGCCCTCAGGCCTCGGGGTTTGGGATGGCCCAGCCAAAGGCCCCTGGTACTTTCTCGACCTGCAGATAGCCAGCTGATCAGATGGTTGTTTGGCAACCTGTCCGAAGAGGACGAGGGCTTCCCTGCTGCTGGAGACACTATGACACTCCACGGGCACAGGCCTCCCCTGGGGTCGGTTCAGAATGGGCAGGGCAGCAGGGCCAAACCCCCACGCTCCCCCTCAGGAGGTCTGGCTCAGCCTGCAGCTCAGGGAATTCCAACAAGGATGGGGCAAAGAGGGAGAGAGGAAAAGGGAAGGGCTTGGGTACTGGAGAAGGACCAGGTCAAAAGAAGAAGTCAGTGGGGGTGTCAGCTCCCCCCCAAAATCCCTAGGCCCCATGGCCCACTCATACCCAGGGGAGACTTTCCAATAGCAGCGAAGAAGAAATCCTGTTTCAGGAGCTGTTCTAAGTACTTCATGTGCATGGACTCAGCTAAGTCTATGAGGCAGGCACTGCTATCACCCCACTTTATAGACAAAGGGAACGGAGCCTGGAGAGGTTGCCCAGCCAGGCCACATAGCCGCTAAGAGCAAGAGCAGCATGCGAACCCCCGCTCTCCGCTCAGGGCTGAGGTCTTGTCCTCCACATCCCCTCCTCGGGCATGACTTCAACCTGTTTGTTCACTTCTGTCTGCCTTTAACCTATACCATTTAACTTGATTTTTTCCCAGCAACATTTTATTGACACAAATGCATTCTGCCCTAAATTAAAAAATCTCACCACCCATAAACAGAAGGAACAGAAAAAGTAAAGGTGATAGCCACATGCACAACATTATTAAATGCTTCCCCGTTACTGCCGCTTATCATACTCCTGGCCTATAAGCTGCTCTCCACTGGTGATGTGGGAACAAGGGCATGCGTGGGAGAGCCACCCTACGGTGCTGTCGTCCTCTGGGAACCAGGCAGAAGGGGAGATCACTGGGGAGCGCAGCGCTTCCTGACTACAGGGCGAGAGCTGTGACACTGTCTCCTGCCACAGGGCGCATGGCCACGCGTGGACGAGGGCTCCAGTGCACGTGCTCATGGCCAGGCCGCAGCAGACCCCCGCACAGACTTACACTGGTTCTCGAAGAGCAGGACCTGCATGCCGTACAGGGAGAAGGACTGTCGGAAGCTGTACGTCACGGAGTTCTTCTTTTTCTGGAAGATCTTGGTAACCTGGGGGTAGCCGGAGAGAGGCTTGAGTCACACAGTCCGCGCTGCCCGGTGCAGCTCTGGGAGCTCAGGATTCTAAGTGGGCCTAACGTGAACCTTTTCAGCAATTCAGATGTCAGGGAGGCCTCTGGGGCAGGAAAGGGCTGCGTGCCCATGCATATCCTGACACGGATGCTGGCTTCTGTTCCTACAAGTACCAGGTGTCATCCGGGCTGGCAAGGACGCCCCTCAAACTAGTACAGAGGTGACGGGTATGCCATCGCACAGGACCCTGAAGGCGCCGGGCCAGGCACTTACGCCCAGGACCCCACCTGAGTGCTGTAACTGCCTGAAAGTTTAATTTTGGAGGAGGAAATGGAGGCTCAGAAGTTTGAAGTGACTTTGCTTGAGGTCGGGGACTCTTAACAAAGGACTTGAAACCCACAGGTCCAGATGCCAACCTCAGTAATCAGAGAGGAGCAGCTGGCTCTCAGGTAGGGATCAGGGACAAGGGCCTCTAGCAAGAAACCTGTGACATGCGGGACAGACAGACACCCAAAGGACAGGTTCGCCTGCTATCTGCAGGGGCATCCTTATCCCCAGTGGCTAGCACCCAGGTCACCTTTTTTTCCGGGCAGGAGCTCCTCAGTTTCCCTTTGGGGAACCCCCTCTCTGCCACCTTCAGTCCACTAGTCCTGGGGGTGGGCAGTGACCCAGGCTTAGCCAATGAGACAGCACCACACCTGCCTGGCCCCCGGGAGTGGCTCGGGCACGGGCCCAGGAAGCAGTGAGACCTTGGCTCGGCCTCTTACAAAGAGAATCCCACTGGTGGCCGGGGATGCAAGGGAGGCGGGGGCAGGATGAAGCCTGCAGCTGCCAGGGCTGACATTCCCTTCTTGGACAGAGGCTGCCTGAGAAGGGAGCCCACACAGCCAAGAGACAGCCTAATGAGGAGTCCAGCTGACACAGTTTGAGCCTCCGGGAATAGCTGGGGCTGAAGGCGCAGATCCCTCCTGGGCTTTTCCAGAAGACAGTGAAACCCTGTGTTCATTGGTAGCGCTGTGAGTTGGACTCTGCCTCTGCTAACCCAAAGACCATGGGGCTAACTCCCATCCTGTTATCTGTACCCCCAACCCCCCACCGCGTGTGCCTTTCCCCGAGCACCAGCAGACGCGGCCACAAGGAGACCGGAGACCAGAGCCGCGGGTCAAGGCCGCCCTGAGCTGCGCTCCCAGCCACGGCACGCCGTGGGGAACCACATACCACCAGGAGGTCGTTAAACAGGAAGATTTCTCGCTGGTGCAGTCCGAGTTTCTGGGGCTTATTTGGGTCTGGAACCTCAAAGAGCCGGCAGTAGCAGACCAGCCTCCGGTGGGGCAGAGAGAGTACCTGTGCGGGGAGGGAAGTGCTGCCGTCAGCCCCCTGCCACTCGGCTGGAGCCTGGCCTGCACGCTCAGAACCCTGCCTGCGGGCCTGGCATTCAAAAACGCCCTCTCCCACCAACTGTGTGCAGCAGAGCAGACACGTTTGGACTCCTAGCAATTTTTCCCCGCTCTTCCTCAGGAGTGCTCCTGAAGGGCCGTGGAAAACGCTCCTGCTTCTTATGACACCACCTTTCCTTTCCCTTTCCCTTTCCTTCCTTTTCCTTTTCCTTTTCCTTCCCTTCCCCCTTCCCCTTCCCCTTCCCCTTCCCTTTCCTTTCCCTCAGGCAGGTCCCAGACTTCTTAGAGCATCACGCTTACATGGCAGACCCCCCCCCCCAGGGAGAAGTTCATGATCCCTGAGTCCCCATAAAGTGTCTGTCACAGACATAAGCCCAGTAGTCTCTGCAAAGGTTTCTCCAGAGACTGTCTACTCTAGGTGAGGAAACTGAGGCACAGAGAGGTTGAGCAACTTCTCTCAGCCACATAATGGGGAAGGTGCAGAGCCGGAAGCAGATTCCGGGTCCCTCCTAGAGAATCCCGATGGTTCTGATGCCTGAAAAACCCTATCCCAAATCCCAAGCCAGCTGCCACCGCTCTGTGGGGCCTGGCTGGGGTCCCCACTCTGAACATGCCCAGCACGGGTTCCTGTGAGCCCCCACCCTGCTGAAGTCCAAGCTACCCTCAAGGCCAGATGCAAAGTACAGTGTCTAAGGGCTGTGGTGACAAGCCATCTGGGAGGCCCGGTTATGGCTCTGAGAGCACCCAGGCTCACGCAAGAGACCGTAAGTTAGTAAATGGCCAGGACGGGTTGGGTAGTGTCACGGCAGGCAGGGAGGGTTCACTCTGCAGCAGGTGTCCTGGTGCAGGGATACCGGAGCTCAGCGCATCGGGAAGATGTGAGTGAGCACGTGGCTCAGGCTGGCGTGCTCAGGGAGCGGCCCTGTTTGGAGCGAAAGTGAGAAGGGGAGAGGAGGGTGGCAGGTGGGGCCGGAGAGGCGGGTGAGGGCCGGGCACAGCAGTATCCAGTGGTTTCTCTCTGGGGGAAGCTGGGAAGAGGGGGGAGCAGACAGGGTTGTGATGCTGACTCTTGCAGCACAGGGCTGCCTGGCAAGAGGGAAAGGCAGACGCATAAGGAAGGCGCCACGTGACTGCCAGGATAGCCGTGCATCCAGGAGCACCTGCGGTGAGCAGGCAAACTTGCCCCAAGTGGAACGTCAGGGGGCAGAGCGTGAGCAGGGTGGGAAGGAATCTTCTGTTTCAGGCACAGTGCCTCCGGGTCTGGCGACAAGCCTTGGCCTCAGTGCTTAGCCAGGCCGGGATGAGAGGGAAGGAGACTATCTGCTCTGGTCCGATGGCACAACCCTCCCCAGGAGGCCGTAGTCTCTGGGCCTGCAGAGATTCGAGGCTGGGGTAATTACGAAAATCAAATTTCTTATCGCTCCGGAAATTAATTCAAGCAGTTAGAATCATGGATCTGGGAGCCAGGGGATGCAGTGATGTGAACAAAGGACACGGGGGCCACCCCCAGGGCGGGATATCAGCCAGAATGTAAAAGCAGAAGGATACTCACACAGCCAAGCCCGTGATGCAGGGATCCAATCTATGTGGGAAACATGAAACAAACAAAGGTATTAATGATTCAAAAAATGCACCTGGGCCTGGAGAGAGCTAATGGGACGACATCCAAGTAGGTAAGCTCCCCTCCTGCGGCTCTCATGTCCTCTGTCCAGATATGCCACCCACAGTAGTAGCTGGGGAGACTTCCAGAGCTCTGAGGGAGCAATGGAGGCGTTCCCCGGGGTACCAAGGGACCACCCACAGCTCTGGCTGTTGGTTTAAGAGCCGTGGGCTCTCTTTAAATAGAACCCAGAGCCAGTGGTTGTTATTCCCAAATAGCAGGAGCCACCCTACACCTGAAGTAATTTCTCTACCCTGCCCCTAAGGGGCTGGGTTCCAAAAGGCCCAAAGCTGAAGCCAGTGAGCCGGGTCAGGGTCACATGGAGTGGGGGTGGGTGAGAGTAAGGGAGCCAGGGACACTGGGTCACCACATACCGGCTTCTTCCCCACGATGAGCTTCTCCACCTTCTGGACCTGGGACACGTGGTCCTCATTGGTCTTCAGCTCCCGCTTGCGAATGCGCTCGTAGATCCCGATCAGCATCTCCCGGGGAATGTCCTCACCGTCGTCCACCCCTGGCAGGAGAAGCAGCCAGGTGTCAGGGAGGGCCAGGGCCTGGGTGGCGGAGGCACCACTCAGCTTCGTGTGCCAGGCTCACCCCTCATTTACCAGTTTCTAAACCCAATCAGAATAGCGATCGCTTTCCCCAGTCCTCAGCAGAACCAGAGGCTTTCCGGACGCACAGCCACTGAAGGTCTTCAGTCCAGTATAAAGTGCCCCAGAACCCTTCCACCAGGACCAGGCCAACACAGCCATGCTCCGAGGGCTTTATGGGCATCAGCTTGCTAACAGCCCTGGGTCCAAGTTCTTGCTTTACCCCTGACTAGCCATGTGACCGAGTCTCTGAGCTGGGGGTCCTATCTGAAGTGGGCCACCAAGAGCACCAGTGGCTTCCCGGAGACCTTGTGAGGAAGCCAGAGCAGGCCTGGTGTTTCCCAGAAAGTGAGAATCCTGTGTACCTGTTGCTAGCTGTCATCCCACATCAGAAGCTGGGGGTCTGGCCTGGAACCCGGGTTGCTCTGACAACAGGCATGTACCCTTTCTGCTAAACCCCGAAAAACCGCTGTGAGGAAAACTCAGCTCCACTCAGGAGAGAAACGCAAACCCACACCAGTCCTCAGACTGCAGGCTAGCAAAAATCCAGGGATTTGGTAACCGGCACTGTTGGCGAGGCTGTGGGAAGGGGCCTCTCACACACTGCATGGCTCCGCCCCTGCACTGGGCCACTTGCTACTGCCTGTCACAATTATACACTCAAACCCCCTCCGGGCCACTGTCTGCCTTTGGGAGAATTTATCCCATGGGAAAGGTACGCAAACAAGGTGACTCATTGCAGCATGGTTTCCAAATAGCGGAAGACTAGAATTCACCCATTTACCCATTACTAGAGGACTGGTTAACCCATCACCGCACAGGAGGGGAATGAAATACCACATACCTGCCAGGAAAATGAGCAAGGCCACAGGGAACCGACAGGGAACCGTTCTCTCAGATTTGTTAAATGAGAAAAGAAAGGTGCCAAATGACGAGGGTAAAACTAGTCATGCACGTTGGTACTTGTGTGAGCAGAGGAGCCCTGGGCGGTACACCAGGGTCAGAATGACCTGGGCACACGGGGATGGGTGGGAGGGGCTCTGCCACAGACCTTTCCTGCTTTTTTTTTTTTCTTAGACTATTTTTTAGAACTTGTTTGTGTGTGTTTTTTAAAGATTTTATCTGTCAGAGAGAAAGTGTGCACGTGCACGTGCACAAGCAGGGGGAGGGGCAGAGGGAGAAGCAGGCTCCCTGTTGACCAGGAAGCCCGATGCAGGGCTCAATGCCAGGACCTTGGGATCATGACCTGAGCTGAAGGCAGACGCTTAACCGACTGAGCCACCCCTAGAACTGATTTTTAGAGCAGTTAAGTTCACAGCAAAATTGAGGGGAAACAGCTGTACTTTTTCCCTCGTAACACCTGCCCCCCCAGCACTACCAACTTCCCCCACCAGAGTGGTGTATTTATTACAATCAGTGAAACTACCCTGACACACTGTTCACTCAAAGTCTGCAGCTTACACTGGGATTTGCTCTCGGTGTGCATTCGATAATAAATGCTTAATGGCACCAATCCACCATTGTGTAGTGAGAGCAGATAGCGTCACTGCCCTAAAACTCCCCTGGGCTCCACCGACTCACGCTTCCTCCCGCCAACCCCCAGCAACCACTGATCTTTTGCGTCTCCATGGTTTTGCCTTTTCTGGAATGTCATACAGCTGGAATCAGATGGTGTGTGGCCTTTTCAGACTGGTTCCTTTCGCTCAGTAACATGCATTTAAGGTTCCTCCAGGTCTTCTCGTGGCTTGATAGCTCATTTCTTTTTAGCGCTGAATAATATTCCCTTGTCTGGATGTGCCAGTTTCTGTATTCGTTCACCTACTGAAGGACATCCTGGTTGCTTCAAAGTCTTGGCAACTATGAATTAAAGCTGCTATAAATATCTGTGTGCAGGACTTTGTGCAGACATACGTTCTCAGCTCCTTTGGGTAAATACCAAGGAACGTGACTGCTAGGCTGTATTACTTTTTTTTTTTTTTTTTAACTATGTGAGGATGATACCCATTCAAAAAATCGGGGTAGAGAATTTAAAAACAATTATCAATAAAACAAAAAATAAAAGCTTTGCTCATCTGGCTTCTGTGCTGGTGAGCTATCTGTCCCCCACCCATCTTCCAACCCCCAGAGGAGCTCCTGCTGCTGGGTGAACTGGGGTGAGCAATTCCAGAGAAAAATGTGTACAGTGTATGTTGGGGGGGGAGGTTTCCTCTACAAAGAACAAGCTGGATGTTTGCCCAATGTAGAGCACCAGGTGGGCTTGGGGAGACCAGAGTCCTGCCCCCTCAGACATGCACTTGCTGTGTCATCTTGGGCGAATCCCCTCCCTCTGTGCCTCGGTTACCCTTCTGGAACACAAGGAAGATGGAACAGAACACTCCTGAGTCCCTGGCTTGGGAACAGTGGGAAAGGCCCAGGCTTAGAAGACAGAACCAGCAGCTTGCTCTGCCAAGTGGGATGATAATGCCCACCCCCCCTGCGGCTGGGATGGTCAGGTGCAAGAGCGGATACAAACCACAAAGCCACGCTGACATGAGGGGGGCTGCCTGGCAGTATCTGACTCAGCAACCCCATCCTTTCCCTGGCCTTCTTTCCTCAGAGCTGATCATTTCTGGCTCCTCCTGTTGTTCCCCATCTGGGGGGCGGGGGGCTCCCAATTACTTGGGTGAGGTATCCAGGCAGAAAAAAATCACAGTCAAATCACAACTCCCCTGGGGTCGCCAACAGCGTGTAGTGTACAGCCTGCTTTTGCACCCTGGGGCCTCGTAGGACTCTGTGGAGACCGGAATCGGGCTCAGCCCTGCGAGGAGTGAGGTCTAGGGCTGACAGAGGAGCGCACATCCCTGACCCATCCAAGCATCTGCTGGTCGTGCTCCTGCGCTCTGGTGCTGACTTGCCATTAAGGAAGATCCTAGACTCCTTAGCTTCCTAGAACCTCTAGGTATGCCCTGAATTCCCTGGGGCCCGCAGCATCCCTTAGACCTAGCAGAGGGCCACACACCCTGAGTGCTCAGTGCAGGGAATGGCCATTGTCTGGGTGGTCTGAACCAAGCCCCTGTCCCTGGGCTTCTCTGACTTCCCAGGTGGGAAAAGGGGGCAGCCCGGCCCGGCCCGCTTTGGCTGGGCAGCCCATTAGCTGGCTTGTTGCAGGGCCGCCTGCCACCAGGGGGCGTGCTAGGACAGCTCAAACACCGGGAGGGTCATTCTGTCCCAGGAGAGGGGGTGACAGAGCAGGGGTTTTGCAGGAAAAAAGGACAACAGTAGTATATTTAAATGGCCCAACAAGCTCACAGAGTTGGGCCTGATTTAAACCAGCTTTTTCCTTTCTTTAAAAACATGACACCCTCAGGGGCGCCTGGGTGGCTCAGTCAAGTTAAGCGTCTGACTCTTGGTTTCGGCTCAGGTCATGATCTCCGGGTTGTGGGATTGAGCCCCATGTTGGGTTCTGTGCTGGATACAGAGCCTGGCTAAGAGACTCTCTCCCTCTGCCCCTACCTCCTTCTCCCTCTCTAAAAAAATGTATGTGTGTGTATATCTCTATACACATATGTATGTATACCTCTATACACATATGTATGTATACAAACACCTGACACGCTCTCTGAGGGACCTCAGCAGCTGGTGTTTCCCCAGGAGAGGGACACAGTCCCTCCTCTTCCTTCCAGGGACTCCAGGTACATGAGGACATGTGATCCGCTCACACAGTGCCACCTGGGAGACAGCTGTCCCCTTTTCAATTCCTTTCCTCCACAATGACACCAGGAAGGCCTCCCTTCCCGCTGCCCACCTTAGCACCTCAGCCTTGGGGCCCGGCCAGCAGCAGCTGTGGTGCTTTTGTCCACCGAATTCATTTTTATTGTCACTGCCTAAGTGCGGCAAATGATACGCGCTTCCTGTTTATACTGATGATAGAAAGTTCCTCTAAACACACACACACACACACACACACACACACACACACACACACACACACACAGAGGCAAGTCAGTTCCACGAGGAATGTCGAGCGTAGGAGAGGGGGGCACAGCAGTGATGGGGACAGGGTGTGCAGCCCCTCTGTCTGGCCCCTGCCTGCCCAGGGTACCCAGAACCCGGGCTCCAGACTGCTCCCTCACGTCCCCTGATCCAGCCTCCATGGCCCATAACCGGCCCGCCCGTGCTGGGCCGAACTTTCTTAGCCCCCCACCCCACCCCAGCACCTCCACCTGTCAAAGCCCTGTGCACCCTTCCTCCACGAGTGAGGCCCGTGGCAGCACGAGACCCAGGCTGTGCTCCCACTGTGCGTGTCGCTGACGGTCACAGCAGTCAGCACTCTTCACGGCCATCTGTGCTGTGTATGTGGGACCAAGGCTCACCCCGGGTCCCGGTGGCAAGGACGGGGTGCGTGGGAGCCCAGCCCCCCGGCTCTGCCCTGTGCCTGGCTGGGCAGGTGCTCAGAGGCCGGCTGAGCTCCCGGCCAGCTCACCTCGCAGGTTCTTGACGAAGTCCTCCAGCTTCATCTTCCTCTCAGGTTTGACGCTGGGGCTGTACATGTCGGTGTTGAGCAGGATGACGGCGAACGCCAGGATGAAAATGGTGTCTGGGTTCCGGAACTGCCGAACCACCCCGGGGTTGCAGATGCAGTACCGCTGGCTGGGGGCCGGGACAGGGAGCGGGGTCAGGACCTCCTCGGTCAGGGCAGGATGCGGGTCTGCCCCTCCCTCAGGACGGCGGCCGCTGCTCCGGCCCCGGCACTGAACGGCTGAGGCTGGTCACTGCCCTCGGAGCCTCAGTTTGCACATCTGGTCAATGGGGGTAACACGTGCTCCTCCTTCTGCTACTTACACCTCAGCCATCTGTCGTCTAGCCGGTGACGGCTGCTGAGGGAGAGGACTGCATCCCCACCCCCTCTGCCTCGGAATTGGATGCAGCCCAGAAGGTGACCAATCTCTGGCCAGTGGGATATGAGCAGATGGGATGTGGGCATCTTTAAGGCTGTACCTTAAAGGGCTGAGGTCACTCTCTTCCCCTGCCTGGAACGGGGATGTGACAGTGGGTGTTGGACCTGCTACCTGGGACCCTGAGATGAAAGGAACCTGGCTCAGGGAGGGGGTGGGTGAGGGGGGCAGACCAGAGAAGAGGAACCATGGGGTGCCATGACTAAGGCAGGAGCCGTTGGAGCTCAGACAATATGGGCTTCAATCCTGTCTTCTCCGTTAGTGCCGCCACCTCCAGGAAGCCCTCCTGGAAGGAAGTATCTGAACAACCCCCTCCCAGGGCCCCAAAATTGTCCTCCTGTTGTGTCCTCATTTCTCACCTTGGCCCCATCACTGGTGATGAGCCCCGAGGGCTGGGTCAGTGGCTGATCCGTGTCTCCCGCACCCAGCGTGGGGATGGATGTTCCTACCCAGCCACCGTGCACACAGTCCTGGGAAGAATGACTGTGGGACGGTAGCCAACCTTGACTGTGGGCTCTTTGCTGTGCCAGACACTGGGCTAAGTGTGCCCACATGTCCAAAGTGGTCTCAGGTAGGTGCTTTTGGGATCCCCACTCTACAGGCAAGGACATGAGGCACAGAGAGATTAGGTAACCGGTGCAAAGTCACACAGTTAATAAGTGGCGGAATGGCTGTTAGAGCCAGGCCCTCTGGCTCTGCAGGTCGTGCTCTGAGTCAGTGTGTGAGATGGGCCACCCTCTGTGAATGGGCAGAGAATGACAACACGGACTCGTGAATGAGTGATGCTTGTGAGGACCCGGAGAAACACAGACTGTCCAAAAGTCTGGTTCTAGAGATAACAAGCACAGCCCCTGGCACACAGCAGGGGCTACTTACTGACTCATTCCCCAGGCAAGTCCAGGGCCACCTGACCCTGCTTAGGCGATGGGGCTGGAGGGGGGATTTGGGCCTTGAGCCATGGGCCTCAGCGCCGGGAACTTCCTCTTCCCGACACCCACCCGTGCCCTGCCGTGACCCCAACCTGAATGCCTCGATGAGCCGCTCCACCTTCTGAGCCTCCCCTTGGACCCGGATGTGTGCCTGGAACTTCCTGAGGGCTTCATCTAATTCCATGGCGGAGAAATCCATCTCGTCCACCACGCAGCTGAAATGAGAGCCCACGGCCATATGAGGGTCTGCTGCCCGCGCAGCCCCTGCCGGCCTTCCTGTCGGGGGCAGAGCACAGAGGGAGTCCGTGCCGGGCAGGCCGTGAGCTGCCCAAAGCCAGGGGACCTGGCCGCCTCTTGTCCAGAAGGGCCCTCTGCCTGGCTCCCTCCAATCACTACACACTTCGGATTAGAGCCCAAAGACCCCTGTGCTTCTGGGGGAGTCTACAGATCCCCTGAAACTGCAGGAAAATGTTGGTGCCTGGATCTCTGTGGGTCATTTTCTACAGAGGGGCCAGAGCCTATGGCCACTCCTGATAAAGGCCCATTGGGGCGGAAATGAATGGCTCTCAGCGTGCACACCACACAGGGCACAGAACAGCACGGTACTGCTCGAGTCTTCTCGGGCTGTCGAGAAGGGACCCAACCACGCACGCCCATCCTCTCCAGGAGGACGTAGAGGCTGGCCACTAACTTGTCGGGCAGTGACTGCACACTGGGCCCATCTCTCCAAGCTGAGCGGTCAGAGGGGAGGTGCCTGGGTTTTGCTGGCTGTTTTTCAAGGGGCGCCTTGGCGGCCCTGCGCCGCCCTCATCTGCCAATTCGCCAAGGGCAGCGGAGCTTGCAAAGGCAGCTGGTAACCGGGTTTTGTTTGGTTCCCCTCATCCCAGTCCTGCCCTCTGCATGCCATGCTCTGTCCTCTGATCCAGACCCCCGAACGGAGAAGGTGGGGTCCGCACCAGCGACCCACTCAGCAGGCTGTGGTGTCCAGTGTAACTATCTGTAACAAAGCCACGGCCACCCCTGGTGGTGCCGCAGAGGCCTCGGCCATGGGGGGCCTAATTCTCACTGCCAGGGCCCTCGCTCTGCTGGGTGCAATGGGCTTCGGCATAAACTGTGGCGCCCCCTATCTTCTCTGAGTGCTCAGGGCTCTGGGGTGCCACCCTTCAAGGCTGCTGTGGAGCGGGTGGGGGAGGGCAGGGACCACACAGGGTAATTTGCTGACTGGCCTCTGAGCTGGATGCCTGGTGTGGAGGGTCGGGGGTGGGGGGGGTGAGGATTCCTGCTTCCTGAGGCTGCTGCTATTTTCTGATGGGGGAGAACAATGCACGGATTTCCTATGGACCAGCAGCTAGCTTGGGGGGTGGGGGCGAGCCTGGGGGGAGCACAGGAATGGCTGCAGGGGGTGGAGGGCTGGCCCAAGACAGTCTTAGGCCCAATTCACTAAGGACCCCATCTGCTTTCCCCTGAACTGCTTCCTGAGGCTGGTGGAAAAGGCAGAGAGGGGCACTAACCGTAGGAACAATGCAGCAGGCTTTTCCTGTGGAGCCAGAACAGAAACGGCAAGCGGGGAGAACGCAGCCCCAGTGCGCACGCCTGGCCAAGGAAGGGCTCAGACGCCGTTCTGCTGGGTGCCAGCTAGAGCTGCTGCCGAAGGCTGTGGCTCACGCGGCCTGTGTGTCCGCGTGTGCTGGGGGTACGTGTGACTGAACGATACATACGTGTCATGTGAGTCTACGTGTGTGGGGGTGGGGAGCACCCAGGCTAGCCCTTCCCTGAGCCCGGGTTTCCTCACCTGCAAAAGAGGCCCGGACACCTGCCCACCTCCTTCCAGGGAAGTGTAGACATGGCAGGCACACAGGTGGCCAGGCTCTTCCTTATGGCAGAGCCGCCTGGCCCCAGAAGGCCCGCTGCCCACCCCCTTGACGTCGTTCTTTCATCCGATGAGGCAGGGCTGGACAGATGCAAGGCACTGCCCTTGTTACTCATGGTTTGCTCTTTATTCCGCTTTGATTTCTGCTCCTGGCCTACATCTCGGTGTGTAGCTGCCTGGTCAGAATATCCTCAACAGCAGGCCTGGGGAAGCCCCCCTGGGTCCTGAGCCACCCCATTCCATCCTGTCCCGAAGCTTTGGCTCCTCCTCTGTGAAAGGGGCTTAGTGAGACCCAACACCCACCCCCACGTGTTTGAGGACGAGGCAGGGCCCTGGGTCTATAAACCCAAGGGTCCAAGCACAGGGGGCCTTTCTCCTTAGGACGGTCTCAAGAAGGAATGGAGAGATTTGGGGTACGAGCTGGACAGGGCTTCTCAAACTGCCAAGAGTTCCTAGGGAGTTGGAAACCTGGTTTTCCGCAGAGTTCCAAGTAGCTGGGAGGGCCGTGGCTGCCAGCCATGGTTGGACTCTCACCCCCAGATCTCCCAGCCAAGAGAGGCAGGAGAGAGGCGCAGTGGAGGGAGGCACTGGGGTCTCTGGGCTCCCTGTTCCCCTCTACATCCCCCACTGAGGGTGCGTTAGGATGGCTGGCAGTCAGGCTGGGGGAGTGAGCTCAGACCTCTAACCCCCCAGTGCTGTGGTGGCTTGGCCCTGCTGGAGAGGGATGGAGGGGCCAAGGGTGCGTGCAGGGGGGCCCGCAGGGCAGCGTGTGAACTGTAGAGCCCGAGGGTGGAAGCATGCACGTATGCCTGGCAGGGTGCGACGTGCAAAACAATGTGGGGTGTCTGCTGTGTGTCTAGGAGCAAGAAAGCGCTAAGGGGAGGATTCGGTGTATGTGCCAGTGAGCAGGGTAAGCCTGACGCGCACGTCTACAACCCCACCCCCCCAGCCCCGGAACTCACTCGAGCACGTCTCGGTTGAACTGTTTCTGCCGGTTGCCCAGGAACTCGCCGATCATCTGCCTGCTGAGGCCTTTGCGCTGCAGCAGGAAGTGTGCCACCCCCACTGGCGTGTCAGGCACAAAGCCGCGTTCGATGAGGTACTGGACGCCCTTCTCAGGTTTCCTGGGGTGGGGGACGAGAGACAGGCTCAGCCCCGGCTGCCCCAACCCCTCCGGGCTTGCGCTCCTCCCTGGGTACTCCGGGTGCCCTGTCCTGTTCCGCTGGAGGAACTCAGAACTGCCCAGACCCTGCACCAGGCACGGCCTGGGACTGGGCCATCAGCAGCGGTGTGGCCACGGGTGCCGGAGCAGGGAGCGACTCCACCGCCCTAGTGCTCCGCACTGCCCCAAACGCCCCTCTGGGTGGAAGTCACTGCCCTGCATTTCACTGCCAGGCAGACGGGAACCCTTTGCCGTGCACATACTGGCCTGCCCTCCGCCCCCCGATGGACAACAGTCTCTAAGGCGCGCTGAGGCCTTACTCTGAGAGCCACCGTCTAAGCACCCTACGCACACTAACTCCCCACACGCCTCCTGGGGCTCGGCGCTCTCGTTACCCGGGCTGTTGAGGAGCCTGACAACCGCGTGACCAGCCGGTAGCCTCAACTACCTTTGTTGTAAAGGCTTCCTGAGTTAAGAGAGTCAGGTGCCTGGAACGACGTGTGCAGTGAGCACCATGGAAGGTTCTCACGACTAGCCCCAATTTATAGGAGAGGAAGTGAAGGCGCAGCACTGACCCTTCCTGGCAAAGAGTGTTTCTGGGAAGGGGTGGGTGGCCTGCAGGGCTGAGTGAGTCCACCTGCCCTGGAAGCCACAGGGCCGGCTGGGCTGTGGTGGAGGGAGGCCCCCTCAGGAGTTCAGCAGGGGCCCAGGCTGGCCCTCTCCTCCCGTTACGCCTCTGTCCTCCTGCTGGTCCGTGGCATGATACAGGCTTGGCAGACCTCACTGGGTGGTGTGAGGGGGCTGCGTGTGTGACCCTCGGAAAGCAGGTGTCCTGTGACAACCCCAGAGCCTCAGAAGGGCCTGAGGAGCTGTGGAACCCTTGTGGTGTGTCCAGCACCGTGCAGGGGGTGGGGGGAGCCGGGCCCTACGGCTCACGCTGGCAGGTACAGATCAGTGTTTTGCTATCCCCTAGGAGGCTGGCGGCGACAGCGGGTATCCACCTGTCCCCATAAACACGCGGCTCCTGGGTGACAGCAGCGTCCAGCACATGCTGTATTTCTACCTGCAAGCAAAGCAGAGCTCCCGCTGCAAGGTGACCTTGCTATTTTTACCCCAGGATGACCACACACCCTAACATCACCTCCAGGAGTTTGGCAGGGAGTGGCCGCTGGCCAGCTGGGCCCTGGCACGGCTCCCCCACCCCTGCTACATACCCCATTCCTCCTCAGGACTCTGGGGTTGCCAACCGAGAGCTGCCTGTCCCAGGCTTCTCCAGCCACTCGGCAGCTCACGCTCCCTCCCTGCCCTGCTCCACGCCAGCCCCCACAGAGCCCCAGCCCATGCCCACTTCCCTCTTCCTCAACTCCTAGGTCAGAGGTCACACGGCAAGCCCACAGACATCTTTTCTTTAGCTTACACGACATTAGTGAAAGGAATGTTAGTGAGTTGCCAACATGCAGAAATTAGGAGAGCTCAATCCAGAATCCAGATTTCTGGCTTCTCTTGAAAAATCAGGCCATCTGGCACTCCTGGGCCTGTGCTCCTATGTGGCCATGACTGGAGAGCTGGGCCGGGCCGCCCCACTCAGGCACTCTGTGTCAGCCACCCAGCCTCGGCCGGCCCCAACAGGGGGCCCAGATCCAGGCCCGGGCCACTTCCCTGGGGGGCTGGCTGCCCTCCCCACTCTGCCCTCTCCTGCGTTTACACACCAACGTCACACACATCTCGGACTTGAGGATACGGGCTCCTCTGCCTGGGAGGAAGAGAATGCAGCGGGAGAGTGGGACACACCGCAGGAAGGAGTCTTACGAGGGGCCATGGGAATGAGGATTCTTCACAGATTTAAGTACCCAGAGTCTACTTTTTGCTAGGTACGGCTCAGGATGACAGCAGTGAGTGGGGCTGGTCAAGAACACCCCACAATGGTAGGCTCTAATCCTTGGTCTAAAGGACAAAGGGACTGAATGACGGCTGGGGGGCAGAGGGAGGGGCACCTTCCCATGAATCAGAGGATTTCTCTGAGCAGGTGACACTGGGCAGTGACCTAGGTGCTTAGGGAGCTTTCTGGGTGGAGGCAGAAGTGAATGCAAAGGCCCTGAGGTGACAAAGGGTTTTTTTGCAGGATTCAGGACCAGAAAGCTGCCCCAGGGTGGCTGAGAGCAGGGGCCCTGGGGGAGGGCAGCAGGGTGGGCAGGCCGGATCCCACAGCGTGTGCAGGCCACGGGGGAATCTGGTTTTAGATGAGAAGCCCCAGTGTGCTATGAACTGGGCAGTGATGGGACCCAATGTTCATGCTTAAGAAGCTCCCGCTAGGGGCGCCTGGGTGGCACAGTCGTTAAGCGTCTGCCTTCGACTCAGGGCGTGATCCCAGCGTTCTCGGATCGAGCCCCACATCAGGCTCTTCCGCTGGGAGCCTGCTTCTTCCTCTCCCACTCCCCCTGCTTGTGTTTCCTCTCTCGCTGGCTGTCTCTGTCAAATAAATAAATAAAACCTTTAAAAAAAAAAAAAAAAAGCAGCTCCCGCCAGCTGCTCTGCAGGGAGCAAGGCTAGGTCCAAGATGTGAGAGCTCAGCGAGGAGCCTCCCGCAGGCAGCCAGGCTACAGTACACTGCCTGAGGGTAGAGATGACAATATTTGCGGGTGGATCCAGTTTGAACCAAATGCGGCAGGGTCTGGTTCCACCTGGCGGGTTGCACAGCGACCTCACAGGAGGAAAGAATCTGAACTCACTGGGACTTGACCAGTGACCAGGAGCTCGCTGAGCAGCTGAGAGGACCGATGTGGTGGCAGGAGGCGCAGGTAAGGATCTGGGGTTGGGGGGTGTGGGTGCAGGCCAGGCTGGGAGCTCCAGGGTCAGGTTGAATATGGCTGTCCAAGGAAGCCTCTGGATGGCTTTATGCAGGGGAGTGGCCGGGCCTTCACCATCCTCTTCAGCCAGTGCACTGGACGTCCGATGATATGAGTTCCCTGCCTGTCAGGACCTTGCTGACCGCGTCCACCTTGACAGTGCAGTGGGGCCCCAAGTGTGCCCTTGGGGGCCCTGCCAGGCAGGGGTCCTAGATCCACCGGCTCTCTCACAGAGCTCCCTGCTGACCGAAGGGGCACGTGCCCTAGATCCGCTAAGTGTCATGCCCAGTGACCTGCTGGACGAAGGGATGTGAGGGGATGAGTCATCAGTGCTGCCACTAAGTGTGGCAGTTAGGGGACTGGGTGACACACTATGGCCAAGGCACCGTGCGAGAAGGGATGTGTGGCACTTCCTATGGGAGCCACATGATCCTTTCTGGCACCTTCGTTTGCCACAGTAGGTAACTAGGGAGCCCACCTTGGGAGGACACCCCTGCTGTCTCGTCCCTGAGAGACTTGATGAGCACAGCGCCTGGCCGGCCTGTGTGCCAATGCGACGGAGCCCACCCAGACTGGCAAAGAAGGGTGAGTCCGGCTATGATACTGGGTCACGTGGCGTCTAGTTCCACCCCAAGGCACAGACACAGTGCTGGGGCGCTGTCTCCCTCCCCAGCTGTGGCTTTACATTCCCTTCTTTATGAGGGTGCAGTGGGACTTCTGTCTGGAACCCCAGGTCCTGAAGACTGAAGAGGACACACACTGGGGCTCAGCCGGCTCCCGAGCCTTAGGTCCAGCAAGGGCCTGGCTCACCCAGAGTACACCCAACAAAGGAGGAAAAAAACGTGCCCTGGAGAAGGCGTGCTTTACCCGGTGTCATCAGGACCCTGTTTTAAAACCTTCCAGGGCCTCCCAACCCCTGCAGGACAAGATCCGGGCTTTCTGCCCCTGGATTCACGTCTTCATTCATTCCACAGACATCTGTTGAGCACCTGTTCTGGGCCAGGGGCTGTGCTAGCACGCCAGTGGGCCAAAGTCCCCATCCCTAGGGATGCCTGGGTGGTTCAGTCAGTTAAGCGGCTGCCTTTGGCTCAGGTCACAATCCGGGTCCTAGGATTGAGTCCCGCATCGGGCTCCTTGCTCAGCGGGGAGCCTGCTTCTCCCTCTGCCTGCTCTGCCTCCTCTGCCTGCTGCTCCCCCTGCTTGTGCGCGCGTTATGACAAATAAAAAAAGTCTTTAAAAAAAATTTAAAAACCCACAAAAAACCAACAAAGTCCCCATCCTTGAAAAACACCCTAGCTGGAGCGTGGTAAAGGAGGGAAATAAACTCCCAGGATATAGAAATACTCACAGCACAGGAGTCACAGGCATGTTTTCTGGAGCCAGAGGTCCGAGCTCAAACCCAGCTCCACTTACAGGCTGGGGGACCTGGGCAAGTTACTTAATCTTCCCCGTGCCTCAGCTTTCCTGTCCGAATAACGGGGACAGCAACAGTGCACATAGCAAAGGTACTGTGAAGGTTAAATGAGTTAATGCCTCTAAGCCCTCAAAAAATAGTCTTGGTCGTATGGCTCCAAGAGGAGGGTCAGCAACACGCAGAACAAAACCCAAGCAGTGCCTTGGTGACCTGGAGAAGGCGTGGACTTTGGCTGGAAGGGGGGGGGTGATCAGGAAAGGCCTTCCTGAGGAGGTGCCACTGAACTGGGAGCCAGGAAGAGGGACCCCGCTAGACAGAATGTTTAATGCAAAAGCCGTAGTTGACTCATAATGAAAAGAGGGCACAGAGAGGTCAAATAACTGGGCTCCAGGTTGCCAGGCGACAGAAAGCGTGCCGGGAGTTTCAGCCCACTCCTCTGCTCCAAGAAGCCCCCCAAAGCCTCACTCTGCCCTCCCCACCATCACTGCTCCTGAAAAGCCAGTCTATCCAGCTGCTGAGCCCGCTAGCTTCTCTAAGGGCCCAGCGTCAACAGTGGGGGACACTTGTGCCATCCACACCTGACCTGCTTCTGCATTCTGGGCCCCACTGTCAAGGGTCCTTGAAAGGCATCAGCAGGACAGGCTGGTGTGGGACAGTCTATAGCTGGGCCCTGCTGTCGGCCGCAAGGCGGGGCTGGCGTTCCTCCACGTCAGCTGCTGATTCAGACTTGGTGGTGACGGGCCAGAGTGTGCAGACCACAGCAGTTGCGTCTCTCACGTGCATCTCCTGTCCCCGGGCTGCGAGCAGTCAGTGGGGATGCCGAGCTTGCGGGGCTCCAGGGAGGGCGGTCACAAGGCTGGGCACCACACTGATGGATCACCCACTTGCTGGAGCCCCGAGCTGAGTGCTTTGCAGGCTCTTGTCCCAGCAGGGGTCTACAGGGTCAACAATGGGCTTCTCCTGTCATTTCTAGTTGACCGAGTAGCTGAAGAGACGTAAAGTGGGCGGCTGTCCACACCTCCCTGCCTGGCATCGAGCTGGCTTCCAGATTTCCCACCCCACCCACTCTGTCCCACTGACCCTGCGGGCTGACCTCACTCCCCCTGGCCAGTCAGAGCCCCGAATCCTGCTGACCACCATAAGCAGTTCGGAGAAAGCCAGCAGGGGCTGACGAGAGAGGAGAAGCTCTCTTCCTGCCGGGGTTGTTGTGAGGCTGGACCATGAGCCCGGGACGGCTGGCAGGCCTCCTGCCCTGGTGGGGCACTGGCAGGAGACGAGTCTGGGGAAAACGGCCAGGAGATGCCAACAGCTTTTCAGGCCTAGAACCAGTAAGGCCTCTGCTTAAACCAGTCTGACTGGGTTCCTGTCACTCACAAAGGAGAAGACCCTGATTTTAACAGAGACCAACACAGGATCTGTTTACCTACAGTGCCCGAGGACCCTCTGTGGTCAGGAAGCTGAGCCAACCCCATGACTGGTCTCAGCTGACCACGGGAGGAGGGACTCACCGAGTCCAGTACTCGGACAATCCCTGTATGCCTGGAAGCGCCCTTCGATTGGACAATCCAGGCTCAAATGCCCCCAGTGTCCTACGAAGGAGTGGCCGCCTTCCATCTGCTCACATACTTCCAGGGCCAGCAAGCTCACTACCCCTTCAGACTGTATTTCATGCAGCTCTGATTTTTACAAAGCTCTTCCTGATGCCGGGAGCCCAAGTTGAACGGGGCTTGTCCTTATTACAGAGAAAAGGTGGAGGAATTACCCTCCATCATGGCTGCCTGCCGTGCGGGGCCTGCCCTGGCACGGTTTTCTTCCCTGAGAGACTCAGCACCAGCCACCCCAGACCCAGGACACGGCTAGGGACACCCAGGGCTGTGAGGGCGGTGAGGGGCACGGGCTGGATGGGTAGCTCATGTCCAGGGGAACGGGAACCCAGGCTCCTCCTCAGTAGCTCCAAGTGCCCTGAAGGCAGCCGATCTTTCAACTGTCAGCACTACCAGCAGCAGCGAATAGCTCTAGCTCGCCGGAACCCTGGAGCCAGCATGTCTGGCTCTGTGGCCTCGAGCTAGCACCTGACCTCTCTGAGCCCTGGCTCCCTAGAGCCGAGTGTCCCAGGGTCACTGCGAGGATTCAGTGAGCTGACGCACACAAAGTGTTCTGCACAGCGCCTGGGCCCCAGATGTATGTTTAGATGGGCTGCTGTTGTCATTGATATTTTCATGAATCACAAGAAACACATCACACATGACGAGCACGGAGTTGGGGCAAGCAGATTGGGAACCCACCCCCAGCTCTGCTGCTTACTGAGAGAGGCTGGCCCGGCTCTGCCACCTCTGAGCCTGCTTCCCACGCAGGGAGGGAGCAGCTGACCGCCCAGGGACGCAGGAAGGGTGGAATCTCAGAGCACGCCAGACTCACACCAGAGCTCTCCGCCTCCCTCCTGCAGAAAGGAACGACAGCAGGGTGGCGCCTGGCAGACCCCAGGGGCCAGGCCCTAGGTGAAAGCGAGGTCTACCTTTCTGGGCTGGAAGGGACCTCGGGAGCACCCCCGAACAGCTCACAGCCCAAGCAGGAGTCCAAGCACACCATCACACTGAGTGGCCGTTGAGGCCCTAACCCACATGCCCCTCAGACAAGAGGTAATCACTCACTGATGAGGGCACCTGTTTCATCACAGGGCCGCTCTGGAGGTGAGCACCATCTTCCAGAGGTGGGAGAGGTCTGGCCAGGTCCACCTGGACAAAACTGGCCAGGGCTATATTTCCCTGGGCTCTTGCCAGTGAGAGGGGCATAAAACAGGAGACCGACGCAGTGAAGCCTGTATCCCTGAGCACGTGTGTGGAACACAGGAACAGGGGACCCCATCTGTGGGGGTACTGACCCGGGTTCCTGCTGCTGTGGTGGCCCAATGACCACTGCCCCAGGGCCGTGGACCTCCTATGGGTGGTATGGCTTTGCTTTCTGAGCTCTCAGTTTACCTCTGTGGCCCAGTGAGCTGATGGGAGTGTACGGGGCTACCCGTGTAGTGGCTGTTCCCACCTGGAGCTGGCTGCAGTGGTGAGAGTTCCAGCCCGCTCATCCACTGGCTGTGTGACCTCAGACAGGTGACCCTCTTGGGAACCTCAGTCCACCCATCTGCACAGTGGGGTTAGTAAGAGTCCCTACCCCAGAGAGCGGGACTTACAGCACAACAGCTTGTAGAACAGCGCCTGGCACACGCTAAGCACACGGAACTATCAGCCACTGCCACTACCTTCAACTGTTCCGTCCCCCAAACCACCTGCGGGGCCCTCCTACAGCCTGAGCTCCTGGAAGCTCCCATCCCTGTGCTCTGGACACAGCAGCCCCAGCTGCCACCCAGAAGCACCTTCTTGATGGTGGGCCCCCGGCACGGCTCTTGGTTCCACTAGCTCTAATCCTCACCACGCCCTGGGAGGCAGGAACCTTGTGCCCATTTTCCAGATGTAGTTGGCAAGGCTCCAAGAGTGCAAGGAATTGCCATGTCCCTGCAGCTGGTGTGTGGCAGGGCTGGGGCTGCCTCTAGTCCCTGGACCCCCACCCTCCCTCTGGGGCTGTGAACTCCATGAGTGGCCCAGGGCCTATGAAGGGCAGGTGCTTGGAGGGACATCTGGATGTCAGGCAGACTGCTGCCTCCTCCAGGGGCCCCAGGGATGCCCCTCCCTGCCCGGCTGCCTCACATTCTCAGCTCTCATGTTTTGTTTTCCCTCCCCACTCACGGCCTCGCTTGCCACTTTGTGGGCATCGTTCAGATCCTCCATGTACCCTTTTGCGGGGGAGGGGGTGCTGAGGTTCCGTGACAGGAAACTTACTCCTGGAAGGGGGTGGGAACTGACAGCAATTGGGAAGGCCGGGTGGGCCCGGGAGGCAGTCGGGGTGTGGGCCAGGGTGGGAGGCTGGGGAGGGAGGCGGCGGGGGCTGGGCCAGGGCGAAGCCTGGTACACTCTCAGCCCCGGAGCCTCCCTGGTGGGCAGGGGGCATGTTTCACATGGAGTCCACGGGTACTTGCCGCTGGGGGCCAGCCGCCCCACTCTGCCCCCTACCCCGCGTGGAGCCGGACTTGCTGCCGACTGTCCCTCGGCGCCCTAGAGCAGCGCCGTCCCCGAACACGATCTGCGGCGACCGAACTGTGTTACATCTGTGCTGCGAGGCGCGGGAGCCACGTGTGGCCAGTGAGCACCTGCACCGTGGCTAGGGAGCCGGACGCACCGGATTCGGGTTAAGCTTCAGTGAACTTTAATTTCAGTAGCCACCTGTGGCTGGACTGCAATGCTGTAAAAACACAGGCTCCCCCCGCACCCGAGTGCTTCTCTGACCTGAAGGCAATAAGGGCACAGGTTGGCTGGGGTTGCTCAAAGGCCTTAATGAGCGGTTCCAAAATTCACACGGAAGAATACCCACCCAAAAGAGCCGAGACAATTTTTAAAAAGAACAAAAGAGGGGGTTTTGCTCTAATAAGAAAACACGTGAAACCCCAATCTGATGCTCATGGAGGAACGAATGGGCCCTGTAACCGTTAACGGGGAGTTTCGCAAGCATCTTTGTTCTACTGCCTGATCTGTCCCAGGCCCTAAAACACTGCCTAATGTGTGGCAGGCGCTCAGTAAATAGCTGCTGAATGAATGAAAAGGCCCCATTCATGGAAGAATTAGATGGGGCTTCAAGTCCACGAAGAAAGGACAGACTGTTGAATAAACTGTTTGGAAACAACTGGCTAATCTCTACAGAATAATAAAAGTTGGGGGTGCCGGGGTGGCTCAGACGGTGGGGTGTCTGCCTTCGGCTCAGGTCACAATCCCAGGGTTCTGGGATCGAGTCCCGCATTAGGCTCCCTCCTCAGTGGGGAGTCTGCTTCTCCCTCTGCCTGTGCTCCCCCTGCTTGTGCTCTTGTGCTCTCTCTCTCTCACAAATTAATAAGTGAAATCTTAAAAAAAAAAGTTGGAATCCCTCACCTTGTGTGGTTCTCCAAAACAAATTTCAGCTTAAAGTCCTAAAGGGCATGCAAATACACTGAAGAAAATATTTTAAAACTATATTTATGATTTGGGGCAGGGCCCCTTTTAATAATAATAATAATTATTATTATTATTATTATTTTTTTTAAGTAGGCTCCATGCCCAGTGTGGAGCCCAGTGCGGGGCTTGAACTCAAGACCCTGTGAGATCATGACCTGAATTGAGATGAAGTGTTGGATGCTTAACCGACTGAGCCACCCAGGGGCCCCCATGGGCAGAGTCCCTTTTAAAATAAACCATGAAACCCAACAAAATAAAACAAGAAAATGCGAATTTAGCTAATTAAAATTAAAACCTTCCTGTACAGCAGGGTGACTGTGCTTAATAACAGTGGATTGTATACTTGAAAGTTGCCGAGACAGTAGATCTTCAAAGTTCTCATCTCAAGAAAAACACAATTCATAACTATGTGTGGTGAGGGATGGTAACAACTTCTTGTGATCATTTTGCAACATACATAAAAATTGAATCGTTTACCTCGTACATCCGAAACTGACGTTGGATGGCAATCATCTCAATTTTAAAAACACAAAAAATTAAAAAAAACTTTTGTTAGATGAAAGAGCACAAAGTTAAAGACGTATATCTGAGAACCACTGAACTGTACACGTTATAAGGGTGAATTTTACCGTATGCGATTATAACTGAAAAGAAAAAGATTTCAAAGACAAGTGATAGATAGGAAAATAAGGGAAAAAGGAGCAAAGAACATGAACTGGGGATGCCTGGCTGGCTCAGTTGGAGGAGCACGCGAACTCGATTTCAAGGTTGTGGGTTTAAACCCTGTGCTGGGCGTAGCGATAACTAAAAAAAAAAAAAAAAAAAAAGACACATACAGATGCTCCATGGCTCCATCTTAGATGCTGGGAAATGCAAGCTAAAATGATCAAGAGACAACAATCTCTACCCTTTGATGGGGGGGATAACGCTGAGTGTTGCCAAGCATGTGGGAGAAACAGGACCTCAGATGCAAGTGCAGAGAGCGGAAATGGGTAGAGCCCCCTGTAAAGAGTAAGTTTTCCGTGAAAAACATGCCTACCTAAGCCTCCATAATCCTTTCAGCTGGCTTCCCTAGACTCTCTTGGGAGTGTAGGTAAAGAACAGATCCACACTCCCCGTCATCTATGGTTGGTAATTACGAAGAAGTGGAAGCAAGTGGCCGGGTCAACAATATGGAGAGCCACACCAGGGACCACTACACAGCAGTAGTCAGGAGGGAGGTGGCCCATGAACACTGATGGTGGGGGGGGGGGATCTCCAACAGCAAGCCACGCGATGATATCCCAGTAAGATGACGTCCACGACCCCAGGCCCTGGCTAATGTCAGCAAGGCCACAGCGACAGCAGCTAACACTTGGGAGAGGACTTACTCGGTGCCAGGGGCTCCAAGCACTTCACATACCTGCTTCCTTACAACTCACACCCTGCGAGGTGGACACTATTGGGCCCAGCCCCACTGTACAGACGAAAGGCCAGGGTGTGAGCCCGGGCAGTCTGGCCCCGGAGCTGTGCTCTGAACCACGGCTGTCTGCAGTTTCTAAGAGCCCACACATGCACGGAATAAAGATCTGGGAGGAGAGACTCCAAAATGACAAGAGCCAAAGGGAATGTTTATCCGAACTGGAAGGCTTTCATTTTCCACGGGGAATGTGTTCCTGTACCGCGCACATAACTAAAAACAGAGCTAGAGCCAATCTACACGGACCAACGCTGGTTGGTGGAGGGACTGTTTTTTCTGGCCTCTACCTGTCGACACAGCTGGGACCCCCTACATTAAGACATCCCTGGAAGCTGACAGGGACACGGTGGGCTTGGGCACTAAGGGAGCCCCCGAGTCAGTTCAGCTCCCCTAAAAAGAGGGCCCTGGCATGGGTCTAAGACAACCTGGGAGCTGGCGATGCCCAGAAGCAAGTGGCAGCAGACTTCTGGGACAGAGCTCAGGATGGGCTCAGCAGGTTAGGGCCCTTCCTGCTAATGTGCTGCTCTGGCCACAGCTCGTGCAGCGGTGAGGCTGTCCCTATGGGCCGTGAACCATGGGCTGATGGGAGTCTCGGGAGAGAGCACCCGTGCAGATGCAAGGAGCTCGAGACTCATAGCTCTCAGCTGAGTGAGGACCAGTGACCCCTTCGCTACTCGCATGCATGTGTGCTGTTCCCTACCCACCCTCTGGGACAGGCCTCTCTGGGTCCCTGAGATAGTGCAGCACCTGCATTTGTAGCAGGGGTGGCTCAACAGTGCTCCCAAGTCTCCCTCCATCTCGAAGAGGAAGCAGAGAGCAGGGAAGTGCAGCGGGTGTGTGTCCGTCACCACCAGGCAGTCTGGCCCTGTCCCCAGCCTTGGAGGAGTCAGCGCCAGGCTGACATCTCATGACCCCCAATCCCAGAGGCCCCATGGATGGAAATGATGTGAAATATGAGGTTTAATAACCAGAACCCGCCAGCGTCCCTTCCAAGGGAGTGTGCGGCCCTCCTCTCCTTCCGCTAGCTATTTTCAGCTGTGCTAAGAATAGCATGCTTTAAATACCCATCTCCCTCCTTAAATCCCTCCTTAAACCTGCTCTCAGGACTGCCCCCACAGCACCTTTGTAGAACTCCCGGTGGGGAGCGGCCACTCAGTAGACCCAATTCACACATCTCCCAAAGGACCTTGTGGAGACTTCTGTCAGCACCAGGTTACCTGTGTCCTGCTTCCCCCGACGTGTGCCACCGAACCGAGCCTGCACCTGCCCTGGGAGATCTTGCTCAGACTCGGACCCCATCACGCGCTTGCCCAAAGACCTTCATGCCCCTCACCACCCAGAGAATCCAGTCCAAACCCCCGAGCGAGCCTGGTGTTCACGGCTGGGCATGTTCGTTACACAGCGCCGTCAGCCTTGACATTCACATTTCCTGAGACGCTACTGTGTGCTGCTTTAGGGGCTGACAGGGCCCTGAACCCCTGTCCCCATGTTGCTTGGTCACAGAGAAACCCCTCATTCGGTTGCTGCTCAGCCTGGGAGACTCTGCTCTCCCCACAACAGCGCCCTTGGGAGGGGGCCGGGCCCCCCCCCACCAGGCTCTAGTCCCCTCTATGACAGCATCGCTGTGCCAGGTGCTGCTGGAGGCCCCACTAGCCCCGTGTCGCGCCCCCACACATGCTCTTTTAAACCCTCGGTGCAAGCAAAGGCCCTGGGGCGTGAGAGGAAGGCCCGCCCCGCTCTCTCCCGCGGGGCTGGCAGGCACTCACTTGTTGAAGAGATTGAGGCCAATGCGATAATGCCTCTTGCGGATGACGTCGTTGCTGAAGGCAGGTGAGTCCCAGCTGTTGCGGGTCTCCTTGTGGTAGGTCTGCTTGCTGAGCGTCTGCTCCCGCAGGCTGTCCCGGGACGACGACTCGGAGCTGCAGTTGATGGTGTCGTTAGAATTGGATGTGCTATTGATGCTGTCGTTGTCCCCATCCGAGTAGTCGGACTCCGACTTGCTCTGCCTGTTGGCCGAGCCGTTGATGGCCAGGTGGCTGTCCAGGGGCCGGGGGGGCCGGGGCCGCAACTCTGGCTCCTCCCGGGGCAGGCTCTTGGGGGGACCGCCCAGAGGGCCGTGCTTGGGGCTGCCCTGCGGCCCGCCCAGGCTGCGTTCGTAGGCGCTCTGCCTCTTGAGCGAGCCGCGGTCTGAGCGGTCGCTGAGGTCCACGGAGCTGTCGCTGGGCGGCTCGACAGTGAGCAGTGGGAGGTGCTCCACCCGCAGCCGCCGCTCCTGCCTTTCGAGCGACGGTGTGCTCCGGCAGCTTGTGTCCGTGTCCCCCTTGTCGTCCTTGTGAGCCAGCGCCCAGTAGTCCTGCGCGGCACCCCCGGCCCGCAGCCGCAGGTCCGGCTCCGTGCTGGGCGGCCGGTGCCCCGCCTGCGAGAGGGGCAGGGGCGGTGACAGCTCCTCCTCATCGATGTACAGGGTGACGTCGCTGTACGAGGCCGTCATCTCGTCCAGTTTGTGGTGGTCCACGCCGTGCAGGGCAGGCTTGGGCTCGGTGTCCCGGGCCCGCCCCGCGTCGGGGGCCGGCGCCTCCTCGGCGTGCAGGCTGCGGCAGTTGAGCGCGTCGTCGATGGACTCGGCCAGTGACTTCACCTGCCGCGAGAAGGCGTCCTCCAGCTCCGTGATGGCGTCCGCGAAGTCGCTGGACGGGGCGGGAGACTTGAGGGCGGGTGGCTCGCCAAGGTCGCCGCACTCGGATGGCACGAGGGCCCCTAGCTGAGAGCCGTCATCAGTCACCGAGACCTGCTTCCCCTCGAAGTAGGAGCTGTGCACCTTCTCCGGGCCCTCGAAGGAGAACTGCATTCTCATGTTGGACAGCACGATGCGGCGCGACATGCGGTTCTCTGACATGGAGCTGCGCAGGCGCTCGAAGTTCTTGTTCATCTGGTACTGGCGGAAGGCCGTCTGGATGGTGCGGGCCGCATGGCGGGTCACGAGGCGGCCCCCATACTTGCGTTCTAGCATCTCCACCTGGTCGGGGCGTGGGGAAGGACAGGACATCAGTGAGCACAAGCCCGTGTGCTGGCACAGCTCCATGCCCACCCACGGTCGTGCCCGCTGCCCAGCTCCGCAGCGGCACCATCCGGAACAGCCTCGGCACATCCCAAAGTGGGTTATGGCAACTGCGGAGGCTTGCTCGTGAGGCTGTGCAAAACGGGTTCCCGGGTCCAGTGAGATGGAGAACCCCCACGTTGAAGTGAAAGCAAGGATGCTCCCCGCAGGACTTCCCAGAACCTTTAAAAGGTGGCACGTTCCCAAATTTCTTTGGCCACAGAAGCCTTTGGCACCAGCGCATCTCGTGGCCTGTGGTTTAACAAAACTTGGGAGATGCTGGAAGAGGTGCAGGCAGCCCCTCCAGAGAGAAGGAACCCGAGGCACGAGCAGGTTAAGAGACCTGCCAGAGATTTCAGTGAGATCCTGGACGCTGAGCTTTGGCTGCAGGCTTCTGGACTCCGTTCCTCTTTACAACAGCAACCATGTGCTCTTACCAGCTGGGGGGGCGTGGTGTCACTGAGTTTCAGGCAGGCCTGAGAGAATCACCGTAGTGGGGAGCAGGCTTCCAGGCCACATGCCTGGGCTCTAATCCTGGCCCTGCCCCTCGTTAGCTGTGCTACTCTGAGCAAGCCTTGGGGCCGTGCACTTCCTACTTCCTCATCTGTAAAGTGGGGACGGTACTCAGCCCTACCTTGTAGGCCTGCTGAGCACCTGACGGGACAGACACAAGTGCCTAGCACATGCCAAGCTCAGCACAGCCCCCAGCTGGGGCTGGAAGACCCTCAGCTGCATTCCTGGACCATGTTTACAGTTTATGGGGTCCCCAACTCCCTCACTGGACAGACAGGGAAACTGAGGCCCAGAGAAGAGACCCAGCTCACAGCCAGAGGCCTCCAGACTCCAGAGCGAGCACTCATTCTGGCACCCCAGGCCCCAATGGTCCCTCTCCATGATGAGGTACAGGGATGGGGCAGGGCTGCAGGCAGGTGGCACTGCCTGGGACTCCTCCGTGTGACACAGCAGCCTCCTGAAGCCCTGAGGCTCATGCCAGCCCTTGGTGATCAAGGACAACCCCAAGGGCTGCTCCCCGTGCCTCACTCCTGAGTGAAAACATGCCCATAAAGTAGGAGCCTGCCTTGTAGGAATCAAAGAAAATTCAAGATAAGGAACTGGCTTCTCCACTGAGGCAGGGCTCTTGGGGTGTTGGGCAGAGGGGGCGCCTGATGTGGGGCCAGGAGAGGCCTAAGGCCCTCAGGAGGAAGGCACACTTGTGCCAGGGAGGCAAAGCACCACACCCTGCTTGTCTAGATCCCACCTGCCTATGCCGTGCCGGGCATCACACCAAGGCAGGTGGCACAGAGAGATAAGGTCCCATACCTAACTGAAACAAAACCAAACAGATGCTGAGCAAATCCACGCTATGGCCCGAGTCGGGGGAGAAGGTTGCTCAGAGCCGCTGTGGGGTGAGCCAGGAACAGAGGGCTTAGAGCCTCCCACACCCCAGTGCAGGTCCTGGTCCCCTCGCTTCCCAGCTCTGGGAGGCCACCCACGTCAGGGATGCCAGCTCCCCCTGGACACTGAATGCGCCAGCTCTCTGGGGCCCACAGGAGAGGGAGCAGCAGGCTGGGCAGAGTGACTCCCTTCATAGGAGGAGCGGGTAATATGTGTGTGTGTGGGGGAGTGGATCAAAACGACTTTTCTGGGCCCAGAGTCAGCCAGGGTGGGTCTGTTTTTTCTCTTGCCCTGAAGTTACTGAACACCATCCAAAGAGATGACCTCACTTCCACATCTGTAAGCAGACTTTGTTTTTTTGGGGTTTTGAGAGGAGCTCTGAAAGCCGACGGGGCTGATAAAGGGCCCAAGGCTGAGCTCTGGGAAGCCTTCTCTTCTCTGCCCTTCAAGGCTGGTAGCCTGGCCCCCCTCATGTCACCTTTGGGAGCAGAGTCATGACACCAGGGCCACCAACTTAGGCCCAGGGCTCACTCAGGGCTCTTTCTCTCCTGCTGACTTTGGACCTAGAAAACTAAGCAGCGACCCTGTTTGTCTGAGACTGGCTCCCCAGATCTGGGGGAAGGGTGATGGGGGGAGAAGGGGGACTTTGGAAAGGCAGAAATTGGCTCTGTGTTGTCATCAAAGCCCCTCTCAATCCCTCCTTCCTGGTCTTCCCTGAAGGACACACTGACCCAGGCCTGCTTTTCTGCATCCCCCAGACTCACGGTGGTCGTTCTTGGTTCTAGGCCACAACGGACCCGAGGCCCAGTCTGAAAGTTTATTGGGGTGCAGGGGAGGGAATCCAATCTGTATGTGCTCACCTGCCGTACATCGCCCTCACCCGATACTCACGTGACATCCAGTCTGCAGAGGGGCTCTGGGATCCCCCTTCTTGGAGGACAGAGGCTCTGGGAGGTGACGTGATGCGGAGCTGACCCCTAGCCCTCACTCTCCCTCTAAGAGGACCCTTCTCAACAGCAGAGGAAGTATAGGGAACAGAGAGGAACGCCCTTCCACAAAGCAGAACCACCATCTCTTGACTTAGGACTCCTGCTCTCATTGATAGGAAACCACCAGAAGGTGCGGAGGCCCTGAAGCCAGAGGGCTCCCTTCACTAAATGGGACTTTGCATTACCTGACTTTAACTCCTTGTGGAATTGTGCAGCCTATCTTTATCTGGCAGTTCCCATGTAATCTGTCCTACTCCCACTCTTGTTTGATTGCCAGGAAGCTCAACAGCTCAGTGGCCCTCTTGCCTTTCCACCACCTCTTCCCTGCTGCCCTTGTTCTGCCTCAGGGCCTTTGCACCCGGGGTTACTGCTTCCTCAAACACTCAGTTCAGATGCCACCTTGAGGAGGCCTTCCCCACCGCCCTTATCCGATGCTGTCACCTCCCACAGTCGTTCCACTTCTTCCCCCTATTTCATAATCTCTGGAGTTTGTATCACACTCTGGAATTTACTGCTAACTTGCCTGTGGGTCCATCTTCTGGACCAAAGTGTCAGCTCAAGAGCTAGGGCCTCGCCTTGTCCACTGTTGACTCCCCGGCACCCAGCACAACGTCTGGCACACGGGGGGCACTTGCTTCATGTGCGTGGGATCAAAACGAACGGCTGCAGCCACAGTAAGGCCGTATGAAGCAGATGGTTATCCCCACAGGCCTCTGTGAGCTCTTCACTTCCTCACGTCTGTTTCAACAGTTCTGCCGGAGGTCTTTTACTATCAACTGCTTCTGACCCACTTTGGATCTGGGTGTAAGTGATAAATGGAACAGAGGTGGTCTTCCCCCGCTGTGGGCCTGGCCACAGAGCCAAGTGCCACGGGGGTTGGGGGGGGCAGTATCTGCTCCCACAGCCCGACAAGGGGCCATCTGCAGAAGGATGAGAAGAATCAGGGCTGAGACAGGTAGCACTGAGAACAGGGAGAGGAGGGGGCTGGCAGGGGACTCTGTTGGGGTTTGGGGGGAAGGAAGACCCACCCTCCAGGGCAGTATCCGCACCGCTCCTGGAAGTCAGGTGCCACACCAGGCCCAGACCTCTGCTCTGTAAAAGACCAGTAGGAAGACCGGGAAGCAAACAGAGGGTGGCAAGGCGAGGGGTCGATGTGACCAGCTAGGACTTACAAGGAGCCGGCCCAGGAGCTGAGGGAAGCTGGACAGAGAAGCCTGGCCCTGCATATTTGCACGGCTGCTTGCCACAGCCTGAGGTTCTCCTGAAGCCTGAAACTTGCCTTCGGTTTCACCCAAGAATTCTTATTCAAGGAGCTCCTAGGTGCCTACACTCCTGAGGTCCTGGAAATGGGAGCTGGCTCATTCCCTCTGCCCCCCACCCACCACCTCCCCGGGACAGGCCTCTCCCTCAACCCCAAGAGGCTATTTTAGTCCTCCCCGGAGCCCAGCCAAGCTGGCAGGCCATGCGCCCTCCTTGCCCTGCACACAGGTGCCAACCCCACGGTGGGTCTGGGCCAAGGCCCCTGCGGGAGGAAGCGAGCCTTCAGTGAGGCCGTTTCCCACGAGAACACAGAACTGTAAACCAAAGGGATATAATAAGCAACCTCGCCCACTGGCTGTGGATGGGCTTGGTGTCCTTCCCGGAGCGTGTGCTATTTATGGTATAAACTGACCTCCTGCCCTTCTCCTCGGGGACGACTCCTGAGGACTACCTAAGGTTCAGGCCTCTCCTGGGACCTCAGATGCTCAGCGTCTGGCCGCCTAACCTGCGTGCACAGCCATGAGGATGAAGAGTGGGGTGGAGGCCAAGTCCCGACACTCCAATCCCTTCACTACGAGAGCCTCCGCAGGTCAGGCAGAGCAAGAAGGGGGGCCTGGGCCAAGGTGAAGGCCTTGTTCATAGCACAGGTGCACCTAGCCGGACTTCAGTCTGCGGGAGAGCGTGGGGCTCCAGCCTCCGAGAGCTGAGCCTCCTGCTGCCTCAGGCCGCCCCAGCAAGGGCTGGGCACCTGCCCAGCTGCCTGTCCCCGAGCGGTGGGCCCCGCCTACCTGCTTGTCCTGCAGGTCGGAGGAGAGCTCATAGCTCTCAGAGAGAGACCGCGAGCGCTTGATGGCCTCCTCCTCGGCCTGCTTGCGAAGGATGGAGGTGGAGTGCTGCAATTTGGGCCTCCGTGTGCGCTGCTGCTGTCCCGGTGGCCCCGAGTACAGCCCATAGGCTCCCACCGATGTGTGCTCGTAGCGGTCGGGGCTCAGGCTAGAAGCGGGCGCTAGGGGGCCCTGGTGGTAGGCCGACGGGCTGTCCAGCGACGTGCCAGTCTCGCTGCTGGGGGCCTCGCCCTCCACGCTGCAGGGGACAGAGAGACGAGAGAGGCCTGCCGTGAGTAGGAGACCAGACCCCAGGGCCCAACAGGGAGCCAGCAGGCCGGAGGGGGCCACGGACAAGAGGTAGCCCCACAGTGTCCCCCGTGCTGCCAGCTGGCATCTGACACACTTTACTGATTGATTTTGCTTACTGTCCATCTGCTACATGAGAACGTCAGCTTTGCGAGGACGGAGGTTTGACCCACGATGCGCACTAATGAGCCCCAGTGCCTACATCAGGGCCTGGCCCATAGGAGTACATGGTCAGTGAAAATCTGCTAACCAACGAAATGGACGTGGTCACCTTCTCTCCCTCACTCCCACCACCTGGGTTTAAGTAAACAACCAATTTTTGTACTTTTCGTTCTTATTTTAGAAAGACATTCACAAAAGTAACTCTTTCATATATACCTACTTAGGGGTCAGGCACTGGCGGTTTGTTATGGGCTGAACCGTGTGCCCCCAGAATTTATATCTTGAAGTCCTAACCCCCAGTACTTCAGAATGTGTCAGAGATAGGGTCTTCAAAGAGTTAGGTTAATGAGGTCCGTCAGGGTCCTAATCCAACGTGATTGGTGTCCTTCTAAGAAGAGGAAGGTGATAAGGACCCAGACACGCACAGAGGGACAACAACGTGAGGACGCAGTGAGAAGGCACCCATCTGCAGGCCAAGGAGAGAGGTCTCAATGACACCAGCCCTGCTGACCCCTTGATACTGGACTTCGGGCCTCCAGAACAGGGAGAAAATAAATGTCTGTTGTTTAAGCCGCCCGGTCTGTCGTCCTTGTTATGGCAGGCTTGGGAATGAATACAGTGTTGTACACACATTTTTTCCTAAATCTTAAAACCAGTCTGCAAAGATTCACTAACTTCCCTTTTCCAGGTGGGGAAACCGAGCCCACAGAAGTACAGGAACCTGCCTGTGGTCGCACAGGTAGTGAGTGGGTCAGTTGAGATCAAAGCCCAAGTTGGTGGGACTCCAAGACCTGGGGGGGGAGGTGTGCACCCCTCCGCCTCACTGAACCTCACCCCCAGGACGCAGACACATCCCTCTCAACACTCCAGGTGCCAGACTGGGGGGCTGACAGGGACTGGCTGGCTTATGCATCCCAAACTCGGGAACTCAGAAAACGGACATTGGTTCCTGCTGTAGACTGCTTTTTGTATAGCACAAAGAGGCAAGTTTATTTCTAACACGGCTTCTAGTAGCCTCTCCGGTCAAGCCTTGCCATTTCCCTGTCCCTGCAGGATATCACTCAACCTTTAAAGACCCTCTGATCCCTGCGGCCAGGGCGGGGGACTCTCTGGAGGGGGCCCAGCAGAGAGAAGGGAACGCAGCACCCCTTCCCAGGCTGCAGTCCTTCCTCAATGGTCCTGTCTTCAGACCAATGGAAACACCCTGCTTGCGACAGCCTTGGGAACAACTGGTCTGCCCCCTGCCCCGCTCTGCTTCCAGTCACATCACAAGGTCTGGCAGGGCCTCCCTGTGAGTGTAGAATGTGACTGTTCATGGGCTCCTGGGGGAGACAGTCTCAGAGTGGGGGCAGAGGGAAGCAGCCTGCCCTGTGGTTCCAATTCTGCCCCGAGCCAGGGATGGGCTGCAAATCCCTGCACTTGCCTTCCAACTAGTAGTTCAAGAATAGTACAGGACTTCCGCTCCACCAACTGGCTCTGGCCTCTGAGGACATGCAATGGGTGTCCTGCGACAAAGGACAACCCATCCTGCTCCCCAGAAGCTAAAGTGTGACAAAGGTCTTTCCTTGGGGAAGAGCTCTGCATGCTTTGCCTTGATATGGCTGCGACTCACGGTGGGTCACCCCTCATTTCAAGGCCTGTCTCCCTGTCCATTATTCATGTGGGATGGACTCAATGCTTTTAAGGTGTCAGAGGAACAGCCACCCTTCACGACTCTCCTGACATCAGTTACCCAAGAGCGGTTTCCTTTGGGCCCCGTATATATGCGTCAGGTAGGGGAGGAGGATGGGGACCAGCAGAGCTAAAAATTCTCCCATTCTTTTGATAAAGCTTTGAAGAATACTTCACAATAAATACTTGGTGGCTTGATCAGTAGTTGTATGGAAGAGAGAGGGAATCCCTCTATCAGACCTGCAGGTGTTCGATAAGCAAGCCCACCCACGGACAGGCAACCCAAGGCCCCCGCCTGCGCTCTGGCCCCAAGCGCCTCCCTGCCTCAACTTTTCTGTGCAGCCTGGGAGCATCTCATAAGGAAGCAGTTCCACACACACACCCCCCATACTGGAAACGCTTCAGTCAAGGGCAGAGTCTGTTTTTCCAAGCAAGAGGCTGACAGGAAACAAAATCTCATCCTTGAAGACAAGCAGCCGGGGCTCTGCTCGGAAGGTTTTAAAATAGTCTCTCACAACCCTGAGTTTACAGAAACACAGGGAGACCAAAGGGCAGTCTCCGTGCAGGTCCCCACAGCAGGAAGCTCTTCTGTCGCGCCTCATGGTGGCTCTGTCAGGGGGCGGTGGGCCGGGACGTTCACCATGCTGCCCCGACGTGCCCGGGATAAAGGAGCAGTGTCCACCTCTCATGGCTGTGGGGGATTCAACCCTCTACCTAGGACTTGCTCACTGGGCCTCAAAGTAACAGTGAATAGGCAAAGGAACACTCTTCCTGACAGCAGTGGGGGTGGGGCAGGGGTCAGTTGGTGAATTTGAGAGGTTATCATCATTCCCTGGTGGCTGTGGTTTGGAGCAGAAGGGACTGAGGAAAGAGCGGCAGGTGACAAGCTACTGCACTCAAGGGCTCCATGTTGCTTGGTAGTGGGCAAGGGCCTGGCTGCCTCAATGGCTGGGGTCACAAGCAGGATGTCAACGTGGGTTGTGACATGACAGGGACGTAGGTGGCTGGTGGGAGACAAGCACTCTCTGGGGCTGTGCCAGTCCAGGATTCTGGCTCTGGGCATTACCCGGCTCCCAACTGTCTTAAACCAGCAGGTTCTAGGACATGCTAGGGAGAGAGGGCCAAGCCTCCCCTCACAGCCAAGGGAAGGGGTCTGATGGTCACCTGCAGGCTTTCTCTTCGCCATAACGGCACCTCCAGTCTCCTCTCCTCTATCAGCCCTACCTTCCAAACACACCCGGGCTCTGCCCACTTCCCAGCAGGTGGTCCAGGCCACCATCACTGCTCCCTGGATTATCACCACAGCCTCCTCAATGGTCACCCCACCTCTCTTCCCCACGGCCGCTACAGTGACTCTGACAAAACATAAGATCGAGTGCCTCCCCTGGTCCCATCATACTTAGAAGACGCTGTCCTTGCAATGTCCTTGAATGCTTGACCTTGGCTGCTCTCATCTTGGCTCCTTCCCCCCCTTGCTCATTCTGACTTCCTGACTCACTGGCTTCCTTCCTCTCTGCTCAAAGGGGTCAGGCATGCTTCTGCCTCTGGGCCTTTGCACTGGCTGTTCTCTCTGTCTGGAACACTCTTCCCCAGATCTCTGCCATCACCAGATTCAAATCACAGCTCCTTCCCCTTCAAGAGTCCTGGTCTCTCTCTTTTTTTTTTTTTTTAAATCTTCGATGATGATTATCACTTCAAAGCACATAATATATTTACCACGTTTTTTGGTTTGTTGTCTGTCTCCCATGTCAGAATATACATTCTACCAGGGTGGAGGTCATTTGTCTGTTTTGCTTACTGGTGTTTTTCCCAAGTGCCAACATATGTGCCTGGCTAACAGTGCTCAGTGAATACTTGCCAAAAGAGTGAAGGCATTTCCCCCTGCGTGCTGTTGGCTGCCTCCTGGAGCGGCTTCTTACAGCATCCCTGCCAGACCTCCTATGTGTTTCTCCATCATCACGCAGTGACCCAAGCCAGGATCCCGGGTGTCATCTCTTCAGTCCCTCCCCCACCGCCAGCTCCGGCCCCTGCCCCTGCCCCACTCACTCGATCACCAAGTCCTGCTGAATCTACGTGAACGGTATCCCCTTGACTGGTGCAGTGTGGCAGGCCTTCTGCCCCACCAAAATCACAACCAACCTCAGACCACCCTCACCAGAATCGACACGGCCAGACCATCCTCCTGCAGCCAGATGACGCCACAATGGACACTGCGCTCCAGTACAGGACGGACAAAAGTGAGAACTGCGTGAATCTGCATGAATGCTTGTATGTAGCTTAAGAACCCACCTCAAGCCAGAAAATAATCAGAAACTACACACTGGCAGGCATAAAGAGTCTTTTCTTCATCTGAGCCAGCTAGCTGGTTCACGTTGACAAGTATGGTCAGCAACAGGCATTTCAGAAGTCTAAGTTGGTATAACTTTTTCAGAGTACTACTAGAAACAATTATTAAATCCACTCGATATGGCAGAGGCTCTGGCAGAACCCGTAAAGAAGCTTTACAAACAGCAACACCCTGAGGTCCCCTGTTCTGCTTAGTACTCAGCTCTGCCCCCAGTGCCCTCCTGGGGGAGTGTGAACAGAAGAGTCATCTTCTCCCTCCCCACAGCAGATCAGACACCCCATAGATCTTTGCTTTTATGATGTCCACACCTGACACAGCAGGGAGTTGGGGGTCAGGGAACCACCGGACCCGGCCCAGCCCATTCCCCCCTGCCCCCCCCCCCCCCGCTACCAGCAGCCCACCGTGCACACTGCTTCTTCACCACGGTGATTTCCCGACTGGAGCTCAATGTCTCATCACCGAGGTCAGCTCCCTTGGGGAAGCTTCTTCCACAACCTGGGTCCATCAGCCAGGCCTGAACACTGTAGTGGGTCCTAAACTACACAACGGCATTCATGGTCTCTCTCAGACGCCTGGGCCACATGCAAATCAGGGAGTGGGGCAGGCACCTGTTCCAAGGGCCCGACAGTCTTTGACAGTTTAGAGTTTCTGGAACATTCTATGACAGTTAGAAGGCTGCTGCCCAGCACTCTCAGAAGATGCTCCTGGTCTAGTAATCCTTCTTCCAGATATTCACGCTAAGGAGACGAGTGAATCTGCGAAGAGGTAAATACAAGGAATTTCACTGCACTGTTGGTTCTAATTATAAACATTTGGAAATAATCTAAATGCCCGTCAACAAGGGATTGATTTAAATTACTTATATATCCATATAATGGAAACAATGTCAAGCCCCAGGGGAAGATCGGTTTGACGGCTGTTCTTAGAAAAAAGACAAGATTTTTTTGGCTGACCATAAGTTTAACGTGAGCCGATGTTGTGAAACAGCTGGGAAGCCAGTCACTGACATGAGTTTACAAAGCCAGAAGCAAAAACAGCCCTGTGGCCCGCAACAGGTGTCCGGTCACGGCAGAGGACCGTGTCTGGGTGCTGCACGGACCAGCCATCTAGAGCCCCAGAGGGCAGATCACAAACCTGGGGCACTTGCTCGCCCCGCTTTCGTCTGGCAGACATTGCTAATTGATCACAGACTCCCTCCTGCACATCGTCCAACCCAGCGCTCCACGTGACTGACCCCAGCTGGCGCATGGCACAAACTCTACTTGCCAACCCCAAATTACAGGATGCCAGGAATAAACGTCTGGAAACCACCTCTCACCAAAAGCTTGGACTGCCTGGCAGGGGGAAAAGCAGCCAGAGGGGAGAGAGGATGTCTATCATCAAGCCTCTGACAGGCTGACAAGAGGAGGAGGGAGATTTCTGTGGACAGAACCATGACCAAGGTCACCCAACCTGACAAAGAATGCTCTCACGTGGTTAGGGCTGCTTGGGAGGTGGTGAGCTCCCTGTCGCTGGAGGTTTGCAAGCTGTAGCAGGTCAGACACCTGTCAGAAATAGAGCAAAAGTAGTCCTGTACTGCTAGAAGCCGCTACGGACCACCTGAACGTGTCCTCCCACCCTGTGGCCCCCATGGCCCTTCACTTGGAGCAGTCTGTCTCTGAGAGGCCACACTCTGGTCCCAGCTCAAATCCTACTTCCTGCACAGGGCCACCTCCCCGCCCAGTGAGGCCCCCTTTCCCATACTCTGTCATAGTGTAGATTACCTGGAGAAAGAGGCAGTGTGGGGGTCTATCCCTCTCCCCCCCACCAAGAGTCCTGCTCCATGAGGGCTTGGTCCCTTAAAGCCCTGGCCTCCCGCAAAGATAGGACCCGAGACTGGCTCCTTCCTGAGAGAAAGGGCCACACGTGCACAGTGGGGCTCTAGAGGTGGGCCCGGCCCAGCACAGCTGTCCCGGTGACAGGTGGAACTACGCACGGATGTCCCCAGCCCTCCCCTGCTGGCCTGGGGACTTGGAGCCCTGACAGTCTCTGGAAAGTGACCCCAACCTCTTCCTCCCCTTCTCCAGTTTTCCCAGCATGCTCTCCTCTGCTGGAGGCTGGTGTGTGTGATTCTTAAGTGGGGAAAGGCTGGATCGCTACAGAACAGCGTCCAGAGTTTCTGACTGCCCTAGGACAATGAAAAGCACACAAGAACTAAGAACACATTTAGAAAAGTTCCCCTCTTCCCAGGCAGCATCCCTGTGCCATTCCACCAAGTGAAGGAGCTGGACAGGCTCCCTGCTGCAGCCTTGGAATCAGATGTCTGGGTTCTGCTGCTTACCAACTGTGTACCATGGGCAGGACTACTTCCATGCCTCAGTTCCCTTTCCCGTAAAATGGGGGCAGAGTCCCAACTTCACATGACTGCTATGAGGCTTAACAGTGAACACAGATGAAGTCCTTAAAAGACTGCCTGACTCATAAAAGGCACTTTGTAATTGCCGTCTCTGATTATTCTTTGACTGACGGGGCCCAACCTACACGTCCCGGCAGCTAGAGGTGGGGGGCAGACAGGCCCAGTGTGCGAGCCAGTGTCACCCGCCTCTGCCTGCAGCGAGCGGGGCCTGTCTCGGTGCAGACAGCCGCCTCCGGCCATGGGCTGGTGACGAGGCCCCAGGGAGGGCGGGAGAGTCCCAGAAAGGGACCCAGGCCCCATGGCCCAGACGCCACGTCCTGACTCTAGCTGGGGAGTGAGTCAGGGCTGGGGGGCCCTTGGCCACTCGGGCCACGGATGTCTCTAATTATGGCCTGTGAAGTCATGAATGACTTTTCTCAAGAAAAATGTTAGTCAGAGGAGGCTCTGGGCAGAGAGGCAAGGGGGCACGGGGGAAGCAGGGACCCTCTTGTTCAGGGGCTGGTATAACAGCTAATGTCTATATAGTGAGCGGTCTTCTAAGCGTTCTGTAACTCACTTTGTTCTCTAAACCGCCCCGCAGGCACGGCCAGGAGGTGAAGCTCAAGCCCAAGGTCATACGGCTAGAACCCAGGCAGCGGCTAGAACCCAGGCAGCGTGATTTGAGTCTGCACATTTACTCACTGTGCCTGTGGGGCTTCTTAGTCACTCACACACGTGCACCCACACACACCAGGTGGGTCGGCAGCAGTGACTCTCCCCTGTAAATCTGGGCACAGGTGCTGTGCTGAGTGTTCAGACAGAGCCTGTAACCCAGCTACCATCCCTGGGAGCGAGGAGGGGGCTGTGCCTTCTGGGCTTGGGGCTCAGTGGAGTTGAGTCACTGGGCCAAGGTTAGCCATGCAGGAGAGCAGGGCTGGGATTTGACCCCAAGTGAGTGTCTCGGCCACCCCGCTGCCCACAGGAAAAGCATGCAGTGGACATGCTGGGGGTCTACGGCTGGGGTCCAGAGCCTGGGGTTTCTTGGGGTTGTGCACGGTCAGGAGAGAAATAAGCCTGGGCTGCATGTGGCCAGCTACGGTCGTATCACATGGCCAAGCTGCCCTCTTCAGAGCGGGTTGGGGCCCCCGCTGGAGGAAGCACGCCTCTGAAAGCCTGCCTGTGGTTAAATGCCCATCCCAGGAGCCTTGGTCCGCACCGACTGCTGGCAGTCTGCACGGGCCAGAGCCAAACAGCCTCCTGAAATACGGATGCCCCTCATGCCTCTAGGCCTTGTGGCCTCCCCCACGCTCTGCTCTCAGGGTTTCTGATTTCTAGAAAGGGAGTCTAGGCCAGGGAAAGGACAATTCATTCCCAGCCCTCACATGCTCTGTTGTGGGGCTTATACAGCTCTTTGCCGCCCAGGCCATATTAACTGAGGTTTATCACTCAGGCCAGGGAAGGGGACGGTTTTGCTCTGTTCCAGGTCCTCGGGGAGGGATGTGGACAGACTAGGGCAGGGTCTGGGGAGGAGGTGAGGGTGGGAAGGAAAAGGAGGCCATGTCCTCTGAGCAAGAGCAGGGAGGGCTCAGCTGGAGAAAAGCAGCCTTAGGGCCAGCCACAACCCCTAGGTCTCTGCAGGGCCATCCTGGGGCAATGGGAGCAGGCAGGTCCGTGCACCAGAGGCGGGGCGAATGCAGCCTGGGAGCTTCAGGGAAGTAGACGTTTTTAGCAGTTCAGCTAGTGGGGAAGGGGCTGCCTCAGGGGGTAGTGTAGGTATTCCAGCAGGGTCTAGAAAACGAGTCTTCAGGGACTGCTGTGGCTCGGGGTAGGTCACCGCACAACTACATTCACGCACTGTGCCACATGGGAGCCCTCGCACAAACCATGCCCACATATTTAATCCCTGCAATGATTGCATCGAGGAGACTCAGTAAGGATTCGTGGCTTGCCCAAGATTGCAGAGCTCGGAGCAGAGCCAGGACTCAGAGGTGCGACATTCTCTTAGTCCTTCCCACTCTGTGAAAAGTCCCCGGGCCAGGAGGCAGCCCCCAAGGGCTGGCCTGGCCACAAGGAGTAGGGTACAAGGACACGGGTGCATTTCAAGGGAAGAGTGAGTGTGCCAAGGGACACACAGCTGGTATGCCCAGCAAGAAGGGGACAGAGAAGACTTCCCCAGGGAAGTGAGGGAGGCTATCCACACCCTCTTCTCTCATTGGGGTGGGGAGAGGAGGTGGTGGAAATGCAGCAGTCCCACAGAAGCCTACAGCCTACAGCCTTACAGCCTGGACCACAGCTGAGAAGTGGTTCTGGGGAGGACAGATGCCTGGTTGGTGACCGAGGTGACTTAGGAACACCCAGGAACGCCCCAAGGCTCTGTCCCTCCTGGGAGGGGTTGCTGGGCGTCTCCCCTGGGGGGCAGGGTCAGGACAAACGGGACCCAGAAGGAAGTGTCCTCAGGAGAGAGTGGTGAGCAGGAAGGGATGTGCTCCTAGCCTGTAGGGCCAGTGGCAGTTCTAGGAGAGGCCATGAGAACGAGTCCACAGGAGACACTCACGCAGGCACAGAGGTTGATCCCTGTGCTCAAAGCCTCCAGACAGTGTCCAAGCCGGGGATGGAGGGGACACGGGTGTGAGTCCACATGAGCCACACACGCCCAACGAGCTCCCAACGGAGCTCCACATCTAAAGCAAGGGGGGTGACGAGCTTTCTGGATAATCCAAGAGGTACCCAGGGCAGGGGGTGGGGAGGGGAGTCAGGTGGGTTCCTGCTTTCACTAGTTACCAAATTTGCTTTAATGAGGATATGCAGTAATCACAAAAGCACCCAAAAAACCCCAACGTCTAACTGCCCAGCACCACTCCTTGGATGACGAGGAATCCTCTCAGAGCGCCTGTGCTCCCCCAACCCCAGCCAGCTCCTCTGGCAGCCTCCCCGACCACGGCTGAGAGCAACTCTATCCTTCCAGTGGCTCGGGCCAACAGTCTGAGAGTAACGCCTGGCAAGCGTCTTTTCTTGATACCCCACTTCCCATCTGTCAGCAAATCTGCTGGCTCCACCTTCACAGCTCACAGCAGAGGCAACGTCTGACCCACTGGCCTGCCCCCTGCCACCAGCCCGCTTTGCACCGCCTGCACCTCTTCCCTGTGTTGCTGCCACAGCCTCTCTACTACACCCTTCCACCCTTCTCCAGACAGCAGCTGGGATCCTATTAAAACACAACTCTGACCACATCCCTCCTCTGCTCCCATCTCATTGGGATCTAGAGCTCAAATCCTCAGAGTGACCCAGAAGACCATGAGACCTGAATGTTCTTCCTGCTACCCCCTCCCTCCATGCCTCTTGGCCACCCCACCCCAGCCCCACTGTCACTCTATACTCCTGGCACACTCCTACCTCAGGACATTTGCACATGCCTTTCCCTCTGCCTGATGTCTCTTCTCTCAGATGCCTACCTGGTTCACTCCCTCACCTCCTTCGGCTCACCTCATTTAAAAGCCATCCTCCTCCCCTGGCCCTCCCTTATCCTTCCCTGAATCATTTCTCTCTAGAGCACTTAACGGTGCCACCATACCACTATACGTGGGGCTGTGACTGTCTGGATGTCAGGCCCTGAGCACTGGGGCTTCCCCACTAGGATGGGGAACTAGATTCTGTTAAAACAGAACTCTGGCACTTCATTCAGTGAACATGTCCCGAATGCCAACCAGGTGACAGACCCCTGCCAGGCACTGTGAGTGTGGCAGTGGACAGACAGACAGAGCCCTGTCCTCATGGGCACACTGGGGGATGCAACTAATAACGACGGGCGTGTTAGGAACGGTAACGGAGGAAGCGTCTGGCGCTGCAGGATGGCGAATGGGGCCCGTGCCCTGGTGCCGGAGGTGGGGAGGCTTCCGAGGAGGGCTGCACCATCCACCAGGACCCGAGGAGGAGCACCGTGTGGCAGTGAGGGGCGAAGGCTGAGCGGGCAGAGGTGGGTGTCCGCGGCATCCACAGCGGATGGAGAAGGTCAGTGTGGCATGCTTGGAGGGGCAGGCAGGACCGGCACCTGCAGGCCGGGTGAGCAGGGAAGGATGCAGGGAGGAGGTGGCAGTGCCTGGGGGCCAGCACTGTCACAGCTAGGTGGTGACAGTGAGAAGAGATCTATGTGGGGGATGAGGAAAAGCCAGAGACACCTGTGGGAGGAATGAGAGGAAGGACAAGAGTCCTCAGGGTCCTGATGCCGAGCTGATGAGGCCAGAAACACCGAGCAGTTGAGACAGCAGAGAGCAGGGACAGAGTGACGCAAGGCTGGCACAGAGTGGGGTCAGAAGTCGGGCTGTGGCGGGGCGAGGAAAGCTGGCACAGAAGAAGCCTTCGAGGGTGGTGACTGAGAAGACAGTGGGGTTGGGGTGGCAGCTGAAGGGGGCTGGGGGCTGCAAGGAAGACTGGTTTTAAAGCTGGGACAGACCCGGGCACATCTGAATGGTGACAGAAGAGGGGGGCCCAGGGAGGAGCTACCAGAAGGAGAGGGCACTGGACACGGGCTGGGGTCACTGAAATTTAAGCTGGCAGCCGAGGATGAGGCCAGCTGGGGCCCCTCCTCTGGGGGTCTCACTGTTCCCTGAGGGACAAGGACGGGGTCAGTGGGCTGCTGAGGAGGCCTGACCCAGCAGCAAGCCAGGACTTAGGCAGGGACAATTTCAGGAGCCCGAGGTCTCAACCGCGAGAAAATGGGAGGTTCCCTCCAGCCCTGTGCCCCGTTGCAGGGAGTGGGCCCACAGCCCCTACCACTGACCCCTAGTCTCCATCCCTACATCTCTTGGCTCCTGTGACCCCTTAGACCTCTCAGGTGGCCCCTGAGCCCAGAACAGCTGTTCCCAGAGCAACCCTACCATGGGTGCCCAGCTGCCTCTCTGCTGACTGCCCTCTGAGCTCCAGGCCAAACCCCCTCCTGCTAACTTCTCCCCCTGAGGCCTGCCCTGCCGAGGCCAAGGCAAGGTCTGGCCCAGGTGCACCTCCCGGCCACGGTATTATCTCTAATTACCTGGCGCTGAGACCTCCAGAAGTGGCTTTTATATATGTATAAACATATAGGACTCTGAACAATGAACTTCTCAAAGTGGGAGGCTATTTTTAGAGCTATGCTTACGGTACCAACATCCAGCATTCCCCCAGCTTGCCCGCGGCTCCTGGCGGGGCGGGCAGGCGGCACAGGGAAAGGCAGGCCGCAGTCAGGAGTGGTGGGGCCTTCTCGGACCGTTCGAGCACAGCAGGAAGGGGGCCGTGTTGCACGATGCCCAAGCTGGCAAGGCATGGTGGCGGCAGCCGACTCTTGCTCCCTGCCCTCTGATCGCGAGCACCCTGCACGGCGCTGCAAGGCACTTTCCATCCTGATGCCATAGTGACGTGAGTGACGGTGGGGATCTCCAACCCCAGCTTCCCTGAGCCTCAATTTCCCACCTGCCTGGCCTGGGTAGGGGGGTAGGCAGGCCGCCGCTTTGAGGCCACATCGTGGAGTCAGGTGAACGGTGCCCTGGCAAGGAGCCGGGCAGACAGCTAGCGCCCTGCCTAATTAGAGGGAATTATCCAGGAGGGCTTCAGCAGCGCTCATCCTCAGATGGGGCTTGTTCTCATCAGCGCGCAGCCAGAGGCAAGAAGGAAAGTCGGCTGTCCCGAGAAGCCAGTGCATGCGGCCAGGCCCTCGCCCTGTCCTGTCAACATGTTTTCCAAGGTCATCTTTCCGGCTCCGGGGAGGTGGTGGCTCCAGTCTCCCCAGCCCAGGCCTCATTCCCGAACATAAAGAACATCTGTCTGCCTGCCTGCGGGACACAGGCCGGACTGTCCCACTGCGCAGCTTGTGAGTCACTCCCGTTAAAACAGCCCGGAGGAGAGCGGGCTTTGGAGATTAGACTTCAGGATCCTGGAGACAGGGAGGGCTCGGACGGCAGCCCCACGAACCTGCGAGCAGATCACCCTTGAATGTCCCTGACTCTGGGGGCTCCCATTAGGATGAGGGTCTTGGCTGTGCAGAAACATGGTGCTCGGTGCAGGGCTAGGGGAGGCCCTTCGTGGTGCGCGGGGCGTCCCCTGGAGCTCGGAATGCGGCAAACGTGGGGGAAAGGGGTCTCCCTGGTAGGAAGGAAGGAAAAGCTACACGTGCCACCTCCACTGCCTCTGTCATGTCGAACTCTTGGTTCTCTTCACCGCACATCTTACAGACCACTTTTCCCCTTTGTTCTGATCTGTAAGTCTGTCTCTCGCCAGGAGAAAGTGGGACTGGGAAGGGCAGAGGTGGGGCTGCCTGTGCTGCTTCTCTTTCTTATCGGGCCTCCCCAGGGCCTCGAACAGGGCTTGGTGCCAGCAGGTGCTCAGTCAATATGTGTTGGGTGAATGAATGAATGAATGAATGAACAAAGGAACGAACGAGTCATGCTGCCAGTGACTAAGGAGCCCACACACACCTGGGAAGCGGCATCTCTCACTTGTTCGTGCATTCAAATACAGAGAGCTCTGTGCCAGGAGCAACGCCCTGCGACCTTCTTCCCTGGATCAGGAGCCATAGGACCGAACCCCTCTTGATTTCCTCTCAGACCCCCTGCGCGGTGCCCCCTTAGCCCACTGTCCCCTGTCATGTCACCTGGGCCCCTGGTTCACTCCCCTCCAGTGGCGGGGCTCACTCTTCCCTCATCTGTAAGACTGGAGGGGAGAGAAGCTTAGCTCGGACATTGACACATGGCACAGCCATGACAGGGACCTGTGTCCACACTCACTCCCTTGCCTGGCAGCTGGGCCTTGGAAAACTCAATGGCTGAAGAAACTGGCAAGTTTCTCCAAGATACAGATACGTCACCTACACCCAGAGCACTGCTCTCCAGACCTTGAGTCACAAAGGAACAGGGGCCTCAGGCAGTCTCACCCCTTGGCACCCCTGGCTCAGCTCCCCTGGGCCCACCTCCCATAACCCTGGGAGGCCTGTGGGGCCAGGCCGGCGCTGGTGGGGCCTCAGACAGGAAGCAGGAGCAGAGTCTCACGCCACAGGTTGGCAAACGTGTGCTCTTACTTCGGCTGAAAGCCAGCTGGCAGAGGGGAGCCATGAAGCTCTGCGTGAGGGCAGGGGCCTGGGGCCGACATGAACACCCTGCCATCAAGCCCAGCCAGGGCCTCTGCTTGGCGAGGGGCCACTCACAGTGGCATCACCATTAGTCCCACAGAGGTCCTCAAGCTGCCTGGGATCTCACCCTATGTCTGGGGACTGGAGCACCAAACCAGGGATAAGGCCCAAACCAAGAGGAAAATCAGGCCTCGAACACTAGGCCTGCAGTCAAACCCAAAGACGGGCAGCCTTTCCACAGACAGGCTGTGAAAAAGCCCTTTATTCTCCCCAGTGCTATCTGGGCCAGGACAAAGGCAGGGGTGAGGCCCACCCATCCGGGACCCTGGGCCTTGTCCCAGGGACAGCTGGGTGGGAGGCCCGGTGCCCACACCGCCACTCTTCATTCAGACACTGTAGACTTCACAGAGCTCTCTGGAAGACATGCGCCTCCATGCAAGGGGCTCACAAGGTCTCCATACAGAGCTCCAGATCAGCAGCCCCAGGCCCAGAGAGTATTTAAAAAAACAACCCCCAAACTGCAATAAATCACCAACCTTTAATATCTAAAGGTTTTTTATAATCAAAGTCCAGACTTCTGACTTTTCTGGGGGAGAGAAACAGTTGAGGATCTGGTCATACTGGGCCTATAGTCCTGCTTGATGAGAGACAGAGCTGGGGATAGCCACACCCAGACTGCACATGCTCTCCCCCTGCCCCAGTCCTCACCACTCCCTAGTGCCCGCCACACTCGCCTGCTCCTCCCCCACACTCACCCTCCTGACTATTGAAGGCATCTGCACTTGCTTCCAAGGCTCACAGAGGACCCCTCTCAAAGAGCAGCAGTCTGACCTGCAGCTCCGGGCTCAGTCATTCCCAAGGAACCTGATTTAGAACACCAAGTCCCGAGGGGCCGGATCCAAGCCTTCCCACAGCTTTGCATAACTAGCAAGAACGCCAAGGCCTTCCGCTCTGCGGCGTCCTCCGTTTAACAAGACTCTACCAAAGTAACACCACCACACTGGGCACGATCCAGAAGCACACGGTCATCATAGCCACCAAGCCCTGATTTCCCAGATGTCCTCGTTCCTTACTTCCATACGGTCAAGTTTATTCTCCAACTGGACTCGTAGGTGGTCTCCTGGGGTTGGCAGCCCCCTCTGCCCGTCTCTGTATCTGGAACGATGTCCCTGTGGCTCCAGATGCGCCCACAGAGCGTGGGAAAGCTCGGGCAGGAGATTGGACCAGGACGGGACCTGGTCCCCACTTCCGGGCCGAGTGACCTGGGGCAAGTTACCTCACCTCTCTGGGCTTCCGGCTGTCTCCTCTTTGTAGTGGGTATCATTGTCCTGCCCCATTTGCACAACAGAAATGTGGGAATCGGTGGGGGGTGGGAGGGAGATAGCCTTCGCCAACTGCAGACCCCCTTGTAGACGCATGGGGCGTCTCTGCTGTGGACCACACACCGCTGATCAGAGAAGGGCTCACTGGAGAGACTCTGCTGGATTGCCAAGGCCAAAAAGAGGGGCTCGGGGTGAGTGTTCTCCAGCCCATCACCAAACTCGGTACTGTCTGCTTGGGAAACCAGAAACGTCTCCTGTGGATCTGTATGGAGCTTTATACTTTCGGAAGCCCCTTCCCTTTCGTCCTACCCACTACTTACCTGGCCTCAAGCAACAAAGTTTACAAAACAGCTTCCCTGACCATGATCTCATCTGTGTACGGCATCACTCTCTTCCCTTTCTGAGGTTTTTTTTTTTTTGGCCACTTCCTACAGCCCACTCTCTGCCAGACCATCACCCCCAGCTAAGCCAGGGCGGTGCTTGTTGGTTTTGACTGCATAAGGACGACGGAGCTTCCAACTCCGGGGCTCACTCAGAAAGATTTTTCAGAATACACACACACAAAAATCTTCCTGGCTGAGCCAAATTAAATACAGAGGCCTCTAGTTATTTCCATACGTGCAAAATGGACTCAAATAAAGCAGCTCTCTGTGGCAGGCTCCAGCAGACAGGGCTGGGCTGGGCCCCAGGGACGCTTTGGGAGTGCCGGGCGGGAGGCACAGGCTGGGGAGGCTGGCTCCGGGACAGAGTGTGGGCAGAGGATGAAGATGCCCGTTGCGCTGGCCTCGCTGCCTCTGGCCCACCCTGCCGGCCAGGGCCAGGCGTGCGGGCCTCTCGGAGCCTGGGACAACCTTGGGCCCAGCTCTCCAGTCTCACCCCAGACCTGCACCAACACTAAGGTGTCCGCAAGGCGGGGGGGGACTGCACTCACCCACCCTCAACTGCCAGAAAGCACTTTCTAAAATGCAAATCGTTCACATCTTTCATGGCATTAAATCTTTGTCATGGTCCAAACCTCTGAGCGAGGCGCCGACATTCCCCTCCCACAGGCTCCCTGCCCACCCCCCAGCCTGCAGTCCATCCCGCTGACCCCTCCACCCCCCATGCCGCAGCCGTATGGGGCTGTGACTTCTAACCCATGGCAATGTGCACTGCTCCCCTCCCCAAGACACTTGGTACCCACGGCAGAGGGAGCGGGGCCCACGAGAGCCCACAGGACTTCACTGCCCAACTGTGAGCTCACCCCAGGAGGGGGCACGTTTTAGCGTCTCTGCCCCCAGGGGTTCAAAACCACGTATGAGGTGATTGAATGAAATACTGGATGAACTGATGATGTGCAAAGAACACCATCACTACGACAACAGACGCTTTGAGCGCTTCGCACCGAAAGAACTCCTAGCGCCCTATAACGACTTTTTAAAACAGATCTTAATTTTTGAAAGCAGTTGTAGGTTCCCAGAAAAACTGAGCAGAAAGTAGAGATTTCGCATATTCTCTGTGCCCCCCCACATAACCTCTCCCATTCTCAACACCCCCCACCCCCTACCACAGTGCACTTGTTAATCTACGGACCTCTGCTGACACAACAGATCACCCCGAGTCCAGAGTTTACATTGGGGCTCCCTCTGGGTGTTGCAGACAACCACCATTTGAGGCAGATGCAGAATCCTCTCCCCATTCTGTGGATGGAGAAACTGAGGTACGGAGGGGCCAGGTAACCTACCAGGGCGCGCACACCTCCCACACGGGACGAGGAGAGGGCAGGCTGACCAAGGCACTGGGCCAAGCACCTCACACCTCACCTTCTACACGCTCTGCCCTCTGCGGGGAAAGCCCCCCACCTCCTCCTGCCCTCTCGGGACCTAAACCCGCAGCGCCGCAGCCTTCCCCGCACTGGCCTCGTTGGCACCCCGTACCACAGCAGGCACGCAGAAAGGGTCTGGGGGAAGGACGGAGGCTCAGGGTAGGGGATGCCACCCTGCCTCGACCTCCCGCACCTGCAGCTTCGGCACACAGCCCTTCCCCCATAGACTGGAGGGGCTGTGTGGCCTTGGGTAAGCGACTTGGCTTCTCTGTGTCTCCGTTTCTCAGCCATCAAATGGAGGTATTGTCTACCTCACGGTCAACCGATAATACAGACAGAAATCCTCGGCCTGGGGCCTGCCACCCAGAGGGCTCAGGGTAGCTGTTGTTACTATCACAACATAGGACCGTTGCTCCCCACAGTGCACAGTGGCCCCAGGGATGAAGGGAGGGGTATAAGGCTATGAACATGCAACAGTGGGAAAAAACCCTTCGTTCAGAAGGTAGGCACGGGACCATCTGACCAACCCCAGCCTCTGCACCTGAGGACAGTGAGGGGTGAGCGGACAGGGCATGGTCACTGCTCAGAGCAGGACTGGGGTGGGACTCAGGGGTAGTAACAATACATCCCTAAGAATATATTAGAATATTATTGCAACTAGCACAGCTATTGCAACTAAAATTTACTGAGGACCTGTTATGTGCCAGGCTCCAAAAGTGGCACCATTAGAAGCTGCAGGGTGCACGAGACCGTGTGGTGAGAAGAAAAGAGGGCCTTGGCCGAGGCTTAGGGAACCTCGGTGCTGCCATGGAGTGGTGGGAGGAACCCGGGAGGACCTGGTCTCTTAAGCCAGAGAAGAGCGCTCAGAGTGTGCAGAGGCCAAGTGAGGTAAGGCGCCAACCTGTCTTGGAGCAAAGGCAGGTGCCACTGCCCGACTCTACCACCAGGCAAGGGGCAATGAGGGCAGTAGAGGCAGGGCCTGTGGGGACACTCGGCAGAGAGCCCCAGTCCTGCCCAGGGAGCCAAGGCATAAAGGCAGACACCTTGGGCACTTCTGACCTGACGCAAGCCCTGCCCCCAGGAGAGCCCTGCCTGAGGGGGATGCGCGGGCCTGGCCTCCCCTGGCCACCTGCAGACACAGGGCCTCCAACACACACTTCCCTCTATGCAGCAGGCATCATCTGGTCTTCAGGGCTAAAGCCGGACCAGGCTCCGGGTTCCTCAGTTAGGCCAACACAGCCAAGGGCTGTTTAGGGAACTTTACGGCTCTCTCCCAGGAACCCACCCCCAGGCACTCGACATCTCCACCTCCACAGGACAGGTCCCTGATTAAAAACATCAAAATGTCTGGTATGTGCTTAGAAATAATCTGGGAGCAACGAAATACAATTGCCCATGGGGGTCATCCTACCATTCTTTCTACTTCTGTATAAAGTTAAAAGATTGCATAAGGAAAAGTTCAAAATAGTGCTAAGAATCCATTACCTTCCTCAAGGCCTTCCGGGGTCATTTTGCCGTTTTTTATCAAGTAGGAAAACAAAAACAAAATCCCAAACCCTGCCCATTTAAATGATGGCTCTTAGAAAAGTCAATGGCCCCAAAGGAACGGAGAATTGGAGTTTGTGTGGCCGCACCTCCCCCTCCTCTTCCTCCTCTGTTAACAGCAGAGGAAAGAGCTGCTTCCCCAAACACTTCCTCTCCAACCCCCCCGCACGGGACTCACTGCACTTCGGGGTCCAGTCCAGGGCCTATCCAGGGAAATCACGGCAGGCACAACAACCGTAGTTGATAGCAATTGATAAGAACCATAGAGACAACCGGCATTTACTGAACACCTACAAGCCCGGCACTGTTCTAGCTCCTTCTTTCTCGTGTTCTCCGTGGAAAAGCATCTCAGGAAATGTGGAGGACAGTTCTTACACCTAGATGACTTCCTGGGGCTGGCAAACACCATTTCTGGGATTCAAGTCCACTTGCCAGAGTTCCCAAGGGTGTCCTCTGTCCTCTCTGCCAAATGACAAGCAAGGCACCTCTGTGCCCATCCGAGGGCTGGCGCCTGGTGGGGTCCTGCAGGTCCTCTCCCACTCCTCTACCTTTCTGCCCCTGCTTCACCCTCCATTCTAAGGCCCAAGCCCCCCACTGCCCCAGCAATATCAGGGAGCAGGAGAGATACATTAACCAGAATACCAAATCTACTTTCTGCAGAGCTCGGACATGATTTTCATGTTTGCCTTAGTTTCCTTGTCTGTAAAGTGGGAATAACACCAACAACGTTGTAAGTCTCTGGGCAGGTTCAAATAAGGTAAGTGTGTGTAAAATTCGAAGGCCATGCAAGTGTCAGATATTATCATTTTTATTCTGTAGCCTGTTCCAGTTCCAGTATCATACCCGTGCCAACTCTAGACCCATCAAAAACAGTCGTGGCTTCGCCCAAAGCCAGCTGAACCCTTTCCCCTTTCTGCCAGGACGTAGTAGGCACCTGCTGTGTCTATTACCCACAACCGCCTCTCCCTCCACCATCCCTACTTGACAGATAAGGCTCGCAGAGGGGGGCCACGTTGCCCAGGCCACTCATTCAGAGAGGGGCAGAAGTGGGACTCATGCCTAGTTTCTCCAGCCCAAATGCCACCGTCTTTCCACTGCAGCCAGCTGCCTGTCTGGTGGCTGGACCAGGTGGGGGAGGGCAGAGCAGCACTGTGAGGGTCCCTAGGCCAGGCTCTGGAGTTCTTAGCCCCACGAGGCACTGGAAGCAGGTGGGACCAGGTGGGACCAGGATGCCAGAGTTGCCCAAAGTACCAGAGCTCAGCACAGGCTACCAGCTGAGAACTCCAGAGGCATTACCACCCTGCCCCATCTCAGGGCCACAGGGCTGGGGCACCAGCCTCAATGTCCCCACTCCTCAAGTGTCCCCAGGGGGTCTCTCCATCACTCTCGGCACAGGCCATTTGCCTGTCCTAAGAAATCTTCACTCTGGCTGAGGGCCAAGTCACCTTATTTTGCAATTTTTCCAATCTATGGGCAAAGCGATTTCCAAAGCACTCTGGACCATCCTCTCTTAGCAGGCTGCAAGCACAGGCACAAGACTATGGGCTTTAGTCACTTGTCACCAAGTCTGTGACCCATCTCGCTCCCGGTTTCTACCACCCCGCACGTGAGCAGCACCCTATCCTCGCATGGCTCCCCCCAACTACCCACCCCTCTTGTTCCTTCTTGCTCTTACCACTGGCCTCATCTGTGGCCAGAAGGAGAGGTGATGCATTCCCGTCTAGCAACACGTCTGTCCTGAACAGTACCATGGGGTCCAGTTTCAGCGCAATTGGACTCGGCAGCCCTGATGTCACAGCTAAAAGCTACCACCTCTCAGGTATTAACTGTGTGCCCTTTAAGCACTTCACGTGGATTAACAACAACTCCATGAGCGCCTCCTCTCACCCACGGTTTACAAATGGGGAAACTGAGGCACAGAAAGCCAAGGAACAAGCTCAAGAGTGTGAGGAGCAGAGCTGGGGTTAGGGTTACAGACAGGCTGGCCACAGAATCCACCCCCCACCCCCTGCCAACACTGGGTCAAACACCCTCCCTCAGCAAATGACCATAAGTGTCACCAAGCTCACCCCCTTCACAGAAGGTAAACTGAGGCCCAGAAAGGGGATGGGAGGAGGTGACGGATGCCAGGGCTTCTAGGGAGGCTGAATGCCAACAGCCCGTTAGAGCGAACTCTTCTCAGGTCTCTGGAGGGAGAGACCTTCCAAGCTTAGTAATTATTAGGATAAATAGTAACGACAGTGATTATAATTAACATTGATTGAGTACTTACTATAACACAATAAGGCGCCGTTTTAAATGTTTCACATGTACTAACGCATTTCACTCTTGCACCACCTAGCTTAGCCTCTCGGCCAGAAACAGAAAAGCAAACACCGTTTGCTTCCATCTTTTAAAACAGCCACTGGGGCGAAAGGATTCATGTTGGTGGACAGACATGGACCAACTCAGCCAACAGGCGATTTTGGGGAACCTGAATGAGGAGGCTGCCTCGTAGCTGGGGACTCCTCCAACTTTTCCAGTTCATTAACAGTCCTTCTCCTCTCTCATGGGAGCAAGTTCAGCAGCCCACACACATGTGTGTCCTCTAATGACGTCAAAGGCCCTGGCCTTGGGTTTCCTCCCCATGCAGAAGCTGGTTGTGTTTGCACTGGTCCTGCAGAGAGTCTGGGATGGTTGGCTTTTGTCCGTGCTGAGGCTGGCCTGGGGCAAGTGTGCTACCCTCAGAATGAGCAAGTCCTCGGGGCCAAAGGGCACTATCTCAGAATCTGGCCAGAGATTATGGGGAAGCAGCTCTTGGGGTCTGTGGGGTCTGGCAAGACACTAGGAGAGTCCAGAGTGTGGTCCTCAAACCAGCCCAAGGCTGGGACGTTTGGAAACATTTTGGAAATGCTGACACCAGGGGATACCAGACACCTGTTCCATGGCTTGGGAAAGACACAAAGCCTGCATTTATGATGGTGACAGATTTTGCTAAAGATTATTTAATCCCAGAGGAGGCACAGCCTGGCTATGAAAAGTGTAGACCCCAGAGCCAGGTGGACTGAGTTTAAGTCCCAGCTCTGAGACTTACTGGCCAGTGACCCTGGGCAAGTCACATAACCATCCCCCAACTGTTCCCCAAGTGGGGACAGAAGCCCTTACTCACAGATCGCTTTGAGAATTAAATACTTTGCGCAGAGCTGAATGGCAACCACTGCGATTACTATTATTATACTGACCTTTGAACAAAGAGGAAAAAACAAATGTGGTCATAGTTTCCCCATCCAGACAAACAAGGAGGGGACTCTTGCCATGGCTCTACATCTGGGCCTTCAGTTCAGATTAAACGGTCACCATGTTAGGAAGGCAAAAAGCAAGGAAATAAAATGGAAAGAATGACCCTTTCCATCAAGGAAGAGGGAAGCCACAGCTACGTTCAAATAAAGCATAAAAGGATATTCAAGTCAGAGCAGCTGGGACTGTGTCTTAGCCCCTCAAGGACAAGAGATCTCACAAAAAGCCACGTAGCTCCAGAAACCAGCAAAACAGAAGACCGTGAGGAACCACTTTTAACTCAGAAGTCACTTCTCATGAGAAGTGGTGGCGATGATACTGGTGTTGCTGGCTACCGGCTACGGTTTGCTGGGCATCTAAAAGGTGTGAGTCACCAGGCAAAGCTGCATATCCCCTCCGGGGAGGTATTTCTTAGCCCCATTTCATGGATGAGAAAATCAAGGCTCAGACAGGGGAGGCCACACAGCTGGGAACAGGCAGTGTAGGCTTTGTGCGACCTGAGGCCTGTCTGGGATCTGTGATACACGGTTTTGCATTATTAACCTTGGTTCCTCTACATCTAGCCCAGGGCCAGGCACGAAGTGGGTGATCAGTAGCTAGTGAGTGAAGGAAGGAACGCAGGAAGGGCAGCAACGGGTACACATCGCTCCTGAGAACAAAGTCCCCCCAAGCCCAGGAGAGCACGCATGTGTCCGTGGGTGCGGTCACTCACTGATGCTGGGCGCTGTGCTGGGCAGGCGTCAGAGCACACAGGCCCCAGGGCTTAAAGGGGGCACTTGCCCAACTAGGGGGATAGCCACAGCAGCCAGCAGAGTGGCAGGTCCAGGTGGCAGCATAATCACCATCCATTGCTCCTTGGCGGCAGCTCAGGCAGCAGGAGCGGCCAGATTCTCTAAGGCTGCACCAATTAATTCTTCAAGAGCCTTAATGGCCTTTAAAGTCACTATGATTTGCTTTTGAGGACAAATGATAAATCACATCCAACAGCCTTTGAGCATCCTCTCCCATGGCACAAACACACACGCTTTCACAGGGGACCTGGGCCACCTCTGCGGAGCTCTCCCCAGCCTCCGGCCCGCTGCAAGCCCACTGGGCAGATATTCCACGCGTCATCACAATTCAGAGGAAATTTACAAAAGGGGAAGGAAGAAAATCCCATGGGTCACTGGCAGCGGGAAGAGCAGAGTGCTGACTTGGACAATCGCGGCTCGGCCTGGAGGCCTGGGGCTGGCCAGCAGTGCGAGGGCTGTCAGACACATCCTCAAGCATCTCTGTGAAGCAGGGTACCATTCCCTTCCACGGAGGGGGAAACTGAGGCTCAGAGGGACATGGTAACTTGCATAACGTCACAAAGCTGAGCTGGGATTTAAAGCGAAGTCTCTGCCTCCCTGAGCCCTTCTTTGCTGATGCCCTGAGCTGCTCTGGCCTCACAGATTCTCCTGGCAAATCAAGATCCCTCGTTCCACAGAGTCCGGCCAGGTGATACCCGCACACACGTGTGCACACAGACACATATATCCTGAGCTCCTGGAGCCCGGGCAGTCCTGTTCAATCCCTTCCAGAAACACCTATTTGCCCAGTCATCACACAGGTTGACTGTGCAGCTGTCAGTCCTGTCCATGTTTTTGAACTGAGGCTGTGTAAATATTAGCACAGCTAGTTCATAGTCCGACTTCCTTGAGCAAAAGCCTGAAAATCCTGGCAGGGCTGGCAGGGGCCCTTCAGAGGCCCTCCAACAGAACATCTGGGTTTGACTCCAGGCTCCCCTTGTAACAGCCTGGTCAGGTCACTGGATTCCCTATCTTAACCTGCCCATTTAGAAAGGGAGGCTACGGAGAGACCTGGCTGCTGCGAGTCTCAAACAGCAAAGCATCACGGTGCTGCCATGCAAAGGTGTCATGCATGCTGTCAGGGAGAAGCCTGTGCTTACAGGGTGGCGTGGCTGGGCCTGGAGGGGGTTATCTTGGACCGGCTACAGACTGGGGGTCTCCTGAGGTCTCTGGGGTATGCTGGATCCTTCTTGGGTTTAGAGAGGGAGAGATGGCCAGCTGGGAGGACTCTGGGTGGGGGACAAGCTGGCCAGGCCAAGGAGTGGCTGGCAAAGCCTCCACAGGCCAGGAACTGGGTGGATTCTCCACTCCCCTCCCCCACCTTTCTTCAGAACCACATACCAGGCACTCCGGAGCAAATGTGAGGCTGAAGGGTGAACTTCGGGTTGTGCCGGAGCGGGGCTACTCAATCTCCAGGACACCTGGTCTTGCTCTGAGATCGGGGGAGCAGCTGTTCATCACCAACCCTGACAACAAAAGGACTCAGGCAGGCTTCCCTGCAGCTAGAAGATTTAGAGTAGACACAAAGAAGGACTTCCAATAAGAAGGGATGCAGGACTGAGAAACATGCCAAAGTGGTGACTACGGACATCCCAATATCCCTGGAAGGGTGATACTGGAGAGGTCCTAATGGAGGGGCGCCAGGGACACCCCTCAGTCTCTCTCAGCTGGGAGCGCGAGAAGAGACGTAGCCTGCAGAACATGACGACTGTGTCCCCACTGTGTCCCCGCGACTGCTGGCCCCAGGACAAACACTCTGAGTTTTGCTCACTGCTATGTCCCAGTGCCTAGAAAGGGAATGTTCAGAGCAGGTACTCCATAAACCGCAGAGCCTTGGTGCTGACAAGACTTAACACTCAGCCTCAGTTTGCTCTCCTGCGATATGGGGAGGCCGGAACCACAAGGACAAGAATGCGATACTGGGTGGGACAGCTGCGTAAGACAGTAGCATGTGTGCGATATGAATATCGTGACCCCCGTTCTCGGACTGATGCCACTGGTTCCAGACAGCTGGCCCTGCAGCTGCAGCTTGCCCAGCCTCCGCCCCAGACACAAGAAGTGACGGGTTCTTGGGAACCGCACCCCCACAACCCCACATGGAGCCTCAGGCCCAGAGTCTCAGGTCCCTGAGGCGAGGAGGGGGCAGAGGGGAACATACGCTTGTTCTCAGTGCAACTGCCAGACACACGCTGCAGAATATTTGAACTCAGAGATCAAACGGCTGCAGGTGGGCTTCCCCCCAACCCTCAGGGGGCCCGACACAAGCCAAGTCAGCTTGTCAACAAATCTTCTCCGCCCCACAGCCTGGCTCCTCCAAGGGGCCTGCAGACAGCTCAGGGGGCAGCTGTGCTGGCGAGCAGAGCAAGAAAATCGATATTCCCAGCACATACACACTCTCTCTCCATAAATACGGGCCCTTGGACACTCAGGCAGCCACCCACAGGCCCAAAGCAGAAAAGGTTGGTCTCTGGGACGCACGTTCTTTCCCCCCCTTCAAGACTCCAGCCCTGACTCCACCAGGCACATTAAAAACACGCATACACCCTATCACACCAGCAGACCCCACACAGCCGCACTCAACACAACAGCAGCAGCCAAAGGATCTCCACCTCCCCAGGGCTCCAAGCTCCCCAGCAAACTCCTAGGTTCCTCCCACCCCCAAAGCACACCTGGACCACCTGCGCACAGCCCATGAACGAATCCCTCATCCCCACACACACTTGCCCAGGGTCTCCCTGACAGAGCTGACTCGTAACCCTGGATATAGGCCCAGGGGCTCGCACAACTAGGCCCACAGGCAGACTCCCTGGCAGCCTCAACCTTCCTCAACCAGACGCAAGCACAGACACCGGCCGGCCACACTCCGACTCACAAACTCCAGTCCACTGGCTCGAACTTGGCACCGGATACCCACTCCCATCGGTTTCTCCCACAGAAACTCACCCACACACAAGCTCCCATCCCGACAGTCACTCGGGAGCGAGCATGCACGTGCACGCACGCGCACACAACACTCCTTTCCTGACAGCATCTCTTATTCTCACACGCACAAACTCAGGTCCTGGGTCAGGCTGCACACATACTATTACAGCCACACTCCACACTCTCAGTCCTCCTCCCTCTCTCACACACATCCTGACAGTCTCACGCACTCCGGCACACCCAGCCCCGCAGCCTCTCTGGCACACACTTACACTTACAGCCCTGGCAGGCTCTAACAAACCACTGCACAACAACACAGGACGCGGCTCTCTCACAAACCCACAACATACTACACGCAACTGTGCAACGGCGGAGGTTCTGCTGGCACCCTGCCCCGCCAGCCCATTTCCGTGCAGCCTCTCCCCAGGCCCTCTCGCCCGAGCCCCGGCGCCCACTCCCCCACCCTCCCGCTCCCGGCCCCGCCTGGGGCCCTTACCCGCTGTCAAGCTCCAGCTCCAGCAGCGACTGGGTCCGCTCGGAGTTGCAGTGCAGGCACCACATGGCGGCCACCGCGGGAGTTGACGGGGTCGAGCGCCCGGGACCCAGGCCCCGCCGAGCGCTGCCGACTCCCGCTCTCAAGTAGCAGCATTCCCTGTACCCGCAAGCTAGGCCCTTTTCTGGGAGGGCTGCGCACTCCCTCCAAAACAGAGTCCCCAAATATACACATCTTCCTCCCCAACGTGTAAGCACAGCAAATACAAAACCCAAACTAGCCAACTGTAGCCCGTTCTGCTGATGTGGTGCCAATCTCTGCCAATCCTGACTTTGGACTCAGTTTATAAAATGAGACCTCTGCTCGCGGGATGGTGTGGCTCGGGGGGTTTGATGCTCCTGCCCCAGAGAAAAAAGTGGGTTCTATCCTGAGGCTGGGGACACCCAATAAGGGACTTTTGGGTGAGGATCTGATGAAAGCAGCTTCTTTTTCCTGAAGCCCACCCAACACCCTGCCCTTCCCTCACCCAGAGACAAACCTCAGACCCCCATGGCTGGCTTACTGTAATCCTGATTCGCTATGAGAGCTCTTTACCTACATTTGGTCCTCAAGACAACATTGTGATATAAGTGGAGCTATTAGTGGCCCCATTTTCCAGAAGAGGAAACTGAGGCTCACCTTAGCTGGGTTAACTCTAAGAGGTTTTCCCTCACCTTCTCTTCCAGGCTGCTCATTTCTCCCTACTAAAAGAAATCATGGCTTGCTGTTCTCAATTTACATATTTACTTGTTTATTATCTGTCTTTGGGCTTCATGAAGGCAGGCATAGAGCCTAGCACCCACACTTGTGGAATGCCGAAATGTGGTTGGGAGACATCAAGCGGACATAGACACAATCAAAACCCCACCTGCCCCACCTGCAAGTCCATCTCCTGGAGGGCCAGAAACCTGGCACGTCCGCGGAAGTCAGGAAGAAGTAGGAAGCCACGAATGCAGGAACGTCGTCTTGTGCCTTTTTTGAGTCTTTCACTGGGAGGAGGTGGTGCCAAGAGCCTAATGATGAGTGCTTTCCCAGATGGGGAAACTGGATTGCGGTGGGGGACAGTGAAGGAAGAGGGCTGGGCTGGCCCAGCTTGCAGCACAGGAAAAGGCTGTCCCTAGATCCAGTTTAGTGTACCAGGGCTCCCAGGCAACAGGCTAAGCAGGAATCCAGTGCCCCTCACTGCCCATCTCCACATCTCTCCTCTCTGTTTCTGATGTTGTCTTTGCTACATTAAAGATAAATAAAGACTCAGAATGGGAGAAAATATCTGCAAATCACATATCTGATAAGGGTCTAGTATCCATGCCATATAAAGAACTCTTCCAACTCAACAATAAAAAGGCAAATAATCCAATTAAAAAATGGCCAAAGGATCTGAACAGACACTTCTCCACAGAAGATACATGGATGGCCAATCAACACATGAAAAGATGCTGAACATTACTAATTATCTGGGCAATGCAAATCAGAACCACAATGAGATAGCACCTCATACCCACCAGGATGGCTAGAATCAGAAAGATGGACAAAAGCACCTACACGAGGGTTCCAGAAAGAGAAGACTTCTGACACACACTGCTCAAAGACTGTGACCACGTTCTGCATCCTGGTTGGGGGGAGGGGGAGGTGGGAGAGGATAGGGTTGAAATCGTCCAGTTGGGGGGGGTGGAAAACTCCCACCCCAGCCTGAACAGCCCTCTAAAAATAGTCTGCAATAAATGGAGCCAAGAGAATTCCCCCAGCCCAGCTGCTGGGGCACTCCAGACACAGGCTCCGACCGACAGCCTCACGACCTGGATTCTCCAAGAATTCCAGGCACTTGTCCAGGCCCACGGCCTAGCCGCCTGCCAGGATGGTCTTGGCGACATTGTTCCGGCTGGGATTTAGAAGAAGGGGGTTGAATTTCCCTGTTAGCATTTGGAATACAGGAGGATGGAGTCCCTGGAAACCAAATGCCTCTTAAATCTCTTGTTTTGTTTTATCTTCCTACAAAGTATGCCTCTTGTTTCTGCTCAGTTAACTGCCTCGCAGATTAATAATTTAGGGAATCGTGAGGCAAACAACAAAGTTCCAGCCTGGAGAGGCAGAGAAAGCCAATTTTTCTGCTAAAACAACTATACTGGGCCGAATTCTTGTTCCATTTGGGCAAATTGCTTAGCCTTCTGAGTCTCAGTTTTCTCAACTGTAAAGTGTGGCTCATGGACCACATCTACCCTGGAGAATTCATCTTGCTGTTTAATTTAATTTAGTAAGCATTTATTAGTGCTTACTCTGTGCCTGTCATCTGAGGTCTCAATGGGAGACACTGATGTGACAAGTGTCCCTCAGTATGATGTTATGATAATCTGGGGGAAGGGGCCTGTAACTCTGCCCCACAAGAGGCTCCAAAGATGAAGGGACTTTGGGGCGGGGCCTTGAGGGATGCGTAGGAACCCATATATAGGGGTATAGGATTCAAGAAAGTCATGAAAATGTTTGGTTCCACTGTACTGTGCTGGGTTTCAGTCCTGAGATGCTTGCCTTGGCCTGTTTCACCTGTCATGACCCAACTTCATCACCCCATCCCCCTGTCTTCTGACACCAGACATGTATGTAGCACCCTGCCCCCCCCAAAGGCCAACCTTTGCAGTCCCTCTCCCAGAGCTGTCAGGATGAAGACCAGCCCCTCCACGCAGCCTGTCTCCGGGCGTGTGTGCCCTGATTGAGGTTCACCTCTCCAGCCCTCATTGCTCGTCATACCCCCTCCATGCTCACCACACCTCCAGCAATACAAAACTTCTTTCAGAGCCCCAAAGTCCCTCTGTGCCTGGCTCATGGCTAAGACTTTGGATTTCACCTTTCAATGTCACCTCTCCCAGAAAGCCACCCCTAAGCAGCCCCTACTCCAAGTTAGACACTCCTCTCACACACTCCGGGGTTTACTCTGCCCCTGCTCTCCCATCACACCAATGAGCTGTACTGCTATTGCCAGACAGAGTTAGGCCTGCGTCCTTCTCCGCAGCATCCCCCATGCCTCCTATGGGGCCTGGGACACAGAGGTGCTCAGCAGTTGAATAAATCTGGCCTGAGAATCAAATCTGGCCCACTGCCCAATTTTTTAAAAATAAAGTTTTATTGGAACAGTCACACTCATTCACTTACGTATTGTCTGCAGATACTTTTGTGCTTGGACAACAAAGCTGAATAGTTACAATGGACATAGATGACTTACAATGCCTAAAATATTTATATCTGGCCCTCCACAGAAAAAGTTCATCTACCCTGAACTCCTCTGAGGTAGTTTCATGTTGGCACCAGCTACCCTGCCTGTCCAGGCAGATCCAGCGCCCTGGAGCAGGCCCGCCGTGGACAAGATCTGGAAGAGCAGAATCCAAATGTTATGGCGGAAGCTGGTGATTAAAACCACAGGGCAGGCCAGGTGACCTTCAGACAAGATGGCCACACGATGGGACAATCCACTGCTAGGAATGACTCCCACGGGGCTCCTTGCCCGTGTGTACAGACTTAGGTCCAAGGATATTAGTTGTTTGTAACAGCAGAACAGGGAGGAGGAGGCATGCAGCGTCCCTCAGTGGGGACTGGTTAAAAACACAGCAGTGCACCCATCCGTGGAGTCCTCTATTAACAAGATGGCGGCAGCACCATACACACAGGAAAGGATCTGAGAGGTGGCACTGTGATTAAAAGTCCAATGAATTGTGATACGTATTCACCATAAAATATGTAGACCACTAGTGTGCTTACACAGCATCACAGGACCACTAGTTCTTAAAGAAGATCCAAGAAACATGGACCAGTGGTTGCCTCTGGGAAGGGAAACTGGGGTTTCCAGAGATTACTGGGGATGGGCCTCTGCCCTCTAAGCCTGAAGTCTTGTTGGGACAGGGCTGGGAAGGAGAAGAGAGGACTTTTCACTCTATGCCTTTTTATAGTTCTAAAAATTTTAAACAAGTGTTTGTTACCTTTAAAACAAACAAAAAAGCCACTGCAATAAAGAAATCAATAAAAATCATGGCAACCCACGGGATCAGAGGTCTTCTAGCATCTTGTAGGAGACTCTGAGGCCCTCCAGAGCCAGTCCCCAAAGACCTCAAATTCCAGACAGTACTTCAGCCACCTCTCAGGCCACTCTGGGCTCCTTCTCCTCTGAGTGGGCTATGTCTTTCTGACAGCCGTGAAAATCAATCAATCAAAGCCCATTTGACTCCCTTCTCAGTGCCTGTTGATCACTCATCTGTTGCTCTTCATAACACTGAACAAACATCCCTACAGCATGGCCAGGATGCTGGGCTTGGGAGGGAGCTCTGTGATCATCCCTGCAGCCCAAGCCCCCATTTTACAGACAGGGAAACTGAGGCCCAGAGTTATAAAGGGATGTGCCCTGTGGTGTGTACTAGAAACAATGACACTGGCCCAGGTGTTCTGCCTCCCAGGCCACAGTACCCCACAGTCTAACATTCAGGCGGGCTGCGGGGGAGGTGTCGGTTCCCACTTGCCGGGCTACCCTCTTCATCTGCTTGGCAACCTCCTACTCAACCTTTAAGACTCAGCCCAAACGTCACCTTCTCTTCGAAGCCCCTCCCAGTGTTCTGTCCCCCAGGTGGGGGGACTCACCTAGACTGTGGGCACCTTAAGGGCAGGGACACTGCCACTGCTCCATGTGACCAGCCACCAGCAGAGTTGAGTCCCAACCATAAAAACTCAGTGTTACTTGGGTTGGCCAAGACCCGGACTGTGACAGTGAGATTAAAGAGGCTTTAATGTTAGCACATCCTAAACTTTAGGGCTGCAGAGAGTGGCCACAACCCAATGCTGCCTGCCCGTTAGGTGAGGAGCCTGCAGCCTACCAAGAGGGGAGCACTTCCCGAAGTCACTCCGGGGCACGGCCAAGAACTGGTCATCTGACTTCCTTTCCGCAGCTCCTTCCCCACTGCTCTGACAAAGCAAACCACAGAGTCAGGGAACCATCATGGCTTGAGGTGTAAGGAGGCTGTCTTCCTGTGGTCTTTAAATGAACAATAAAAATTAGATGCAGGTGTTACTACGCCAACAGTTGACAAACGGATTAACCCAGGCTGTGAGGGAAAGATCCTCAGGGAGGGCTTACAAGAACAGAACCACACAGTCAGGACACAGGGTCAGATGCAAGAAGAATCAAAATCCCTTACCAACCCTGGGTGGCCTTATAGGAGCTCTGAAAAGCCTAGCACATGACAGGTGCTCGGTGACTGACAACGTGGACAAAACGGTCAGGAATGATCACCTCCTCCAAGAAGCTGTCCTAGCCTGCATCCCCAGAGCACCCCTTGTTTCTAGGTCCCCAGTGCTCACTGCAAACCCCTGCCACACAGTGGATGATAGTTTGTTGTAAAAGTGAAGGAAGGTGGGAGGGGCGGCCATGGGTCAGAAGGTGCTGATGGCATCCCTCCTCAGTCTGGCCACTCTTGTGGGCACCCTCCATCCGTCCTAGCCCCTCTGCGGGGCCCAGCCAGGTAAGCTGAGCTGCTTGCCTGGGATTTAGGGGGCAGGGCCAGTGGAGAACAGACCTGTGGCTTCTAAGTGCCACTACTTGAGTTACGGGTCTCTATTCAAGTGGATGGGAAATGGCCGTTTGCCGGTCTTCTCGCAGGATTCAAGAGGCCTGACGACATCAGGAAGACATTTGGAAGCAAACAGCTGAGCTGCTACCTTCATCAGCGAAGGGCTCTTCCCTGACCGCACCCCGCCCCGCTGCCCTTGAAATCATACTGCGCTTCCCGCTTCCCGTCATGTGGCCCTGCCAGCCCTAGGATACAATCAAAGTGACCCCACCTCAGCCCCTCCAACTCAACCCTCTCTCCCTGGCTGGTAGCACAGGGAAGCCGCTCGGCCAGATCCTCAGGTCTGATCCTCTGGGCCCCTTCGCACCTGAGACAGAGCCAGGCCACCTCAGTTCTCTGTCCCTGGTAGAAGAGGTAGCCCTCTGGCCTGCGGGCCTGGACATCCCAGCCCCTGACCCCCTCGTGTGACCCTGGCTGAGTCACCTAGCTTCCGGGGGCCTCAGTGTGTGCACCTGTAAACCCTCCTTGCAGGTGGTGTGAGGGCGGGCTTGGCAGGAACACCTGTAATTGCCTAGCCAGGGCCGGGCCCCCAGGAGGCCTTCCGAGCTTGGCAGTCCCTTCCCCTGCTCCACTACTGTCCGCAGAGAGGGACATGGCTTGGGGCACCTGTCAGGGTCATGGCCTAGCCCCCCCACATCTGATGTTCACTTTTGCATCTTGGGCAACTGTACGGGTCTTTCTGAGCTCCCTTGCCCACCTCCCTCCCTCCATTGCCTCTTTCTTAAGTTTGGGGCTACTACCTCTCGAGATAGCCACGGCCACCCCTCACGGGCGCATGTCCTGGATCAGGCACTTTACAGAAGAAACCTCTTCTGCATTTAATCCTCGACAGCCTTCCATTTCACAGATGTTCTGTGGCTTAGACAGGCTGAGTAACTTCCGTATGGCCGCACACCTAGAGCCCAGGTCCGTTTGACCCCTAAACCATGAATGTAATCACGAAGCTAGACCTGCCCTGTGTTCCCCCTACACAAAGTGTTTTTTGAATGCAGGCTCTGTGCCAAACGGTTTACACGTATCATTCATTTAAGCCTTACAGTGACCTTCCCAGGAACATACCACTATTACTACCCGCATCCAATCAGCCAGACAGAGAAACAGAGGCTCAGGAAGGTGAAAGAATTTGCTTAAGGGCAAACAGCTAGTAAGTGAGGATTCGGAGCCACGGCTGTCTGATTCCCAGGTCTATGCTTATAACACTGTTCTCTTTGGTCTTCCAGGTCCAGTTCCAAGATGTCCCCTGCAGAAGACAGTTTCCCTTCTCAGTATCATGGGAGTAACAAAAGCAAATCCAGCCCCCTCACCGCCCCACACTGGCTATGGAGTCAGACTCCTGGCTCTGTCCCATTATTGGCAGTGTGGTCTTGGGCATCGCCACTCGGAGCCTCAGTCTCCTCCTCTGTAAAATGGGAATGAATAAGAACGCATACCACTGAGGTTGTTATAAAGACTTTAGTGAGATACCCAGTGCTTGGCCCTCAGCAAGCGTTCTGCCAATACTTCCCCCACTTGGCCAGCTCCCAGGATCCTGGTCACAAATCCCAATCCCCTTTGCTCTTCCTGGGGAAGGCCCCACTTGCGCTCTGGAGTGGAGAGCAGCTGGGGAGAAGCTGGAGGGCATGGTGGTAGCTGGCCCCAGGAAGGACTTGAGGCTTCTGCCAGCTCTGCTGAGGCATCCCAGAGGCCCAGGTGGGGTCACATTGGGCAAGCGGTCCTGCCTTTTTCCCTTCTCCTCCCCAGCTGCCTGTGCCTCTCCCTTCCCCCCACAACAAGCCCGCCCCTGGGTTGCGCTCACGCTCAGAGGGCCCCTGGAACTAGCTTGCCACCAGGGATGAATTAAATCTGTGGTTGCAAGCCCCACCCCCAGGCCTACAGTTGGGGAAGGAGACAGACCCCACACGTGAAGGGCTCTGAGACAGCACACACATGTTCCAACAGACGGTGGTTGGCTTGTTGTCACCTCCCCTGAGGGACCTTCTGGGACACACCCAGGTAAGGCACATCCCCATTCTATCTCATTTAATTCCCTTCAAGGCCCATCTCTCAGCCTATATTTCCCTTGCTTAATTACTTGTTTACTTGTTTACTTGTTTACCGTCTGTCTCCTCCACCAGAATGAAGCTCTGTGAAGCAGGGGACTTTGTTTACCACTGTATCCCAAGTATCCAGATGGCGCCGGGTCTGCAGTACGTGCTCGATAAACGTCTGATAAGTGAGTAAGCCATGTTGAACCACAGTCATTCTCATTCAGGGACAACCACACGGATGGGGCAAGGCCTGTGAGCTGGGAAGGAAACGGCAGGCCCCCTCCCGCTCCCCATTCTCACCCTTGTCTTATTCCATCTGAGCCAACGCCCCTATTTCCCCCATAGATAGATTATGGAAGGGCTGGGCGAGACGGTCTTTCCAAAACCCCAATTTTCATCTCCAGTGTGCCCAGTACTTCGAGGAACCATCAGGTAAAGATTTTATAAAAAAGACGCATCCCTTTGGCAAAGCAAACGGTCATCCTTGGCATATTTGGGTTTCTTTCCTGGTAGCTTTGCTTATACTGGGGCCCATCTGTATTAAAGGGAGCAGGTAAAGTGAGGGAATCGAGGAAGAAATACGGAAATCTGCAAGGCCTCGCTCTGTTTCGGAACATCCCACGTGGCCGCCACCGATTCAGACGCGTGGCATTCCAGGGAGCTGCTAGGGAAGGAGCTTGCGTACCCCTGAGCAGTGCGTTCCGACCGCGGAACAGCTACAGAAGGGGCGCCAAGCCAAGGCAAGACCCCAGTGGCCCTCTCCCTTAATGAATAGATACGTTCATTCATAACAAGTGCCGGGGACGTCCGTTTTGCAGACGGATGCCACTAAGTACTCCTAAAACAACAGCCTCTCTTAAGTGGGTTAAAAATTCCCCTCTGCAATCTTCTTTATGTTATCGATTTAAACAACACCTTCTCTTATCCCACTGGGAGGAAGACTGCAACCAGCTTGACCCAACTCCACTGATTTGGAATTAATGGACGCGGGATGTGTGTGACGCCTGATTCATTGTTTGACTAAATCCATAACTGAGAACATGTGCATTCCTGAATGCGTTCAACTGCCCCCAACATTCATTCCTACCTACTACGTGTCAGGCACCGGCTGGGCAATCTCCAAGGATGCAGAGGCAAACAGACGTGGGCCCTGCCTTCAGAAGCTTGGTGAGTAAGGGGGCTGCAGGCAAATCACAATCATTGGTGCCAGCCCTGTTCCCACACGAGTTCACATAATCCTGACAGCAACTTTACAAAGTGGGTTTGCACCCCAGTTTATCACGGAGGCCCTGAAGCCCAGAGAGTCTGTCATTTGCCCAAAGACGCGCAACTGCTAAATGATGGAGGTGGGATTAGCACCCACCTATGCTGACACTCAGCCTGTGTTCTTGCTACTCCACTGGTGGTTCTCAAAGGGTGGTTCCAGGAACAGCAAGAGTCGCAGTCTCAGCTGGGAATCGTGGCAAGTGCAAATTTCCACACTCCAGGTGGGTCTGACGCCTGCCACAGTTTGGGAATCTTGTGCCAGCCAGGGCACTGAAGTGGGCCATCAGTACGGCATGGGAGCCACCTGGCATAAGGTCAGGACTGACGGTGAGCTGGTGGGATGGCCATTTAGGGAAGGCTTCCCGGAGGAGGTGATGCCTGTCTTGGGATCTGTGGCATGAATGGGAATTCACTGGGTGGCCCAGCAAGAGAAGGGCACTCCAGGTATAGGGAACAGCATAGGCAAAGGCTTGGTGAGCTTGGGAAACTATAATCGTAGCTCTGCATATCTGTGGAGTGTGAAGTGTGGGGATGGGTGGGCTGTAAGGAATGAGTCCCAGGGTGAGAAGGGTAGAATTCTGCTGGCAGGAGTGGCTTGGATTTATCCCCAGGTTGGTTTTCCCAATGACCACAAAGCACATGTATGCCAATTACCTAACACTGTGCTTTATATCAGGGAAACTCTATCTTCTCCGTCAATAAAAAAAAAAAAGTCTCACTGAGAATAAATTGAATTTTCCCATAAAAACAAATCACCCAAACTAAAACACTGTTATAAAATCCTGCTTGGATCCTGTTATCAGCAGAAGGCCTGTGCTGGCGGCCTGCTCTGGGTTTAACACAGAGATTAGCAAGCACAGAGTTAGAGAAGGCAGCCATAAAACAGAAGGATGCTTTTTATATCCTGACAGCGAATAAGATACAAGATATATTGCTAGGTGAAACAAGTAAAGTGACGAATCCTGTATTTGGGTAAAAAAGGAAGTGGGAGGAATACACACACACACACACACACACACACACACACACACACACGCTGACATACGCATTAACTATCTCTGGACAGTGGTTACCGTTGGGGGAACTTGACAGGGCTGGGAAGGTGGTTCACTGTTCACTGTGTACCTTTTATATCTTTAACTGTTGAACCGTGTGACTGTATAATGCTTATAAAAATAAGATACAATTAAGCCTTTTTCTGAGTGCTAAAGAGGCACTAAAGACGTACTAGCCCCGACCAACACTTCGCTCTTGAAGTAACTGGCGGGGCTGAAAGAACACTGGGAGAAGAATACCATTCTCCTGGGTCCCATGGGATTTTGTTCCTTGCCAACTGAGCGCTGAGTCTGTGGCTCGCCTGGACTCATTTCACACGGCCGCGGATCTGAGAATACACTTTTTGCAGCAAGAAAGACCCTTAAGCAAGTTGTGACTTTACAGCCACCTAAGGCTGGGGAGGGGCCAGGTGGGGCAGTAGGGGTTGGGGAGGGGGGAGGTCAAGGCCGTCTTCTTATCCTCTTGGGAGGAAGACTTGGCTGCCATCCCACCGTGCACCTCTTGCATTGTGAAGAGAGAAGTGTCAGGCCCCCAGGGAGCCTCCTGTATGCCGGGCAGGTGTCAGCAGCGTGGTCAACACTACCCTGTGGACGGTTATCAAGTCCTGTTATGTAGCCCACCAGGAAACTGAGACACAGAGAGGTTCAATGGTATGCCTGAGGCCACTCAGCTCGTAGTGGCAGAGCTGGGATTCCAACCCATAGGCTATGCAGGAAAAGCCTAGGAGCCTCTGAGCTAAGCGGGCCTTGGGCTGCTAAGGGAACGTGACCCCATGGAATAAGAGTAAACCCTGAGACCCAGACGGGGCCGCCCCAGACTCCTGGAGTGGATCTATAATGAGCATCCCTTATGCAACACGGCCCACAGACAATTTTGGTCTCTCGTAGTTTCCGTAAATGTGTATAATTTATGTGTTAATAGCAAAGATATCAAGGTTTGGAACCCCCTGGAGTGTTAGAAATGCAATTTGTAATTACAAGCACACAACAATTTGTTCAACATGTCAGCTCTGTCCGCGGTAATTATTACCCTGGTTAAGGGTAATCCCCGCCGTGCACGGGAATGGGAAGCCAGGAGTGGGGGCACTGGGCTTGGACCCCAGTTGTCTTCCTTGAGGCCATTTCTTTTCCCCAGATCTCTCCTGTTCCTTCCCACAGGGGGCTGCATCTTGTGGCGGCTGCCCCCCGGGGGGCCTCCCACGGGCTCAGCCCTGCCTGCGGGTACCCAAGTAGGGATGAGCAGGCATTCCCTCCTGGGAGGCATGCCTAGTGGGTACTGCCTCCTGCCCTCAGGAGGGACCCTGTTCCAGGCTTGCTTCCCATTTGTCCTCGACAGTCCGGGATAATGCTACCGTTCAGTGAATCCCCTCTTGCTGTAGGCTGCTTGTGACGAAGGCTCTAACTCCCCCTGCCCCTTGGCTTCCCTTAGTGACCACCTGTAGTTCTGCGCAGTTCTGTAGGGACAGTGAGGAGTCCTCGCGGTGGCAGCAGCTACCGTTGCCCGAGCACTGATTCTGCGCCCCATTCTGCACCCGGTGCTCCGCGGGGCTCACACTGGGTCTCGGCAACCCTCCCAGCCATAGAGAGAGCACAGTTCGCACCTTACAGAAGGGACAGAGGCCCAGATATACCCAAGCACTCGCGCAAGATGCAAGATCACACCCCAGAACACGGGGAGCTGGGATTTGATACCCATCGATGGCCCAAGCCCTGAGAGTCCCCCGTCCGGGATGCAGACTCTGATTGGAAAGCGCACTTCTTCATTCAACATGCGTTGGCTCCTCTCGTGCTTTAACTCCAGTGCAAGTTATGGGGGCCAAGTGAAGCAGGGGAAGGGGCTGGGTGTCTCACTCTAGCTACGCTAACTGCGGGGCACTCATTCTGCGCTCTACACACCTGACTTGGGGATGCCCTGTCCACCCAGTGAAGCTGGGACCTTATCACTTGCATTTCACTGGCCAGGGCTGCAGAGCAGAGGTCTGGACCCCATAAATCCCCTGCAAAATGGGGGTTCACCCAGCGGTCCCCAGGTTGGGCTTGGTGGCAAATTAAGATCGGTTTAAAAAGACAGCTCAGGGCACAGAGGGCGGAGCCATCCTCGGAGAGGGGTAGGTGGTGACATGCTGTGGGCCACACCCCAAAGATGGGGTGGTGACAGCTGTGGGCTGAAGCCACCGAACCAGCAGTCTGGGTGTCAGACTGGGGTACGGGCGAGGAGCAGGGGGAAGGGTGGCTGGCTCTGGCCTGACCAGAGTGGCCCAAACCCCACCTCGCACTAGGCTGGTCCTGGCTGGGCCAGTCCACCTGTCACCGCTGGGGGGCTGGCGCCACCTGTCGATCTTGTGGAAAACTGCAGCCTGGCCTTCCCAGCCCCAGGACAGAGCCAACAGGACCCCGTGGTACCCCAGCCTTGGGCCAGGTGTGCAGAGGGGCAGCTGAGTCAGCTTCTTGACTCCACCCTAAGCTTCCTCATTCAAACCTCTCCCATCCTGCCAGAACAACCTAAGACACTCTCCTCTGCAACCCTCCTTGTTGTACAGAAGGAGGGCTGGGTTAGGAAGCAGAGTCAAGACTCAAACCCATTTCACTACCATTTCAATCTAACAACAAAGCATCACCCTGCTTCAAACCCTGGCTCTTCACTGCTTATGAAATAAGCACCAAACTCCTTGCTATGCCCACGAGGCAGATCTGGCCTCTGCCCTCCCTACTCTGCCTCAGCCTCTTACCCAGTGGGTTGGCTCCTGTCCCTGGCCCTTTGCAAATGCTAGCCTCTCTGTCCAGAACACATGTCTCTCTCTTTTCACCTACTTAACCCCGACTCCACCTTCCTGCCTCAGCTCCTTCAGGGAGGCCTTGCCTGACCTCCTCCCAGGCCCCACTGAGCAATTCCTCCTAGCACCTGGTTGACGTTGCAGGAGAGCATTTCCCTCTCCAACGCCGGACAGCTGTGTGAGGATAGGGATCACGTCTGCTGGACTCACCATTGATTTCAGCCCCAATGTAGTGCCTGGCACATACTACATGCTTGAGAAATCCTGTGGATGAAATGAATTATGTCTAGTTCACGTGAGTCCCTGGCCCAAAATTAACATGCCTTCATAAATAAAACATTCATTTCTCAAGGGGCCAGGCACAGAGGTAAAGGCATTTCATACTTGAGCTCTGGGGGAGGGTGTTGGGGGGGTGGATATTAACGGACAATAAAGTAGGGGTCTGAGCACAGATGTCCTGACCGGGAATAGACAGCCAGGAAAAGCTAGAGCTGAGATGGGAACCCGGGTCTGTTTCGAGTCAAGCCATTCTGTGGCCCCTGAGGCCAGGCACATGGCCCAGTTCCCTCTGAGGTTTCACCCGGCTGGGTCTGCTCAAGCTGCTCACACAGATGGAGGACAGTGTTTGGGGTTCCTTCTCCCCTGAGGTTACCAACAGAGTCCTGGACAGAGATTCTAGAAAGTTAAGCGTAGGAAGGCTGCGTAGGTGGGGAGGAGAACCCACCACACCTAGGCATCTCTCCTTTGCCAGTGAGCATGCTCAAGGCTGGTTCTACCACCAGCATGCAGGGCTCCGGTGTGTGTGAATCTGTAAAAGGCGCCCTCTTCTGGTGGACACAGGCTCTGAGGCTCATGCTTAGGAAAGACGGTATTCTTTCTTTGCCAAGTGCCCTTACACAGTGCACAACCTGAACATCTGTACACTAGAAGTGCCTGGAGCTCCGCCCCACTAGGTGACTATGACCCTTGGTCCCTGCCGCCCTCCTGACACCAGCAGTGGATCCTGCTCTTCCTTCAAGGGGGCAGGGAGCCCTTCTGGTAAGCCTTTATAGTTATGCATGCAGGACATGTGGCCACATGTAGCCACCAGCTGCCTTCTTTTCTCAGACCCTGGGACAGAGAAAGCCCCAGAAAAAGCCCTCTGGGAGATTTACATGGCAGAGATAAGACTTGGTGGGTCCAGAAATCACAAGGCCCACAGAGAAAACATCAGCAAAACTTAGCACTGACTTAAGCTGCCTCACGGAGGACCAAAAACGGTTACCAGGAAGGCCGGGAAAACCCCAGCCCACATCATGGGTGTTAGCCCAGGTGGGATGAATGACGTGGTTTGCCTGGGTCTTCAAGAAGACAGACCCTCAGTCCTCTCGGAGAGGCTGCCGCATGTCCTGGGCTTCTGCACTGAGTCAGGAGCCCTAAGGAGGCCATAGCTGGCTCAAGGTCACCCAATGGCCAGCTGGCAGCCAGGCTGGGCCCACGCCAGGTCCCCAGGCTCCACCCTCGCTCCAGACCCAGATCTGCTGGAGTAGGGGGAGGGGGGAGCTGGTCTCCAACTCGGGCCTTCACCGGGCACAGAGGGACCGTTCTTTGTAGCTCAACAACCCCTGTTTACCCTGTGCCAGGCTACAGCCTCCCTCGAGTCCTGCTGACGAGGAAAATCTGGTGCCAGCGTCCACAAATATGTGTGCCTTCTGGAGGGAGGGGGCAGTCAGGCTCTCTAGCCGAGTGGGTGGACTTAAAGGCCCAGAGGGAAGCCACAGGATGGGCGCAGAGCAAGCTACCGGGGGGTTTTCTTTGAAAGACAGTTCAGGGAATACACACACACACACACACACACACACACACACACAGATAGCCCCTGAATACTTCCGGCGGGATACCCCCAAAATGCTCTTCATGTTTGCTCTGAGTGGGGGCGGGGGGGCATATGCAGTTTTTGTTGTATATTTTTACAATGTTGACTATTTTCACCATGTGCCTGTTTTCCTAAGCACATATCAAACTCATAGAAATAAACCAAAAAATAAAAGGCCTGGGAAGAAAGGAAAAGGCTGGGAGCTCAGCATTTCAGAGAATGGAAGGAGCTCAGGTACTGAGCTTCCCCCAAAAGCTGAGATTACCTCTGCTTGCGGGGAGCTGGGCCATGTTGGTGGCCCATTCGTGCATGGTGGCATTTTAGCCTCAGAGTGACCTGAAGAGGCGGGCCCTATTATTGTCACTCCAACTACACAAACCAGGAGACATCACCTAAAGTGTTAGCCACTAGCCTAGTCTGGCTCTCGCTCCTGGCCTCAACTTTCTCCCAGGGACCCAAAGTTCTCAGGGGGCGGCGGCGGCGGCGGTGATGGTGGCAGGAGCAGAGCCTGCAACTTCCGGGGCCACGTAGGCAGGCTGCTGAGATGAGGCAGGGCTATTCTCTCAGCCCAGGCCCCCGCTGAACCACAGCCCCTGCCCGGGCCTCAGTTTCCTCATCTATTAAATGGGTGAGTCTTCCGTGTTTTGCTGGTAGGAGTGAAGCTTACCCAAGGGGAGGTGCCTGGCGCATAGAAGGTGTTCAGCCCATACCCACTTCCCCCCTCCTTCCCTGCCCTGATAACTCCACGAGCAGTAAGGCTGCGTCCTGCCAGGCCAGGCAGTGGCCACTGCCCGGGGAAAGGCAGCGGGATCGGGGGTGGACTGGAGGTTGGCAGTGACCCCTCCTATCTAGTGGGCATGCCCTGGACACTGAGGGGGACGCAGAGCCCCTTGGGAGACGGGTGGGCAGGGTGCCCGAGAGCGTGCGTGAGCTTGAGTGGCGGCCTGAGATGTGGCAGGCCCTTGTTGCAGGCCGCGGCCCCTCCATCTCCCACCTCTCGCTGCCTCCAACAGACCCAGATTCAAAGAGCTTGGGAGGGGATGTTTATTTTCTAGACGGAGGTACTCAAGAGCTGGGCTGGGAAGACAAGGCCGGGGATAACCCGGCCCTCCCTTACCTTGGTCCAGTGCCCTGGGTGGGGGCCTCCTGCCACAAACAGCACAGCCTCGCCGGCCTCTGGGGCCTCCTCTGCGGCCCACGTAGGAGAGCTCCCTCAGCCCTTCCCCGGCCTGTGCAGTGGCCAGCGTGGGTCATAAGCCCTCAGCCCCTGCTTAATCCACCAGGGCCCTAGTCAGCGCCAGTGGGACACGTGACACCCACAGCCCCACAGACCTGTTTGGCAGGAGTGACAGCTGGTCTGGTGGGGGAGGGTTGCCTGCCCAGCCCGCCCTGCCCTCAGGGGCTGTCCCTGGTCACCATGCTCCTGCTGGCTCTTCCTGTCCAGAGCCTGTGGTCCTGGGCTCCTGCCTACCTTCCTGGGACAGGTACCGGTATGCAGAGGGGGAGGCAGGGCAGATGGGGAAAAGGGCCCATTGTCACCAAATGGTGCTGGGTGATGCTGTGTGTGTGTACGTGTGTGTGTGTGTGTGAGTGCATGCATGCCCACACTCGGAATGGGACCCTTATTTCACACCATACACGAATCAATTCCAGGTAGGTTAAAGAGCTAATGTAAAATATACAGAATAATATTCATGACCACAGAGTAGCAAAGGATTTCTTAAAACACAAGACATTAATAACGAAGCAAAAAATAAATGTGACTACTTCAAGTCAGATCTCTGAAATGAAGACGTTCACCCCAAAGCCCCAGAAAAAGTAAAAAAGGCAAGATATTTACAATGTACGTAAATGATCAAGGATTCAAGTCTCAAATGCCTAAAGAACTTCCCCCCCAAATCAACGAGAAAATAAAAAGACAGCCCAAGATGGGCAAAAGACTTGACCAGGCACTTTACCAAAGAAGAGATCTAAATGGCCAATAAATATACAAAAATGGCCCAACCTCATCGGCAATCGGGGAACTGCAAATTAACATCACGGTGAGAAACCATCCCACACCTCCCAGGTGAGCAACAATGACAAGGACTGATAACAGAAGGTGCGAGGGAGAAGGGGCGCCATAGGAGGGAATAACCACGCAGCGTACTTTCCGCCCAGCTAGAGGTAATGCGCAAGACAAGTGGCTGTCCTGCGCATCAGGACACAGACAGGTTCAAGAACAGCAGGCCCAAACTCAAACCAACCCACGCGTCCATCGCGGGAGAGCGCATACGTCAGCTGTGGCCTAGCGATACCGGGGAACAGTACTCAGCAGTGACAAGGACTCACCACAGCCACTTAGGACTGGACGAGCCACACGGCTGCGACTTCGAGCCCGAGGACCCAGACGCAAACAAGCACCTAGACCCCAGGCTGTTTACAGAGAGCTCGAAAACCAGAAAAACAGCAAAACAGAATGATGCAGTAAAGAGTTGTTCAGCGAGGTGCTAAGACAGCCAGAACAAGGGCATTATTATCACCAAAGTCGAAATGGTGAGGATCTTTGAGGCATAACGGTTGGGGATGAACACAGCGCAGGGGTGCGGGGAGGGCTGCTTCTGACAACGCTCCGTTTCTTGACCCAGGTGGTAGGCACGTGTGTATTTGTCTCATTTTTCTTTCGGCTGCTGCACATATGTCTGTTCACTTTCCCGTGTGACAGATTCGTATCACATTTAAACAGACACGTTTGTGTGGTATGGGTAGGGGATAGGCACCTGCCACAACCTGCCACACCTCGACACAACGGCCACCACAGCCACATGGGACATCCGAGCCCAAAGGGCTCCTCCTACCCTCTCATTTTCCAGACAAGCACGGAGGATCAGAGACAGAAAGGCACTTGCCCAAGGCTGCAGAGCAAGTCGGGGCCAGGACTGGAATCCAGGTCTTAAACCAGGGTTCTCTCCTCTTCCTTTTGGGAGGATTTTCCCATTGCAAATCACCTTAAACACAAGTCGAGCAGACTCATTCTGTTTAGCACTCGGGGCTCTGTGGAATTTTTATTTGCTTACTTATTCATTGTGGGGCTGTGAATGCTGGAGCACAAGCTCCTGGAGGGAAGGGCTTTTTGTCTGTTTTTCTCCTGTGGTAAAATAGGTGTTCCATAAATATTTGTCGAATGAATAAATGAATGGAGCGGGATTTCTTTTGGACTTGGAGGCCCTAGAAATACTTAGTGGCTCCTGTGGTATCCCCAAAGGAGAAAATGAAAAATAACTGTATGACATTGACACACTTTCTCAGAATTACTTTCATAAAGGTCTTAGGTGGCTGGCACTATCATCACCCCATCTTCAGGAGGAGGAAACTGAGGCTCAGGGAGGCCTAGTGACTTGTCGTCCCAGGTCACGAAGCTACGAAGTGGAGAGCTCGTGTTTGAACCCAGCCCCAGAGGCAGGCTGGCCCTCAGCCAGTCCACTAAAGGACCCCCGAATCAGGATCCGCGTGCTTCAGCCCCTCCTGCCCACCCCCCACCGCTACCTCTTTTAGGTGCCAGTTACAGCTTCCAAAGTGATTTCTGGTCTCTTCCAAACTCCTTCAGCCCAGGGAGGGCAAGGGACTTGTCCAGAGTAACAGGGAGTCCAGCTCTCTGCCTTCAAGCTTCCCAACAGTGTGACCAACACTGACCAACCAGTCCAGCTCGTGGATTTGCCAGAAGACAATCTCCGTACTCCTTCACTTCATACCAAATCCTCAGGCCCCCTGGCTAAGTCCAAAAGCCGGCCCTAGTTCTGCATCTGGAGGAGCCGAATAACGAACCATTCCCAGACTAACGTCAGGCAACTGGCTTTATTAAAACACCCAGGCACTTAGCATTTTTTACAAACCTATATTACCATCCTGATAGCTTTCACCAAGCCCTCAATTGATAATTAAAAAAAAAAAATCATTGGCTCTGGAAGTCTTGGAGCTACAGTGATCCTCTGGGGCCCCTAAATCGACTGATACATAAATCCTCTGTACACCCTCCGTTTGCATACCTCCAGGGAAGGAACTCACTACCTCCTAAGGCAGCTTGTTTCTTGTTTGGACCCAGCTCGGTTGAGCACAAAAAAACTTCTATCAGCCCCTGCACTGGGGCCAATGAGGTGCTTCAGCCACCTTTCTGCCCTTGGGGAATTCAGGCGTGAGTGATTGTGTCATCCCAAAAGAATGGGACACAGCACAGGCTAGGATTACCTTCCAGAGCGGCAGCATGGGAGGCCCAAGCCATTATATCCCCATCACACATGTCACGTGGATTTCTGTGGGTCAGCCCGGACTCTGTGCTCATTGAGAACCCCTCTGGGAGGGATGCCTCCCTAAGAGCATCCGGGCACGAAAACTGGCAAACGGTGAGGTTCTAGGGCCCAAGGGACTGAAAGGATTGTCATTAGTAGTAGGTGGGAGGGTGCAGCATTCCGCATCTTCCCGCTGGCCTGTGGGGCTGACATCATTGTTTTAGTATTATGCTTCCAGAACCTTCATACACATAAATGGAAGGGTCTGTGGTTTTGCAGATGAAATGGGATAATATACGTGAGAGCCACCGTGACAGGGTCTGGCAAGGAGCAGATGCTTAAAAAATGTTTGCCGGGTTTGAATTGCAATCAAGCTGGATTAGAGGGCCACATACACACAGTTCTTCGAAGAGTCACCGAGAACTTGGCTGCCTGTGTCCTGCCTTCCCAAGCTGGCACGTGCTGTGGTAGCTCAATGGGATGGCCCAGGGGGGAGCAGGAAGGGATTCCTGCAGCCTGGTGACTCACTTATGCCCCTTGCACACTCCCCCGAGGGGAGAACACAGGGACTCAGGGCTGGCTTTGCTGCAGGGGTGACATCAATGAGAGTAGGAGGAACAGAGGTTTCTAGGTGGCGGGGGGGGGGTGCATTCCTGCAGGAGCTAGGACAGGACAAGGCTGGGTCCAGAGGGAATGCGGCGGGGGGGGCGGTACTAGAACATGTTGCTCCCCAAAGCAGGTTTGAGTTACACTTCCCCGTGGCAAGGTCTGAGTGCAGCGGTGGGGGGAATCCACATGGATCTCACCAACAGGACTGATGCGGGGGGCGGGGGGATCCCCAGTCCACACAGATCTCATCAACAGGACAGGCCTTTGCCCAACCTCTCTTATGCAAAACACACTTTCCTAACAGGAACAAACAATCTCATTCCCTCCCCTGCTTCTGAAACCCCAGGAGTGATGAGACCATACCCCGGTGACAGAGGGCTGGCTGGGCTCTTTCAGGCTAGTTGACTCCCCAACCCAGTCGTCAGAATGCTGGTGGGAAGAAAGCTGAAGACACAAAGGGTCCCAAGTTCTGGCTTGGCCTTGGCACTCCCCTCTGCACAATGGGGAAGGGGCATAACTAAATAGCAGGGTGGCTGCTGTGGGGCCGGCAGGTCGGGGGTGGGCAGGAGAGGGCAGGCTGGTCAGAGCTGCAGCTGGAAGGGCAGGCAGCACGCGCCCTTTCGAAGCTGCCTTGACAGACGATGGCAAGTCTGGTCATGAGACCAAGATTACTTAATGTTTGCGAACTGTGCAGGAGCCCGAGTCCCCTGCAGAGGAAGGCACCAGGTCCCTTCCTTGTCCCTCCACTGCAGGGACCTCTGTGGGAACACAGAGTCCTCTGAGTGCTCCCTAGGCAGCAGCTCCGCAAGGATGGCTGGATTGCTGGAGAGCTGGGGACAGTGGGATACGGTGTGACCTTGAACACATTCCTGCCTCTCTCTGGCCTCAGTTTCTCCAGCTCCAACAAAGGATAGGCCCTAGGATGCTCCCTCCGGCTCTGATGCTCAGTGGCTAGACTGTGGGCATTGTGGTACCCGGAGTCCCTCTTAGCTCATCGTTTCCTGCCTGGGGGTGGAGGTGGGGGGGGGCAGAGGGGGATGGGGCCGTTTCTCTTCTTTCCTTTCAAACCCAACTGCTAGGCTCTGGCCACACATGGGTTCAGGAGCTTGGCCACCATACCAGCCCAAGGGAGGGGCCAGGCATAATGCTGGGGGCAGAGGAGAGTAACCAGAGGGGCACTTCTGTGTCACCTCGGTTCAGAGCTGCTCTGAGGGGGCTGCACAGGCCAGCACGTGGGTGGTCTGTGGGGACTGACCACAGAGCGGAACAATGGCTTGTCAAAGTGCATAGCCAGGCTCCTGCTCCTAGCACAGAACAAGTACTCCTCCCCCCCCCCCAAATTATAGAGCATGCTCAGAGCAAAACACACAGAGCTGACCAGGCAGAGCAGACTGCTGTCCCCATGAGCCTGATCTCGTGGACAGGCTCGGGGGAGGGGACACCCACTGTCGTCTTTCTGCTCCGTTTGCTCCAGGAACAGATCAGCTGTGACAGTTGAGAGCTCGGCAATTTAAAGTGGCAACTCCCTGGCAGAAACATGGTGGGGGGGAGGTGTTCCCCGTGACTGGGGTGGGGGTGGGGACAGCCTTGACTCATCTCTACCAGCTGTCCCAGCCCCCTATACTGCCCAAGGGCAGCCCTTCCGGACAGGGCAGGGATTTCCCATAGCCAGAGCCTCTTGGCCCAGGAGGGTCCCATCTCAGACTGGCAGATGGGGCAAGGTATCCTGACACCTGAGACAACCCCCTCAGTTCTCAGACCGCTGCTGCCTCCTGTCCCATTTGGGAGTGGGTCCAAAGACTGACGAGGGCTGTTTTAGTGCTCAAGCACCGTCACCTAAACGGACTGCTGCAGGGCCCTGGGGTCTGACCCGGAGCGGCCCCCAGTTATAAAAACCAGCCTCTTGCCCACGTGGAGGGGTTGCCCAAGGTCATAGAGCAGGTCAGGGGCAGGGCTGGATTCGGACACAGCCCCTCCAGTCCAGCCCAAACTCCTCACTCCTTCCCTAGACGCGGCTATCTGGCTCCCAGCGAATTCCTGAGATGCCTCAACCTCCCGCCCCGCAGGCTCCGGACCTAGGACACAGTGGCGGGATTTCTCCGCCGGGAGGCAGGAGCGGGGAAGAGTGGGAGGGGAGGGAGGGAGTGCGGCGCGCGGGTGGGGGGCACAGCTTCGCTTGGCGACTCTCGGGGCCTGGATTCACGTTTCCCCGCCCCGGGGAGACAGCCAACTGCATAGACGCGGAAATGGAGCACCCTGAGCTCCCCTCCCCCCAAGATCGCGCCTTTAGCGTTCACAAGGTTTCGGATAAACGCTCCGCATAGCCGCGGAGGCTGAATCTCCTGCGTCCTCACCGCTCGAGTCCCGGAGAGCGACACCCGCAGAGCCCCGGCTCAGAAACACTGGCGTTGACGCACCCCAGGCCCTTCGGGCAGCCGGAGTAACCCCGGCCCCCAAAGCCGAAAGCCCGGCGGCCTCCGGTCCCTCAACCTCTACAACCAGGAGACCAGTGTCATCCCCGCCACTGCGGTCTCGGACCCTCCTCCCCGGCCGGGCTCCGCAAAGCCGCCTGCGATCACCCCTCCCTCCCCCCGGTTCTCAAGAGCTGCTCGCGCGTCCGTGAAGCCGCGGCTCCGGGGGCGGAGCTGCCGCCCAGGCCTCTCCGCGGAGGGGACTCCTGGACGCGGCCCCCGCCGCCCCCAGCCCCGGGCTAGACCCGCACCGCNTCCTGCCCGCGCCTCCACCGCGCGCCGTGACCTTGGCTGCAGCCTCTCCGCGCCCGGCCTCAGTTTCCCCCTTTGAAAGGTGTGTGTGGGGGGCGGTGGGGAGGACGGGTGCCGCCCCGGCCGCCGACGTCACCCGAGCCGGGACGAGTTGAGGGCGCTCGGGTCGGTGGGGCCTCTGCAGCCGATGGGCCGGGGAACGGGATACACACAGTCCAGGCGCGTTGGAGGGGGCACTGTGGCCCCAGCGTTTCCCTCAGACTCCCCAAGACCCCTAAACAAACACCTAGTAGCCGCGGTCTCACCCCAAGTCCTTTGGCCCCTCCCCCGGGGAACTGCAGCCCCTGCAGGCAGGCAATGCCCAGCCTCCCTCCCCCAAGCCTCCCCAGTTCACAGATGAGAAAACTGAGGGCCAGAGAGGGGCAGCCACTGGTCCAGAGTTGCAGAGCGGGTGGGGGCTGCTCACACCCACCCTGGCACCACGCCCCCTGAGGCCCCTCCAGGACCCGCGCTCCTCGTAGTTGGGGAGGAGGATCTCGGCCTGCCGGCTGCACGCCTTATTCCACAGCGAACATTGACTCAGCACCAACTGAATGCTGGGGATGGGCCTCAGTGGTGTGGCAACTGTCATAGAGAATAGGGTGGCACAGTCTGAGAAAGGGACCCAATCCGTGGGGAAGAAGTGGCATAAATAGGAGAGGCTGGGCCTGAAAGAGGCAGGAAGGGGGCGGCATCTCCAGGGAGGAGTGTGCTTAAGGAAACAGCAAGGATGGGAATGCGCATTGCCCAGTGTGTAGGGGAGAGAAGGCGGGTTCTGAGAGCCTTGAACACCAGACCAAAAAAAAAAAAAAAAAAAAAAAAAAAAAGGGTCTTCCTTTCCCAGGGGCG